>NC_133617.1:714888478-715208478 GCF_048593235.1 Sminthopsis crassicaudata
TAGTTTAAATAAGCTATATACAATATACATGTACACACATATATGAGTGTATATATTATATATGTAATACACATATGTGTGTATATATGTATGTATATACAATATATATGTACATGTGATTTACATTTCTAAATAAAGCTCTAACAAAATCTAGAAGAAAAATTAATGTAGTTCCCAAGGAAATTTAACTAAAATCCTTGGAAGCATATGCAAGTATTGTGCATAAAGATGAGAAATATTATTGATAATAATAATTCATATTTAAAGAGGTTCTTAAGGTTTATAAAGTGCTTCACATGCCTTATCACTATTGATCCTCATGACAACCCTGTGAAGAAGATGCTATTATTTGCCCCAATTTATGGAATAAGAAATTACAAATATATTTCCTTTAAAGGAATAGTAATTTATAATTTTAAGAACCAGTGATTTCAACATAATCCCCATAGATCTGATCTCATTATAATTCTTTTTTTAACACAAAGTTTCATGTTGGGAAAGCCTAAATTTAACTATTGGGGGAGGATTCTATTAGTAATAAAGTTGTGACTAAATTCACATAAGACTTAATGTTTGTAAATTCCTTGCATCATTCAATTAGGCTTGAGTAGTTGCAAAAAGATTTGGAGTTGGAACACACTTGGGAAAGTTTCTCTGGTAGAAAGAAGCAAGGTGGTGTAGTGGAGAGAAAGCCAGCTGGAAGACCTCTAGTCCCACCTTAATGGTTTCTGGCTGTGTGAGATTGAACAAGTCATTTAACAATTTGTGGTCTAGATTATATGGCACCTCTAACACTAGGTAATGCAAATAAGGTACAACTTGCACTGGTAGGAGAAGTTTCCTTACCCAAGAATTTCTTTGTCGATTAAATTCTATCTGCAGTTGTTATGCCTTCTCTGGAAGATTAGTCTCAGGTTTATCCATATTAACTTAATGTTTCATGCTGTACACAATTATTTTATTCCTTGAACTATTTCCTAGTGAAATCATCCACTTCTATTAATTCCATATGAAGAAAAACAGGAAGTCCATATTTCCACATTCTTTCTCCTTCCTTCCCTCCTTACTCCTTTCCTCCCTCCCTTCCTCCCTTCCTTTCTTCCTTTCTTCCTCCCTCTCTCCTCTTCTTCTTCTTCTCCTTCCTCTCTTCTTCTTCTCTTTCTTTCTTTCTTTCTTTCTTTCTTCTTTCTTTCTTTCTTTCTTTCTTTCTTTCTTTCTTCTTTCTTTTCTTTCTTTCTTTCTTTCTTTCTTTCTTTCTTTCTTTCTTTCTTTCTTTCTTTCTTTCTTTTCTTTCTTTCTTTCTTTCTTTCTTTCTTTCTTTCTTTCTTTCTTCCTTCCTTCCTTCCTTTCTCCCTTCCTTCCTTCCTTCCTTCCTTCCTTCCTTCCTTCCTTCCTTCCTTCCTTCCTTCCTTCCTTCCTTCCTTCCTTCCTTCCTCCTCCTTCCCTCTCCCCTTCCCTCCCTGTCTCCTTCTTTCCCTCCTTTCCTCTTTCTTTCTTTCTTTTTTAATCACAGTCTAATTATGTGGTTAATCAGTAATGACAAATAAGCATTTGGCAGCTCATCTTCATTGAAACCAGCACTAATGATTCATATTAAGAATCTAGCATTAAGGCACATGCTTCCTCAAGCAGGAAGCTGCATTTAATGTTGAGTAAATTTTGGAAATTTTCAAAACCATAATCATTTTTTCAGAAAAAATAGCTATGAAGAGATAGATAATATAGAATATAGGTGAGAAGGAAAGGAGGAAGGAAGGAAGGAAGGAAGGAAGGAAGGAAGGAAGGAAGGAAGGAAGGAAGGAAGGAAGGAAGGAAGGAAGGAAGGAAGGAAGGAAGGAAGGAAGGAAGGAAGGAAGGAAGGAAGGAAGGAAGGAAGAAAGAAAGAAAGAAAAGAAGGAAAGGAAGAAAGAAAGAAAGGAAGGAAGAATGGCATTTTCATTGTAAGAAAACATTTTCATTGATGAAAAGTATTTAGTTCAGTCATTTATTCCCAGAGTCCCCAAGGTCTCTCAATATACCCAGCCTTACTACTAAACTGCTTCCCTTGGGGTGACCTGCTTAATTCAAGTCAAATGACACTGAAAGAGTGGCATTTCACTATGTAATAAAGCTATTAGAGTTACTAATTAGAATTTAGGACTTCATTGGGATTTTCAAAAATACTGGCATCTGAATGATTTTCTAAAAATATAATGGTTATCCTCCCTATATCTCCCACGTTATTATGGCTAATAACTGATTTTCTTTAATATAATGCACAGACATTGTTTTAAAAACAACATAGAAAAACCTAAAAGGAAAAAACCTACAATATGACTCATTTTTTCTATTTTGAATGGAACCCTGACCAAAGTTACATTGGTGACATAGAGTTAAGAGTGAGTTTACATACATTAGGAGAAACAGCACTCTAAATGACTTAGAATTATAAAAATTTCCCTGTGAAAACAGAACCAATCTTGTTTTTACAAAGGATAGATGGGATTCACTCCCTTTTTTCTTTTCCTTTTAAACTGCTTTAAAAATCAAACAACATTACAAAGTAAACCTATATATATATTATATATATATATTACATATATATATATATATATATATATATATATATATATATATATATATATGAAGAGGCCTCATCAAACATTAAAGCTAAACACTCAAAGAGATCCCCTTTCTCGTGCCCAAATCATCCCCAAATTTTAAGTTCCCCTTTCATTGAAGAATATGTACTACATTTCATACATGAGTGGCAGTTGGTACTTACTATATCAAATGTCTGCTTTCAACAAATACCATCTTTGTGTTTTAAGTACAACTTCAAACCTTGGTGCATTATTTATTTTCTCCTTACCCGTGGCACAGATGCAAGATGTTTCAATTCTCCACTTTCAGGCAGTTTCCTTGGACCATAGCCCTTTACATATTTTCTTTTTATTTTGGCACTTATAAAACCACTTCATTCCCTGCAGAAGTGTAAGTCCTTGAAGCCATCCACATTAGATCCTTCAGGTCAGATTTCACCCAGGTCAAAAAAGACTCCTTTCATGTTGTGCTATAGCTTCTACATTTCCCATTGCTTTCTATTCTCATTCTTTGACACATTCTGCAGTGTACTAACAGGGAGGAATCACATAGCTGTTGCTGCTGCTGCTGCTGTTGCTGCTGCTGCTCTTCAGATGATGACTGATAAGGTGAGCCTTTTACATTTATATTGGGTTCTCAGGAGCTGATGCTATACTGGTCTGATAATTAATAATTCATGGAGCCAAATTACAGCCCCAGAAGGAAACGGCCACTTTTACTAGTTCTTTCATAATCCCTTGATTTATGTATGACAGCACAGAAGAGTTCTAGCAGAGGTTTAAAAAAAATCCCCAAATGTACCACTCACATTTTAAAATTAATACTGCCCTTGCCTTTGCTGAGCTTGTAATGGCATCATGGGATACTCCCCCTCCCACATTTTTTTAGCACACAAATACCATTTATGGGAACCTAAAAATATCATTTTCATGGGCTCTTGGATATTGAGATATCCAGGACAAAGCACCAGGTGGCAGTTTTCCAAATTTAAGAGGTGATTTGGAAGGGGAAAAAAAGAGAGAGTGAGAAAGAGAATCTTCACAGCTTTTGAATGGTGGTTTTGAACCTGCTTTCTTATGAAGTGGGCATTTCAGAACCCCTGAGGTCCAAACATGGGCCATAATTCATTATTCTTGGTGTTTGAAGATGCCTCGGCAGATAACATTGTTATCAACTCTGTGAGGGCTATTGGGGAATCTGACTGATGAACAGAAGGCCTTCCCCACTGCATGTATCATCCTTCATCTATAAAGCTAACATTTCTGACCTGCCCTCAGTACAGAGTGTTTTTGAGTTATTGTTAGAATGATGAAGGTTTCCCAAGAGGTCCTAGACCCTGAACTCTAATCACCAGCACCTGCAGAATTTTGACATACATAAGGGATTCACACACACACACATACACACATACATACATACTGGCTCATCCTTACATATCCATGTTAGGAAGATGGAGAAAAACCTTATCTTAGAATTAATAGTTATGTATCCCAGTTATGGTTGTATGGACCTTGACTTTTCTGGATGATAATTTTTTAAATTCCTGATTATCGTTTCCTACCTGTCTTGTTATAAATAGTTTAGGCCCCAAATCGTAACAATTGTATTATATCCCTATCTGTTAGACCTTGCCCATTTTGAACTTGTTGGCTCAATACTGCTGCTTGTGTGCTCCCACCTGCCTTGAACCTCTACCTAATAAACATTTTCTTTATTATTTCATTAATTTAAAAAATTAATAAGCATTTATTTTCTCATCATTTCCCACTGCTGCCACTCTTCACCAAAAACAAAATAAAACAAAACACTAGTAACAAAAATATTTACTCAAGTAAAACAACTTCTCATATTAGCCATGTGAGCAGGACCAGGAGAATAATTTATATTGTAGCATAACTATAAAAACTAACAACTTGTAAAGACTGAAGAATTTTGAGTAAAGCTCAACTAATTATGATTCGAGGAGAATTTTGATGAAGAACATAAGCCCAGATGTTCATTATACCTTTACCATGGCTCAGGCTTCTGAACTTTGATCTTGCCTGTCTATTCCAGGAAGAATCCACAATTTGAGCACTGTTTTTTGCCCTTAGGACTCATGGTGACCTCATAACCCTTTTGAATAGGAACTTCTTCTTCTTGCTCCAGGCAAACTCCCTTACTCCCGTGCTTGGCCCATATTCTATAACTGATGTTTATTTAGCCAGAAGAAGTTAGGAATTTCTGTTGCTCCTTTCCTGTCCTATGTTCTAGACTCTTTGGTAACCAATAACATGCATTTACAAGATATTGGATTGGCATTGGGCACTAGTCATGAAACTTAGAATTAACTAGTTTACAAAGGAATCACAACCTTAATCTTGATCCCAGACTAACCAACTGGGATGAACAGATATAGCTTTCTCTGATTGAATTGTTACTCCTATAAGTAGTTACCAAAGGAGTTGGGCTATATCTGGGACTAAAGCCACAATGTGATCCAGAATAGCCTAGCTGAAAGAAAGATCTTGCTATAAAGGGATAGCAGAGAAATGTCAGAGTAGGAGTCCAAATCGGACAGGGTCCAGAGGCTAGCCAGTACAAACTTTGAATGTCTTTTCTTCTCTTATGTACCTGAGAAAGAGTTATCCCATCTTCCAATAAAAATCTCAAGTGAAGGAGAACCCATTATCTCATGAGGCAGTCCATTCCACTTCAGAAAAGCTCTTAATTATTAGGAAGTTTTTGTTACATAGAGTTGAAATATGCCTTTTGCACCTCCCACCCATTATTTTTATTTCTATCCTCAAGGGCCAATGAGAACAGTATAATTCCTCTTCCACATGATAGCCCTTCAAATATATTGGAAGATAGCTTGTTATGTTTTCTCTTCAAGAAATCTTCTCTTCCCCAGGCTAAATAAATTCCAATTCCTTTAGCAAATCTCATGTGACATGAACTGAAGCTCCCTTATCAGCTTGATTGTTCTCCTTGGGACACTTTCCAAGTAGGAAAGACAGTAGAATGACTGAAAATACAGAAGGCTTCTACCTTCCATAAGCAAAGAAAAAGCAGGAACAAATTTAAAAATAGCTCTCATCCTTCTCAATAACTTTACTGTACCTCTTGACTTTTAAAAATGTGTTTGTCCAAAGTTTACATTAAAGCATTTGTGTGAAAATATTAGGATATGATATTTCTAATCATTTTTATTATATTATTTTGTGGAAAGGCTTCTTTATTACATAAATCAAAAACAAAATAAATAAATACATTTTAAAGACTATTGAGCTTCCAAGTAACTGGCTCCTTTCATAGATGTAGTAATATATGCAATAATAAATAAAAAACCCTGAATGCTACAACTTCTTCATTATATCTAGAATGTTATTCTTTATACTTACACATTAAAATCAGAAATTTAGGCCATGAATAACTTTGTTATTTTTATTTTTTATAAGCTGATAGTCAACTGTTTAAAGTATGGACTCTTGGAATATAGCTATGTTTCCATAGTCCAGTCAAGATCAGGAAGACCAGCTTTTGATTCTTGAAGAAAGAAGTCTCTTTCCTTTTCTACCTGCTTTGGTCTCTTTACCAATCACAGTGGTCAAAAATCCCCAAGCTTATACATGAGAGTAAAAGTAATAGATAAGATCTTTCTCTCTAATTAATCACTCACCTGGAATTTTGACACATCATATTGTATTTGTGTTCTTTTCCTTTAATCACTTAAGGCCTCAATGGGCTGCATTTATGTTTCAATAAATATCATTTTAATGTATAAATTTTGTAAGTAGGCTTTCTTTTTTCATCTACTTTAAAATGAATTCTAATTTACCATAAAATCACTCATTTGGAAAGACATTTGCTGGCAAATGTATGAATTAAGGGGGGCAGTCTTCTGTTAATTTTAAGAAAAAAGCCCTAGGAAACTAGAAAAACTTAACTCATTCAGACTGGTGCCAGAATTTGGCTAATTAGACAGCTTCATCTAATTCAGCAAGTCCTATTGGTTCACCAGTACATTGTTCTTCCAGATTATTAAAGGCATGCAAAATGCAATTTCTTAATAACAATATATTTAATATAAGCAATTATTTTTATGAATATCTAAAAGGAAAGAGAGATTTAACCATTATAAAATAATATTTATTTCCTGCTCATCCTTTTTTTCTACCATCTTTAACAAGGTCTTAGTATACCTATTTTTCTATCAAATAATAATAATGATGATGATGATAATGATCATGATGTAATAGAATCATTTTGAAATTTACAAAGCACATATATTTTATAATATATTCTTATTATTTCATTTAAACCTTATAGCAACCCATAAGGTAGGAATGAATAATATTAATATTGCTGCTTAATATATAAAGAGATTAAGGTTCAAAGAAATTGCTTGATTAATCTACAACCAAATTTAGTGTCAGAGAAAAGCTGTAAACCCAAATATGCCTAATCCTAAATTGAACTTTCTGTGTACCATACCATATCCCAATCTTGTTTCAACACTAAAAAGGAAGTACATCATCATGACATCATGACTGAGTGAATAGTGAGATAACTTTTTTTTTTTTTTTTTTGGGTGAGCTAGCTGAATCTAGTGAGCTAAATTTAGGATAACATGAATTTGAGTCCTATCACTGAGAAACATGTCCTGAAAACTATAGGGAGAGTCATTTATACTTTCTATCAATCTTAGTTAAAATTAATTGCCAACATACAAGAGTACATAGAGTTTCCACATTGAGAATTTTCTATACTTATGAATTTTTAGAAATGCTGAGAGTCCTTTCACCCTTAAAAAAGCAAAACCTAAAGTACTACTCCCCCAAAAAAACTTTTTAAAAATTTCTTTCCATGGCTAAAGTCTGGTAATAATTCTTAAGTCCCTGAAGATACAGCAATACAAAGGTGGAAATGGCCATAAAGAGGGTTAGCATGCAATTAATCAGAATATAAGGAATTCGATGGGTTGAAAATACACAAACATTGAACGACTCAAATACCCTCTTGTTATGTTCTCTGTTTCACTTTCTTGCTCCAGTAATTTTGGATTGAATGTTGATTATTACACCTGAAACTATGGCAGGTAACCAGTCCCATAAACCAAAGTATTGTCCCCAAGTTAGTCATTCTATCATGTGAGTGGGATGGGCACAGGTATTGTGATTCAGAAGGTCAATATTAAATCCATTACAAATGTGCCCAGGCGGCTGTATTACAGGCCAACTATTCACAGTCTGCAAAAAGCACCTGTTATTCAAAATTTAAGGCAGATAATAGCCATTAAGAATTCTGATTAGTACTCTTTATTTTATAAACTGCAGGATGTGCTTGAACAATAATATATCTTCTGGAGGAATGTAATGTCTCTGTGGAGCTTGTGCTATTTAAAAGGCATTCAATTGGTAGCTGACGTTTGGCAACCCTCCGAACAAAATCTCTCAGTGGAAGGAATAAATAAGACGTCATTACTTTGAAATAAAAGTGGCTTGATGAAGTCTTAGTTATTTGCTCAGAGATAATTTTTGTCTGTTGGATTGGCCTAATTCTAATAACTTATTTTGTTTTCTTGGTTGAAAGAACTGATGACAAGAAAACATCTGAATCCTATTTAGTTATTTAGGTTATCCATAAGCAGCTAGCTTTATGGAGAACATTTTCTTTTAATGGAAGTCTCAAAGAGAAGAGCAAAATAAAATAAAGTAAAATTTAAAAGCTACATAATTGTTTTCCACTATTAGAATCACACAACCATAGAATGTTGGAGCCGAAGGAGTGATGATCCAGTCCAAAGGCATCACTTTACATACAGAGGAGCAGGCAGGTGGTTGGTTGCCAAGGTTATACAGTGAATTAGCAATCATTTCAATAGAGAAAAAGGCTCTCCCAAATAATCTGCAATTAAACTAATTAAAACTTTTAGCACTACAATGCTTTGTGTATTTTCTTAAAAAAATGAAAAGAAAAGAAAAGAAAAAAGAAAGAAAGTCTCTATATTATGGGACTTCCTGAGGCTTTAGCTGGGCACACAATTTCATCAAGTAAGCTGTCATTCTTCTATAAAGGAAATAAGGTTACCATAAGGCCTCTGCAATTAAAAAAAGGTGATGGACCTCTTAAGGAACTGATTCTTGACTCAAACCTATTAAAATCTTTGAACTTGAATTTGGCTTTTCTTTCTAATTGGTTCAGTAGTTGAAAATGTGGGTAACCGCTATGGTTGTTGTAGAGAAAATTTATTGGTAACCAAGAAATCTTACTCCATTAAGTATTATCAGCACTTGATACCAAGAATAACTTGTATTATGTATGTTTATACAGTGCTTTGATGCTAAGTGTTGTTTTGGATACACTATTTCACTTGATCCTCCCCAGAAAATTGAATTTGGAGGCAGAGGACTTCAGTTCAAATCCCAACTATATTATTTACTATTTGTGTAATCTTTATTTAAACTCTCTGGACCTCAGTTTACTTATTTATAAAATGAACTTGCTGTGCCATTCAATCATTAAAACTCTGTCTAGCTTTGAACCAAGAAGTGATGAGGATGATTATTGTTGTTGTTTCCATTTTAATGATAGGGAAAGTAGTCACACAGAAGTCGAATGATACATATGCACATAGGTATGTATGTATATATATATATATATATATATATATATATATATATATATATATATATATACATGCAACAAATACATATGTGTAAGTATATATCTCTATCACTCATGCCACCTAAAAGTATTACTCATGACATTAATCCCCACTAAAAGGTAGACTTTTTTAAAAATTAGTAATAGAAGTTATTACATATTACATTTTCCTTGACTAAATTCTGCAAAAATACTTCTTATGATTGTGATTTTTTTCATGCAGTCACATCATTAGATGCTAACTAAAAAACAGTGACTGCTAAATGTTTTAATCATTTCTTACACAAGCTGATTGCACACTTCTAGATTTTGACTTGCTTGATGGTGACAGGACAGTTTTCAAACTGATTTAGCTCAAGCTTTGTTCTAGGGGAGACAAGCTCTTTGTTTTCGATCTTCTGATAATATCTGTAGTTCAGGTATAATGGATAAGACATAAAGAATAATGAAGACTAATGGAAGTGTATTCTCTAATACCAGCATTGCATCTTTTGCAGGAAAAAAGAAAGCAAAACAAAACATAAAATCTTCTTTGAAAAGTGACAACTTGAGAGTGCCTAGAAATCAAAATCAAAGGAAGCTTATCTAGATGTCTAGTTCTTTATTTAAAATCATGGAGTTCCCTGTAATTGAGTTTTACTATTTTTCCCCAGAATATTGTTCCTTTATGAAACAATATACCTTCTATATCTGACCCTTGAAGATAGTAAATCAAGAAGTGATTTACTCAAGCTTTTTTTTTTTTTTAATGGATAACAACCATTAATTGTTTAAGAGTCTAACATTGTTGCATCCTGATGTGGGGGAGTGGGAATGAACTAATCTCACATATTTCATCTGGAAAAGAAAATCTCTAGTGGTGCTAGACCAAGCATACTGCTTGTTCTTTAGCTTGCTTCACTGGCCTTAAAGCTAACGAAAACAACTTTAAAAGTGATTTGCAAATTGCAATGCAAACATTCAGCTATGGTTCCAATAGGACTAAGGCCTTCCTGAAGTCCTTGATTCCAAGATTATTGATTATGCCACATTGAATTATATATTTTTGCTTAGAATTGTGAGCAATTATAAAATCAAACATTCACTAATTTATATCAATGGAATACATGTTGCAGAATTTCAGAGTTAGAGGGGACTTCATCGGTTAGGTAGTCCACACATGAGAAAGTATCTTTCCCTCCTTATCCAATTTGTTGGAAGATTTCCTGTCTTGAGAGACTTCTTCCATTTGGAAGATTTCCAAGGAAGAAGCTTACTACTGGCTAAAACAACCTATTCCATTTTCATATGCCTGTAGTTGTCAGTTCACATTGTTTTTTTTTCCCCTTTCCTCCTTCCCTTAAATTATGACTAAATTTATCTCTCTGACAATTTTAATTCATTGTTTCATTTCCTATCATCTAAGGCCAAACAGTAAAATAATAATAATATCTTTTCCTCATGAGAAATCTTGAAAACCGCTATTATGATCCCTTTGAAATATTTTCTTTCTAAAAAAATTAAAACAACACTAACCTGTTATACGTCTGCAATCTTATTAATTTAAGTAACATGCATCATTTTTTTAAGTTTAAATCTGTTTCAATAGACTAGTCCATAATAATTTATTAAATACCTAATATGTACCAAGCACTGTCCTAAACACTAGGGTTGCAAGGAAAGATTGAAAAACAAGGAAATTAAAGTGTAATAAGAACGTAGAATGCAAAAAAGTGTGTACAAATAAGAATGGATGAACTGGACATGATGAATGGAGGAGAGGTACCAAAATTAAGGGTCAGGAAATGCTTCAAATAAAACAGAGTTTCTTAAACTCATTCGTCTCGCAACTCCTTTTGCCTAAGAAATTTTTATTTGATTCTGGTTATATGGGTATATAAAAAGGTATACAATTCAAACATTTACCTATAATAAATCATAATTTAATGACTCCCACACATGGTTACAAGATCCCAAATGGCATCACAACACAAATTTTAAGGTACTGTGATATAGAAGGTGGGATTCTAGCTGAGACTTGAAGAAAGCCAGGGAATCCAGGAGGCAGGGATGAAGGAGAATATTTCAGGTCTCATCAGCAATAATGAAAATTTCTGGGGTTATGAAAGGGAACCCAAGGAGGCCACTGTTTTTACATTGCAAAGTATATGGTGAAATAGAAGATGCAAAAAGACCAGAAGGAGAAGATGCTGATTATACAAAAATTTCCAAAGTCAAATCTAAGATTTCAGATTTGGTACAAGTGGTAATATGGATTGCTAGAAGAGACATATCAAGCAGATTCACCAGCAGAATTCAGATGGGTAGTGATGGGGGACTGTACCAAGATGGTAATAGTGTCAGAAAAGAGAAGAGAACATATCTGAAAGTAAAATCAACAGACCTTGGCAACAGATTGGATATTAAAGTAGGGGATGAGAGGTCAGATTTTAAGGATGATATTTCCATTGCAAACTTGAGTGATTGGAGGGATATTGGTATCTTTCTCAGTACTAAAAAGTTAGGACAATGGGTGTATTTCAGAAAAAGATGAGATTACAGTAACTTTGATTCAAGCTGTGACATTTCTCTGTCATTTATATATGCAGGTTTGCAAGTTCTGGATTCTGAGGGCTGTTTCACATAGTCAGAGATTACTAGGACCTCAGTTAGGAGAGAACTTAAAGCCCACTACAGCTAATTTATTAAAATGTCATCTATGATGTCTCCAGCAACTGGCCCTTTGGCCTTTGTTGGAAAAATCATATATCAGGGCTTCTTATTTTTTTCCAATCATGACTCCTTTTTAGCCAATCAATTTGTATACAATTTCCGATGTATAGGTATATGAAATAGATACACAAAGCAAACATTTTACTGATAATAAATCATTATTTTGCAAGCCCCTATTCAGTTACCAGACTATATGGAGTCATGCCCACAATTTAAGAAGCTTTACCCTACACAACTGGGATCTTAATTATAGAGGGAACCAGTTTCCATTTTTGAATAGCCTTACTTGCTAAGGAGTTTAACTAGGCTCTTTCTTCTTTAAGGTTGTTTTTAAACTGATCACACTTCTAATCTCTGAGAACAGATATAAGCCCTTTCAAAAACAGAAATCAGCCTTCTGAAGTCTTGTTTTTTCCAGATTATCCAACCTCAATTCATTCAGGACTTTGGCACTATTTGGATGCTTTTATCTAGATATTCTCCAGTTTGTCCTAAAACGTGGTATTAAAGAGAATAAGCATAGTGCTACATCTAGTGTGGTCTGGAAAAAGTACTGAAGAATTAGCTCTTCATGCTATTAATTTTTAAAAATCATTTTTTAAATCTTTTTTAAAAATCATTCACTCATTTCCCTTTTGTCTGACTGTTTGTTGAATCATGTGGAGCTTTCCTGACAAAGATACTGGAGTGGTTTGTCATTTCCTTCTAGAGCCCATTTTACAGATGAGGAAACTGAGGCAAATAAAGTTAGGTGACTTCTCCAGAGTTACACAATTAGTGAAGGTCTCAGTCACTAAACATTGTGACATTGTGTGTCTAGACACACTAGACATTTAGATCTGAATTCACAAATAGTCCTCCATTCCAGGCTGGTCACTCTATCTCTTATGTCACCTAGCTGCTTACAATCCATTTAACTCTTTACCTAATTTTCAGAAGTTGTAATATACAGGATATTCTCTAGGGTATAAACCTTGAAATTGCTAAAATTGTGATCCACCTGAAGTTAAAAGTTCCTGGAGTTTTTCTCTGTAATAGGCTATGGTATGTCCATTTAAATAATCCCTCTTTTCAGTTATCATTCTTTACCCAACCTGCTTCTTAAAAAAAATCATTTGCCAATTTCAACTCTCGCAATTTCTAAGAGAAAAAAAAAGAGAGAGAGAGAAAAGAGGGAGGCAAAGAGGGGAGGGGAAAAACACATAACAAGGAAACAGAGAGAGGGAAATATAGAGAGAAGGAGGGAAAGAAAGGGAAAGGAGTTGAAAGGAGAAAGAAAACACATGCACTTACACTTAAGTACACTCAATTTGGTGACATAGACTTAAAGTCAATGAGGTAAGAAATGGTGAAAATTTTGTTTTTGTGACAAAAATAATTTCAAACAGTTGGTAAAATGAATAAAACAGTGGACCTGGCATCAGAAAAACATGATTTCAAAGTCCAGCATCAGACAATAGATACAGGAATTCAGGATATTCATAAGAAAGCTGGAAGTAGTTACTTTTATTATTCTCATTTTGCAAATGAGGAAATTCAGGTAAGTGATTATGCACAGCTAGCAAGTATATGAGGCTGGATTTGAATTCAGATTTTTCTTGAAGCAACACTTGGCACTCTAGGAGCAATTATTATCTCTATTTTTCACAAATGAGGAAATCAAATAATTATTTTCATAACTGGGTCATTTTTGTCCACTTCATTTCTCCTGTGTAGATGATCAAGATAAATTGTTTTGTGTGGTTCTGACTCTCTTCTAAGAGGAAACTTTGTAACATGGGATTTGGTGTGATCAGTAACCTTTATCTGCTTAAAATATGTTAGTTTTATAACCAGGTTGTCTAGAGATTCCAGTTTATATGGTCACTTTTCATTAGGATTAAGGTAAACCCAGGCTAAGTGACAGTAAGCATTTGATAGCTAATATTTCTGAAAGTTTTTAGACATGATAGTGGTTATATTATACCTAGTAGTCTTTGGGAAATTAGGAGCAGAAGTATAAACCCATTCTTGCTGATTGGGAAAAAATAAATACTTCCATTTGTTAGTTCATTGTTCTTGACAGACAGCAAAGAAGCTGGAGGGCAGGTTTTCTCCAATGCATCTCCATTGCTTTATGTACAATGTGGGATCTGCTGATGAAACTCATTACAGGCAATAACATTGGGGTTTGCAGCTGTACCTGGAAGTCCCGGGGCTCAGTTTAATAATAAAAATTAAAAATTAAAAAGCCCTCAGATCAGATGTTCTAGATTGGGAACAGAATAGTTGGAGAAAATGAAATGAATCTATTTTACATTTATATAGCTCTGTGGAACAGGTGAGGTTTCGGTATTAATTTGAAAAGTAACAATACTTAGCATTTATATGGTTCTTTATATATTTTCAGGAAATGTACAATCATTAATTAGTTTATTTGCATACCTCCTCAGTGAGGTAAGTAAATATTCTCATTTTACAGCTGAGGAAACAGGCTTAAATGGCCAATTTTCCATGGTCACTTAGTATATTAGCTACAGTGCTATTAAATACTTTCCTTGACATTCTCCTCACATGTACAGTAAATGCCAATATCTTTTCCCTATTATTTAATCTTTTATTCAATTGCTTTCTTTTAATCTCTCTAGTCCACAGTTGTATCAGCTGCAAAATGGGGATACTTTTGCAACCTAATGTAAAAGAACTTGGCCAGCTTTCCTCTGGAGGTCACTCCCAGCTCAAAGATTTTTAATGACTTTCTTTAGTGCGATCCATTCTTTTAAGTGAGGCACTCCCTGGTCCTCCCACCACTCATTAGTACTTTCTGCTTTTCAAATTATACTAATAAATATATATTTGGGATATAATATAATCACATGTATATACATATATATTTCTTTGACTCACTGAATCTTTGACCTAGAGTTAGAAAGGAACAACAGATCTCAAGTAGTAAATCTTTCCCATTTTATAAATGCAGTGCAAACCCAGGAAGAACAAGGGAATTTCCAAGAATATAGAGGTAGGTATACTGAGGTTATTATCATTTGTTATTATTATTATATTATCATTAGTTATATAAGTGGGATTTGAACTCTAGTGGCAGAATTTTTAAAAATTTTATCTCATCATTTACATATTATATCTTTCTCATCACTTTATGATCCTGAAGAGTGGGGCTGTTTTCCTTTGTTCCTTTTACCTTTGTATATCTATGTCCTAACACAATGTCTGTTTTACATACATGGTAGGTCTTTAAGAAATTTCTGTTGGCTTCAATTGATCTGTTACCATATTTCAAGACCTATGATGACATATACACGGGAACCCTTTCCATTGTAACAGATCATGGTTTCTAAGTAGATGAATTACTATGTTTCCATGCCCCTCAAAATATTTTCATCTTGTGGCTAGCCTTCCTATAAATAGAAATGTTAGTGGTTAAATTACATCTGAATAAAATAATTTTGCTGAAAAATGCCTGAAACTGTGCCGTATTTTCTCATCTTTTATTAGATTTAAGATAGATATAATTTCTGACAAAAGTTTTTTGTCAACATAATTTTCTCTTATTAAGATTTCCCTATTTCTGTCAAGGGCACCATTATTCTTCCATTCATCTGAGTTTATGATATAGGAGTTATATTTGATTCTTCACTTTTACTAACATACCATAATTGCCAACTCTTTGATATTTAGCATATTTGTCCCCTCTCTACTCACAATACAACTATCCTTAACTGGACTATAACAAGAACCTTATTTTGGTTTCCCTATAGCTGTTCTCTCTGGTATTCAACTATATCCTCCATGAAGCTGTCAAATTGCTATTTCCAAAGTGCAGGTCTGACTATATCATAGCTCTCTTTAGGAAACTTCAAGGATAGCATAACACACACACACACACACACACACACATATATATATTATATATATATATATATATATATATATATAATATATATATGTATATATATACACATACATACATACACACATATATATACATATATGTATATATTTTTTCATTTAGCATTTTAAATCTGTCATAATTTGTTTCTAGCCTATCTTTGCAGAGTTATTATGCATTATTCTGCCTCAAATATTCCTTGATAGTCTGATGAGAAACATTCTTGCATTTTCTACCTCCACACCTTTTCACAGGTTGTCAGCCTTGTGTGAAATGTTATTTCACTTCCCCTCCATGTCTTGAAACCCTTAGCTCCTTTCAAGGTTCAGCTCCATCATTATTTCCTTTGAAAGACTTTTCTTGATTCCCTTAATTATTAACATTCTTTTTCTAATTATTTATTTTATTATACAAAATAAATAATGTATGTCTCCCTCCCTCCTCTTTTTCTCTCCTTCCTTCCTTCCTTCCTTCCTTCCTTCCTTCCTTCCTTCCTTCCTTCCTTCCTTCCTTCTTTCCTTCCTTCCTTCCTTCCTTCCTTCCTTCTTTCCTTCCTCCTTTTCTCCCTCCCTTCCTTCCTTCCTTATTTCTTTCTTTCTGAATATGTTGTATCTGTACTAAGTATTTGGATCCATATATAAAAGTATATATGGATCCAAATACTTAGCACAGTGCCAGGCACTCAGAATATATTTAGTAGATATTGTTGATTGAATAAAATAACATTTCCCTATTGCATTATTATAATTTTTCCTGTTAGCTACCTACTTACACTAATGAAAATTGATGTAACTGCTCATAAAGTTTTGGAATTCATCCCTATGCCTTTTTCTTCCTACTTGCAACTACCCCTTTCACATCCCCCACACATACATTCACACACATCCCTTCATACTTTTTCTCTGTCATTATTTTTAATGGACGTTGGGAATAAGAGGGGTTAGACTTGGAATTCTCAATATATCTATGTTCATGGATAAAATGAGATGGAGAACGATCCAGTTTCCATTTTGTCAAAGTGTTTTCACATGAAGCACATTAAAACAAGGGGCACTGGGATCAGTCAATTTATTTGAGCAATTGAGTCAAGTTGAACAGCTCCTATTCCATAGCAGGAGCAACAACAACAAAGCGACCTCCCCCACACTTTAATTAACCATTCTTTTGTCTATATTGATTCACATATTCTCCATTACCACATCCCTAATTCCATTTGTAAGACATAGTTCAATGATAATCACAAAGAGGTTTCTAGATATTAGTAGATGTGACAGCATGCCTTCTTTGGATCCAAGTCATTCTGTAAACCTGGGCATTCTTGTTACCTGGCACTCTCTCTGCTTTATAAAATATTCAATGTAATCTTTGTTATTACCAATGCCTTGGGCAGCTCTACTTTCTTCAGATCTCCAGTAGAAGTCAAACTCCCTGCTCTCTTATTTTTAAGTAACTCAAAACTAAGACTAGTGTGTGGCAACAATGGAAATGGTCTAACTTTCCTCATAAAATTCTAACATCCCTGGAAAGAAATACTTAACAGTACATAGGAGTAAAACATCTAGTTATTTAGCAATTTCTGGACATGTGGTTGATCAGTCTATTAATACTCTGTACATTGAAGCCCTATGTCACAAATACTTACTGTACATCGTGAATTTAATAACCCATTTTCTGCCTATCAGATGGCAGTCTTATATAGGAAAATTGGTCTCTCTTCTAGGCAAAAAAAAACCAAAAAACCAATGATGAAAATAGTATCTGGATTCTGAGAAGTCTTATAGCTATTTCAAATTTGTTCTTCATTTAGCAATTTAACAGTTTTCCAAGTCGATGGACATGCATAGATAACTAAAGACCAATATAATGAGCTTCCTTTTATTTATTTGCTATTTACAAAGTGATTTTCTTACAATAAATATGAGATACATAAAGTCAGAATCATTTTTCTATTTGATAGGGGAAACATTGAATATTAGAGACCTTAGGCTCCAAGTCCATTTTCCTAAACTTAAAAAAAAAAAAAAAAAAAAAAAAAAAAAAAACATAAAAAAAACCCCTCACTTTTGTTTCCAAATATATTCCTCCACCTTCCCCTACCTCAGAGAGACATTTCCTGTTGTCAACAATAAAACAAAGTGAAGATGAAAAGAGGGGTTTAACAGAGGAGAAACAGTTAAGCAAAAGTCATCAGTATACACAGTGAACGTAGCAGTAATTGTAGAGTTCAACAGTAATAGCCCTCTATCTCTGCAAAGAAGTGAGGAAGGTCATTTTTTTAAAGCTCCATCCTTGGTCATTATCATTACAGTGTTTACTTATGTTTTCTTGCTGTTGTTATTCATATTCATGTAATCTCTTAGTTCTGCTCATTTGCCTTTCAATTAATCCAAGTCCAGTCCTTTCACTAAGCCATCCTGCCTCATATGTACTATTTCAACCACAGGTCAGTCTGGGAAAGTTATATGCAAAGGCTGATAAGGGAAATATTGTGATATTTTGTCCAAACCAAAGAAATTATTGATCAATCAATCAATCAGTCTAGTGATATACTTGTCTACATATATGTACGAAAATATGTGCCATACACACATTTATCTATACATCTATTCATTCATTCATTTATTTATGTTTGTCTATATCTTTTTATATCTCTCCCATACAGTTTGTTGTTCAGTTATTTTCAATTTGCAATCATTTCCAACACTTTGTGAGACCATTTGGAGTTTTCTTGGCAAAGATATTGGAGTGGTATGCTGTTTCTTTCTCTAGTTTATTTTATAGATGAGAAAACTGAGGTAAACAGGGTTAAGTAATTAGTTCAGGGTCTCACAGTTAGAACTGAGTCTAGATTTGAAATCAGAAAGATGAGTCTTCCTGACTCTACTGCATCACCTAGTTTCCATATTGTAGGAACAAAGAATGAGAATACACTAATCTAAAAGCATCAGAGTAGAAATTCTTTCCTTGGATTTAAATCATCTGAGAGAGGTTGTTATCTGTATCTTAAGGCTCATCACAAAAGACGATGGTACAGCTTTCTCTGTTAACCAGTTTCAATGCTTAACACCCATCCTGCTTGCCAAGAGGGTCTCCCTTTGTTCTCTCTGAAAGGTTTCACCATCCTGTATAAAGAGAGGATAGCTGCATCATACTGTGTCATAGAAAATGATGCCTTAGATCAGATTTGCTCTTGACATTTTTACTTTGGGATTTTGGCAAATCTCTTCACCTATTTGGTCCTTAGTTCCTCATATTGTTGAAGAGGAACAGAGTCCAATGATGACATCTTGGTCTTTTCTAATAACAACATTCTATGAGTCAAAGATTTTTGCCTTATTTCTTCCTTCTTGGTATCCATAAAAAATGGGAATAAGGAACAAATATATAATATCCCACTTTGATATAGGCAATAATCCCAAAATTGATATCATTCAAACTAACACAGCAGTTAGGAAGCCTAGAAGAATAATGGAAGACTATTATTCATATATCATGCTGATGCATAAGTTACTCATACTTTGAGATTTACACTGGAGTCCTCCAAGACAAAGACAGACATGATACTTTCAAACAGTAATTAACACCTTATTGTCACCCTGGAACTGAATAGTAGGTGTTTGTCACAAGTTCCTGGATCTTTCATGTGTGGCAGGAAATGTCTTTCCTGAAAGGTATAGCACGTAGTGTACCATTGTTGGTGAATATTGCAAAGCTTCACTGTGTGGCAGAGTAACAGCATTTGGAAAAAAATAAAAATAAAACAAGCATTTTGTGAAAAGTGTACAGCAAAGGTTCTGCAGAACCAGCTGTTCTTTTCTACTTGATGTATGTCAGGGAGAAAGAACAAGGACTGGGTGAAGATCTGGACCCAAACCAAAGCCTTTAAGATTTCCAAGCAACTCAGCGGCAGAGATGATTTATGATTCTATTCTTCCATTTTATCATGTGTCCTCTCACTTTATGGAATTTAGACAGCAATATAAACCTGCTGGTACTTTGTTGTATAAAAAGCCTGTTTGGAAACTGATTTTTAAAAGGAAAAAAATGGAAAAAAAATTAAATCTGGTTGGATATTCTCAGAGAGAACTGGACTTTATTATTACTTTTAATTATAAGAAGAATTCAGTCATATCAACATTTATGCACCTACTATATGCACTGGGAATACAACTAATAAAAAGTAAAGACAATGTCTGTTCTCAAAGAGTTTATAATCTTAAGGAGGAGATGATACAGAAAAAGAAGCAGGAAAGTGGGGTGAGGAATAGGTCACCAAGTAGTACCCAACTTGAAGAAATCTTGTTCCATATAAGGCAGGAGAGCTAAAGTGGCGTCAGCTGAGTCAAATCTCTGCCCTCTATAAAGAAAAGCACTAGGAGTAATTTAGGATTCTACTACAGTGAAAGAAAAGAATGGAGGCTGATAGAGTTTGTATCAATCAAAGATTGATAAAATCTGTTTGGAGATACTCAGAGAGAGCTGGATTTAATTATTTTTTATAAGAAGAATAATTCAGTCATATAAACATATATTAAGCACTTACTATATTCCATGCATTGTGCCAAACACTGGGGATAAAATTGATAAAAAATAAAGACAACATTTGTTCTCAAAGAGTTTATAATATTATAGAGGAGACAATAAATAAAAGGAAGCAGAAAAGTGGGGTGGAAAACAAGTACCAAGTAGTACCCAACTTGGAAGAATCTTGTTCTCTACAGGGCATGAGAGGCAAAGTAGAATAAGTTGAGTCATATTTCTGCCCTCTTTAAAGAAATTTCTGCATTGGGAGTAGCTTAGTATTCTACCCTTTAGCCTTCCAGTGTGAGAGGAATGGAGGTTGATATAGTTAGCATCAATGAAGGATTGAGTTAGAGCATGTAAGGAAAATTATATTGGGCAGCAAAGTGACTCAGTGGATAGAAGCCCAGGACTGGGGTCAGGAAGACCTGAATTCAAATCCACTTTCAGTCACTTACTAACTGTATGACCCTGGGTAAGATACTTAAACCTATTTGCCTCAGTTTCCTCATCTATCTGAAAAGGAAACTGAAAAGGAAATGGCAAATTTTACCTTATCTGTATTTTTATCAGGTATCTTTACTTACACAAATGAAGTCACAAAGAATCAGAACTGACCTAAAAGATTAAATAACAACAAATCTCTGTCTCTACTTACAGAGAAAAGTTGGTCAAAGAATCAACTGGGGGAAGAACATCCTCAGCTTTGGGTTTCTGACTTCAGAGAGAAGAAATATGGTTACACATTCTCTTCAGGGAGAAGGACTTCTGGGAAAAAGAGAAGGAGAAGGAAAAGGATAAGGAGAAGACTCTGGGAAGAATACAACATGTAGAAGTCTCAGCATCTCACTTATGAACCTATTCTCAAGTAACTGCACAAGAAATTTCAAGGAATTTCCCCCTTAGTTGAGATCTAGGACTCAGATATTTCACTCCCAGACCTCATGCATTCTGTATGTATATTCTGATATATTCTCTGTATAATTTCCCTGATAACAGTTTGCTCTTAATTTGGATGAATTGTTTTATTTGTTATTACTGTGTGTTGTCTTTATGTAACCAGCATTTGGTGGTGGTGGTGGGGGAAGTCGAATCTTGTTATAGATAGCTTGGGGCCTTTCTTTCCGATTAAACAATAATAACAAGAGACTTAAGCTTGAACTTAAAAATTGTTTCCCCTGGATACATAATATTTAGGGAGCTATGAGATATAATTCCAGCCTAGTAAACACTTTCTGAGAACAAAGAATCCAGCTTTGTGACCCCATTCTTCTACTCTCTTTTTTTCCCCTAGAATCAGTCTTTCTGAGAGACGGGTATCTTGAAGAGACAGAAAAGACTAAGGAGACAGTAAAAGTCACACTTCTCTGTGAGCCATTTTTAGACTGATCCATGTGGATACATAAATTATATGGAGAATAAAAGCATGTGTATACACTACCATACATGCATGTGTATACATAGGCAAATACTATATACACAGTTACCATTTACATAGTACTTTAAGGTTTACAAAGTGATATATATATATATATATGTATATATATATATATATATATAAACACACACATAAACACATATTATGTTCCCTGTGATCTTATCAGAAAGTATCCCTACTGACTTTCAGTAACTTACCTAGGATTGGTTTAACAATGGAGTTGAAATGATGTTTCTGACCCTAAGTTTAGGACTTTGCCCACTATATAACTTAGTTCCTGATAGAAAAAGCAAGATTCTACAAAGCTCCTCATAGCATCTTAGCAAAGAAGCCAACAAATGTAGAGAGGTACCTGCATAGATAGTATTCTGGGTTCAAATACAGATAAGGTAAAAATCTGAACTCTTTTAATTTGTAATTTTCAGCAAGTTTATTTTTTCTGGGTTTTAATCCACTCATTAATAAATTTGGAGGGTTATAGTAGATAAGGAAGATACATCATGGTTTTTATAGTTCTAAATTCTAGGATTCCAGTTACGATCCTTGCTCATACTGAAATGGCTCCTGCCCCCACCCCTCCACCTCCAGTTAACAGATGATTTCAAAAAGAAAGAGGAAATGATGTGGTTTTCTTATCAAGGCCTCCACATTAATGTTTCCTTTGTAAATCACTTCACACACACACACACACACACACACACACACACACACACACACACACACACACACGCACACACAGAGACACATAAAACTACACATATATATGTGTGTATATATATATATATACACAATGCATATATACACAGACACATAAGTGTGTATGTATATGTACAATATACACACATGAACTTAAATGTCCTCCCCCTACTCCCCATTCAAGTAAGTAGACAATAGATTGCTTTTGTCTTAAGCAAAGTGGATATTTCTCTTCCTGTGAGAAGATTGTAGGCACTTTCATAAATTTCATTGACCAGAAAGGGAGGAAAAAAGCATTTTTTAAAAGAAGCTACTAAGCTTCACTTGAAATCTGTCCTCAGAGATTTATATTTCAGTCATTAAATTTGACTGACTACAAGGAAATTAAAAAAAGGGAAAAAAAATAGAAAGCTGAAGATATCATAAATACAGAAAGTATAATGAGCATTTTAAATTTTTATTTAATGATGAAATGAAAGAAAAATCACAGATTCATAGTGTTACATATAGTTAATACTAATCAAGTGCCATCAGTGAAATATTGACCAAATAAATGAGAAAAAAGACAAATCTCTTTTCAAAACCATTGCCTTTGACTTCATTTCTACTAAGTATTTCATCATGCTCTGTTCTGCTACTGAATCTATAGAGTTACTCGTTTCATTTTTAGCAAATCATCTTTACATTGATTGGTACATTGAATGTATACTTCCAAAGATGAAATGACTTTTTGGTAATATATATGTGATGTCTTTATACATGTATGAAAATATGAACATTATCATAAAGGTATACATATATACTCATTAATGTTTCAACATTTATTTTGTGTGCAACTATAAAAACATATTACATGATACATGTTATAAGGACAAGGATAAAGACAAGATCAAGCTTGCATTGGTATAAAGAAACTTCCTGATAATGAAATTGCTTTTACCAACACAATTTGAAATTGAGATTGTAAGAGTTGCCTAAACCATGGAGATATTAAATGCTTGCCCATGATCACATGGTAAATATGGATTAGAGAAGTAACAGATTAGGGTACTCCAAGATACATGTCTGCGAAAATAGATAAATACATAAAATTCAAAATATACAAATATACAAAAGGAAATATGCATCTATAAAATGTCTATCTGCCTTCTAAAACTTGTCTTTGATGCTATATTCTATGGTTTTGTCTAGTTTCTATTCAAGTTGTCATTCAATATAAATGGCATTTGTTAATTGTACTTAATTCAATAAGCATATATTAAGTTCCATTAATATACTTGGCAGATAGTATATATTTTTTTAATATATTAGGGCAGTAAGATGGCTCAGTTGATAATGTGTTAGGCCCAGCTGGAAAACCTGAATTCAAATGTGACCTCAGCCAGACATTTAATTTTTATTTGTCTTAATCTATTAGAAAAGGAAATGTTGAACCACCCCCTATCTTTGCCTGGAAAACTCCACAGATAGTAGTGTCATGCTATGATAATCCATAGGATCAGGAAAAGTCACACACAAAGAAAGAAGAAGAACATATACAATTATTTACAAATTCAAAGAAAGAATGGAATTGGCTACAACAGCATCTTTCTATTATCCTTCTGTTTATTAAATAATCAAAGAGATAGTTGAAACAAGATGATTTGGAGTGAAAGGAAGATGAATCTGTTGATTATTTATAAGAAAGACTTTTCATAAGAAAGCATTTGTGTCATCTTGAAGGAAACAAAATACTAAATTAAGAATCAGATATTAAGAAGGTGCCAGTTCTAGGTTTCTGCTGAGCCTGCTCACAGGAACCAAAGTTGGAGGATGATGTGTTATCCAGACCAGGGGAAGTTAAATATGAAAGTTTACCTGGAATATAAAGTACATGAACAGAAATATTTTGAAATAAATTTAAAAGAGGAAGATGGTAAAAGATCTTACTTTTAAAAATATTTAAAATTTTGTTTTGTTTTATGTATTTATATTTGTTTTTATTTACTTATATTCCCAATATTATCTCCCTGTATCATATCCAGAAAACCATTCAGGAAAAAAGGAGGAAATTTCAAAAAGAAAAAAAAAAAAAAAAAACCTTCCACAAAACTAAAGAACATTCCAATGAAGTGTAATGTTATTTGCAATATGCTATTCCTATAGCTTTCTACTTCTACAAAGGAGAAGAGAGCACTATTAGCTCATGAGTCTACTTTGGGACCAAGCTTGGTCAGCCAAAAGACTGTAAAGGCCAAATTGAGGAATTATTATCTAGATCTTAGTTGTAATAGTGATCCATAAAAGTTTGATAACCAGAGGACCATGTTCAGGTTTGAATGTTAGGAGCATTATTTTGGCAATTATAGCAGTGGTTCTCAAACTTTTTAAATAGGGGCCAGTTTACTGTCCCTCAAGATTGTTGGAAGGCCAGACTATAGTAAAAACAAAAACTCACACTCTTGTCTCCGCCCCTTAGCCCATTTGTCATAAGCGGGCAGGGACATCTGGCCTGAAGGCCGTAGTTTGAGAACCCCTGATTATGGAGGATCACTTGAAAAAGGAGGAAATCAGAAGCTGGTTGGCCAGTTGTGAATTAGTAGTAGCAAATCATGTAACACATGATCAGGTCCCAAATTAGGATTCTTGGTAGGATTAAATGATAGATGCACAGAATTTAATGGTTTGTTATGATGTACTCACAAAAAATAGACTTCTCATTTGCTGAGAAAGGCAAGAACCCACACTAATTTTCTGTTGCTCTTTGTGCTAGAGTTAGCATTCAAAATTTAACTGCAAAAGTATGTTTTATTTTCAGATAGTAGTTTTTGACAAAAGTTGAGTTATTGCTCAAAACTAAGAATAGGCATCCTATGGATATAAAAATAAGGGACAATAATATGTCAAAGATGGCATGAAGTAACCATTGCTCTCACTCTCTATCCCCACCACATACTGAGAGGCAAGTTGCTAAGTCTCTGTTCACCATGAAGTCCCCTTTTACTATTCCTATCCCTAACAGCTGAGCCATAATTCTTTTCATATCTGTTTTTGAAAGTTTGTTCATCCTATTATAAGAAATGATCTAAATTTTAGGAGAGCATGACATTCTGAGAAATTAAATGGAGAACATCTCTCTTTTGGAGACTGAATAAAAATTTCCATTTCAGTTAATCTCAGTTTGACATTTGTTTATCATGACTATTAAAATCTAGAAAGTAATTTAGCAATGGAGGATGCATTCTCATATAGTGGCAAAATCACTAGCTTGGAATTTAGAGAACATGTATGTATCTTGGACATTATTGGTTATTTCTGTGACTGCACAAATTATTTAATCTCTATAAGACCTGGTTGTTTTGTTTTGTTTTGTTTTTTCCTGAGAAACTAAACAGATTGGATTGGTTGAATTAAAACTTCACAGGATTACAGATTTACAGAGTTAAGTGAACTCAGAGAGATGTGATATATACCCAAGTTTATAGAGGTCACAAGTGAAATTACCAAATATTTAGTAAACACAAATAATAAATTAGGCATTGTGCTGAATTCTGGGGATGTAAAGAATGGCAAAAATAATCCTTCCCTTTAAGAAGCACACATTCTAATAGAAAGACAACATGGAAACAACGACATACAAATAAGATTCCATAGATAGATAAAGATAGATAGATAGATAGATAGATAGATAGATAGATAGATAGATAGATAGATAGATAGATAGATAGATATGGAGAGAGAGTGTGTGTATATGTATGTGTGTGCATACAAATTCATATATATATACACACACAGAGACAGAGAGAGAGACAGAGAGACAGAGAGAGACAGAGAGACAGAGACAGAGAGAGAGACAGAGAGACAGAGACAGAGAGAGAGAGGAAAGAGAGGGAGAGAGAGAGAGAGAGAGAGAGAGAGAGAGAGAGAGAGAGAGAGAGAGACAGAGAGAGAGAGAGACAGAGAGAGAGAGAGAGAGAGAGAGAGAGAGAGAGAGAGAGAGAGAGAGAGAGAGAGAGAGAGAGACAAAGAGACAGAGAGAATTTGCTATTCATAGACCATTCCCCGGCTGACAAGGATGGAAGTTTTAACTTCAATTTCTGACCTGGTCAGCTTGTCCCTCTTTAGATAGCTTGGTACAGATCCCACCACCACTCTTGGGAGCTCACACCTCTAATTGGTTTTCGCTCCTACTTTAGATAGATGAAGAGATCTCCCAAGAGGAAGAGATACCCCAGCTTTATTCTTCCTAATGGTAGGAAATACAGGTATGAGGATCTATGTCCGCCTTTAATTCTAAATTTCTATGGGGCTTCCTATGAATCTCTTTTCCTATATGGATTCCCATTCCCCTGGCTATTTTTGTGCTGTTTGAAAACCTGCCTAGGACCAAGGCTTGATTAACTTGTCTTTAAAATTCATTATTTTGTGACATCTGAACCTAAATTTCTAAAGACATATCCCTAAATACAATTCCTTGCTAAATAGACATTTTTTTCCCTTTAGAAGGGTTGCTCAGCACTTGAGTTACAAAATTGTTTCCTTTGGGGACTTGTAAATAGAACTGCTTAATTATTCCTACTACATATCCTAGAGAACAAAAGTTCTCCTAATCATAGCATAGAAATCATTATTATTGATTAAAATGTCATTTCAGTCAGAGATCAGGAACCCAAAAAAAGATCATTTCTACTTCCAAATTAACCATAAAATGTTTAAACTGTAAGTGAAATGCCATCTTTTGCTGTTGCAATGAACTTCCAATAATAGGATCTATTTTATATTGGTTCAAAAACACTGTCTTAATTAGCTTGACCTTTAAAGAGTTTTTCTAGCCCTGGAATGCTGTAAAATGCTTTCATGTACTATTCACACAAAATCCTACCTGCCCAAATAAAATTATGAAACCTTTGAAAACACAATTTACTGAGCACCTAGTTTTTGTTTTCTTCTTGAGGGGGGAGAAATGTTTACAGCAAAACTTCTAAGTCCCTATTGAAGATGTATTTATAACTTTAAAATTTTAAAACATTTAGATTTTGGGAAAGAATTTTTTTTCATTTTCTTATTTTGGGGATCATGAAATTATTTGTGTCATAATATCAAACAATAAAATATACACAGAGAGAAATCATCCCTCCTTCCTAAACAACAACAACAACAACAACAACAACAACAACAACAACAACAACAACAACAACAACAACAACAACTTCTTTGCACCTTATAGTCCTAGAGAGTTATCTAAGGGCACTAGATGTTTAAGTGACTTTCACAGTTTTAAATCCTGTATGTGCCAGAGGTAGGATGTGAATCCTCATCAGTCTGACTGTGTGAACACTCCCCCCCCCAGGTCAGAAATACCCTACCATTTGGCCAACTAAAACTGAATTTCCCCTAACTCTAACTGTATTCCATTCTAAGTCTCCCTGGATCAATCCTATTCAAAGAGTGGGGAGAGGCACTAATTTTGATACCACAGAAATTAAAAAAAAAGAAACTGACAGCCCAAAAAAATCTTAGGTGAAAAAAAAATTTTAAGTTATTGATCTTGTTGGGGGAGGATTAAATTAAAAGATAATCTGCTTTAACATACATTATAAGCAAATGCATCAAGTGAATTGATTGTGATTATGATACTGTTATTATTATTATGAGATTATTATGATACTGTTCAGTGCCCTAGTAAAAAGCCTTTCCTTAAAAGCTCTAATAGTCATATCCTAGAAGAAGAAAATTACAGCTAAGAAATGTTTTTTTTGATCACTATGATTTTACGATCTATCTTCCCTTTCCCAAAAGTTAATTCTCCCTCATAGAAAAGAATAACAGTCAAGCAAAAACAATTAATAATATATTCAATTTTCCCTATAGTCCAAAATTGCTTTTTATTATCTATTCTCCTAACCCAATAGACAATAATAGCAACAAGAGTCCCAATAAAAGTAACATTTGTGTAGTGTTCACTATGTGCCAGACACTCTGCTAATTAATTTGCAATTATTTTCTCATTTGATCCTTCTTCACAATAACTCTCAGAAATTAAATACTATAATTATCTCTGCTTTTCCAATGAAGAAACTGAGGTAGAGAAAGGGTAAGAGGCTTAAGTGTCACATAGTAAGTGTCTGAGTCTGAATTTGAACTCAGGTCTTTCTGACTCTAGGCTTAGCAATTCATCCATTTTGCCACCTGATTGGTATCAAAGATCAGTCTGTGAACTAATTACTGCAGCTGCACAAAAATGTAAATATGTTTGCCTTCAAAGTAGTGCAATATATATTTGTGTGTATATAAATATATGTATGTAGATAATATGCCAAATATATATATATATGTATATTACATATATATATACATTTATATGTGTGTATATATGTATATGAGGTATTCAAGTGGGCATTAGAGCTGTGGTTAGTGAAATATAGTGGTAAGAACACCAGCTTTGTAGTAACAATACTTGAGTTCAAGCCTCAGTTCTGCTATTCACTAATTCTGTGACTCTTTGGAAGTCACCTCCCTATAAAAATGTTATTTTCTTAATTTTCTTACTGTATGGGGAGAAGTACATTGCTTAGATGTTCCACAAAAAATTCCTGAATTCCGGAATAAAAAACTGTGGGCAACTTTAACCTGTGTGGATGGAAAGAATACCCATATTAACAAAATAGGAGCAAATTACAAGCCACTTTTTCTGAATTACTCGAACATATCCCAGGGACATTACAGCCAGACACTTATGAGATGTTCTTTAATTTTTAGGAGTAAATATGGGCAGAAATTTAATTTTTAGATGTAAATATGGGCAGAGATATTTGTAAAGGCAGAGACAAAGACCTTTAACTTGGTTTTCTATTGTAAGGGAGAGAAATAAGAGATATTCAATGGAAAGTCTACTATAACATCTGAATGACTTTAGAAAAGATATATCACTGTCATGAACTTCAGTTTCTTCATTTGTGCAAGGAAGGACTTAGGCAAAGTAGTCTATGAGATTCCTCCCATAATGTGTGATTCTCTGAACCCTGGCCAGTCCATATCCCATGTCTTTTCTAAGCACAATTGTACTTTACTGCTAAGTAGCCCTATCAAAACTGCATAAAATTTGCAAACCTACTCAAATAGCCTCTACTGGATTTGCTGCATTCAGCATGCATTAAAACTCCTATTCCTCTCTCTCTCTCTCTCTTTTTTTTTTCATAACATTGTTTCAGTCTTGTAAGTTTTAAGCTCCAGTAGCATATGTCCTTGATAGAATAGCATTGGCAAATGGCATGTCATTACCCCCAGAGGGGGTAACAAAAGATTATTGAGAGAATGATCACATTTACACAATTCTCCTATCCTACCCGGGACCATAAACTCTTACTACCAGAGCTTGCACCATCATTTATTCAAAACCAAGACAATTGTTTATTTAAATTAGATTAAATTGCTCTTCTCTAAAGCAAATAGCACAGAGTAATCAGATGCTGGTTTTAATTGTTCCAATGAAAATATATTTGTATGCTTACAGAACATGGCCAACTGCTGTATTGTAAATAGAATTGTAAATAGAATAACTACATACAGTTGATTATTTAGTCTAATTTCCAATCACCACCAGCCAGGGGAAATTAGTTAATCGAAACCATAACAGTGTCTCTTCAGCTTGGAAGATGCATGTTAGCTTAGAGGGAGATTTTCAGCCGACACATGAACGTTTGCCTTTTAAAACCCAGTCCTTAAAGAGACTGGGAGGGGATATGATGGAACATTCAAGGAAGTAGTCATTTATAACTTTTCTCTCCTGGATACCAAAATCCCAGGCTTTAGAAAGTGAGGCACTCCTAAATAAAAACATGTGAACCCTTTCCCTAAAATCCACCTTCTCTTACAATAAATATCAATAAGCTAGTTTTACATTTAAGCTTTAGAGTTTTTCTTCTCTCCAATATCTCCTCCCTTTCTAAAGTTAAAGTTTTACAATATTCCATAAACTCCTTATTTCTTGCATGATCAAATCAAAACTCTTCCTTTGTCATTGAAAGGCTTTGACGACTGAAACTCTAGCTTCTCTGTCTAGTCTTTTATATTTCATTCTTTCTGATACACTTGTCAAGATGGCCTTTTTGCTCTTCCACATGAACCATAATCTATTTCCCATCTCTTTGTCTTTACAAAGATTGCCCTTCTCATCTAAAATGTAGTTTCTTTGCATCTTTCCTTTCCTTCCCTAGTTTCCTAATAAATTAACTCAAGAACCATGTTCTACAGGAGACATTTCCTGGTACATCTCCATTTAAATCACCTTTTCCCCAGTTACATTTATTCTGCGCACACATAAATAGTATATATATATATATATATTAATACGTGCATGTATATGTAAATAGGCATATACATATTTATCATCTATCTATCTATCTATCTATCTATCTATTTTCTATCCATAAATATAATTAAAATTTTTAAGGAAGGGATTGTTTCTTTGGTGTCTTCTTATGCTAGGGTATTTTATAGGCACTTAATATTCTAATTCATTTATTGATGCATATGAACCTGAGAACCATAAATAACAGAATGTTACAAGAGGAAAATGCAAGGAGATTTTTTGTTGTTGGGTTTGGGTTTTCATTTTTGGACAAAGAATATAATAAATTCAATACTGAAGGGTCAAAAGAAAATAAGATCCTTTAAAGAATTAGTTTCCCTTTTATTTTTGTATTGCCACTTAACTAGAACAGTATTTTCACATAGAGGTAGCTCATTACTTAATGAATTTAATTTAAACACTTTTTAAGCCACAAAGGATCACTAATATTTTATTACAGAAATTACCCCATAGTCTACAGAATCACTTCTCTAGATGATAGCAATATCTTTTTAACAAAATGTCTCATTATGTGTTTAGTCTTCTACCCTTGTTAGAGATTGGCCATCTAGATGGTACAGTAATAGAGTTTTAGACTTTGAATTAGAAAGATCTGAATTTCAAATCCAGTCTCAGAAAATTCCTAATTAAATGATCCTAGGCAAGTTACTTAACCCTTGTTTGTCACTGGAGAAGGAAATGTCAAATCACCCCAAAATCTTTACCAAGAAAATATGGATAAAGATCTACAGATCATAAAGAGTCACATATGACTGAAACAACTGAACAACTTGCTAGACATCATAGAAATGAGAAACAGCAAGCCTACATAGTATTATGAAGTTTACAAATCACTTTCCTAGTAAAAATCCTGAAAAGAAGGAATTATTCAAGTATGGGTCATACTATATGGCACCTCAGTAATACAGAAGATAGAGCATTGGGCCTGGGGTGAGAAAGCCTTAGTTCCAACCTTGATGTGTGATCCTGGGCAAAACACTAAACCTTATTTGCCTCAATTTCCTTATTTGTAAAATAAGTTAAAAAAGGAAATGGCAAATCACAACAGCATTTTTGCCAAGAAAACCCCAAAATAGAGTCATGAAGAGGCAAAGATGACAGAACAATGAAACAATATAAGAATGTAAGGAAATAATATTTTGAAATTATTATAAATTTGAGGAATAGAAAAAAACATAGGCAGCATACATTGGCTCACATTTTGATGCAGGGTGAAGTAAACAGAACCAGGAAATAATATTCAACCTGACTATAGCAATAAAAGTAGACAAACCGAACACCAACAATTAAACAATTGAAAATGAACACAGCATTATTATGATAATCAAATTTGGCCAATTTTTTTCAAAATATTGATCAGTTATACAGAAGTCTATTCTCAACTTCTGTTTTTCATTTTTTGTTAAGCAGAGAGCCTTTCCGGGATAGGGAAAAGTGACTGGGAAACATGTGATGTAAAAACAAAAGATTCCATTTTTGAAAAGAATTCTTTGAGAAGTAGTCCAAATATTCTTAAAGGCACAATTACAAACTATTGGTGATAACTGGAAAGATTATCTGAATGGATGAGATCAGAGAGCCACCATGATAAACATAAGTATGACAAAGATAGAACTTAATATTTTCATAAAGTGTAAATTTAACAAAATTCTTTCAAATTTACCATTCTATTTTCTTTCATAAGGAAGGGCATAAATCTGTCCTGTTTATTCATTCTTTCTTTGTTCCTGTTTTGCCTCTTTGTATTTTTCCCCTATCTCTCCCTCCTACATTTTTTTTTTAATGTTATCTTTCCCATTAAAAAAGCATTTAAGGGCAAATAGATGGTGCAGTGAGTAGACAGCCAGGTATAGATTCAGAAATCCTTATCTTCCTGATTTCAAATCTGGCTTCAGATATGTCCTAGTTCTATGATTCTGGACCAATCACTTTAGCATTTGCCTCAGTTTCCTCAACTATAAAATGAGATGGAGAAAGAAATGAAAAAAAAAAAACCCTAGAAAAAATAATAACAGAATTCATATGGAACAACAAAAGGTCGAGAATTTCAAGGGAAGTAATGAAAAAAAATTAAATAGCTGTACCTGATCTAGAACTATATTATAAAGCAACAGTCACCAAAACCATTTGGTATTGGCTAAGAAATAGACTAGTTGATCAATGGCATAGGTTAGGTTCATAGGGCAAGATAGTGAATAAAAATAGCAATTTGGGTTTGACAAACCCAAAGATTCCAACTTTTGGGATAAGAATTCATTATTTGACAAAAACTGCTGGGAAAACTGGAATTTAGTATGGCAGAAACTAGGCAGGGACCCACATTTAACACCACATAATAAAATAAGATCAAAATGGGACCAAGATTTAGTCATAAAGAACAAGATCACAAATAAATTAGAGGAACATAGGATGGTTTACCTCTCAGACTTGTGGAGGAAGGAATTTGTGTCCAAAGGAGAACTAGAGATCAGTATTGATCACAAAATAGAAAATTTTGATTACATCAAATTAAAAAGTTTTTGCACAAACAAAACTAATGCAAACAAGATTAGAAGGGAAGTAACAAATTTGGAAAACATTTTTACAGTTAAAGGTTCTGATAAAGGCCTCATCTCCAAAATATACAGAGAATTGACTTTAATTTATAAGAAATTAAGCCATTCTCCAATTGATAAATGGTCAAGGGATATGAACAGACAATTTTCAGATGATGAAATTAAAACTATTTCCACTCATATGAAAGAGTGTTCCAAATCACTACTGATCAGAGAAATGCAAATTAAGACAACTCTAAGATACCACTACATACCTGTCAGATTGGCTAAGATGACAGGAACAAATAATGATGAATGTTGGAGGGGCTGTGGGAAAACTGGGACACTAATGCATTGTTGGTGGAGCTGTGAAAGAATCCAGCCATTCTGGAGAGCAATCTGGAACTATGCCCAAAAAGTTATCAAAATGTGCATAACTTTTGACCCAGCAGTGCTACTACTGGGCTTATATCCCAAGGAAATACTAAAGAAGGGAAAGGGACCTGTATGTGCCAAAATGTTTGTGGCAGCCCTTTTCATAGTGGCTAGAAACTGGAAAATGAATGGATGTCCATCAATTGGAGAATGGTTGGGTAAATTATGGTATATGAGTGTTATGGAATATTATTGCTCTGTAAGAAATGACCAGCAGGAGGAATACAGAGAGGCCTGGAGAGACTTACATCACCTGATGCTGAGTGAAATGAGCAGAACCAGGAGATCATTATACACTTCAACAATGATACTGTATGAGGATGTATTCTGATGGAAGTGGATATCTTCAACATAGAGAAGAGCTAATCCAATTCCAATTGATCAATGATGGACAGAATCAGCTACACCCAGAAAAGGAACACTGGGAGATGAGTGTAAACTGTGAGCGTTTTTTTTCGTTTTTCTTCCCAGATTATTTTTACCTTCCAAATACAATTCTTCCTTTGCAACAACAACAACAAAATTCAGTTCTGCACATATATATCGTACCTAGGATATACTATAAGATATTTAATATGTATGGGAAGGAGGGGAAAAATTCAGAACAGAAGGGAATACAAGGGATAATGTTGTAAAAAAAAATTACCTATGCATATGTACTGTCAAAAAAAACAATGTTATAATTATAAAATTAATAAAAAAAATAAATGAAAAAAAAAAAACACTTCATGATCTTTGCCAAGGATATATCAACTGGGGTCCTGGAGGGGTAGCTGAAAACATTGAACAACATAACAGAAGATGAATCTTTCATTTTGCTTCTCCATATTTTTAGCATTTAATACTCTAGATTGGAGGATGGGGAAGCATCCAGGAACCATTTAATAAATGCTTGTTAAGCTTATTTCTGTGGGTTTAGTATGTATTTTGCTAATTTACTGAAACTATTATTTTTCCAATTAATTTTTTGATTGATTCCCTTCAGATTTAGTAAGTAAAACATCATGTCATCAAAAATATAGTTTGGTTTCCTCTTTTCTTATCTTTATGATTCATTTCTTTGTTCTTATTTTATTGCTATTGTCAGCATTTCTAGAGTTATGTTGAATAAAAACATTGAAAAGTGACCTTCATACTTTATTCCAGTATTTAATGATTTTTTATATCCTAGTGTTAGCTTTTCTTTTGAGAGAGACATTTTAAAACTACTTAATATTTATTATTTTAAGCCTATATTTTTGGGGATTTTAGCACTCAGAACTAATAATAGTTTTATTCTATTTTGAAAGCTTTCTCTATATTGATGTACTGTGGCAATGGATTTTTGTTATTATTGATTAAATTGTAAGTTTCTTGAAGGTAGACACTGCCTTTTGCCTTTGGCATTGTTCAGTGCTTATAGCATTTGTAGTCCAGTTACTCTACTCATGTTCGAATCTTTGTGATACCATTTGGAGTTTTCTTGCAAACATAGTGGAGTAATGTGCCATTTTCTTCTGTGGCTCATTTTACAGTTGAGAAAACTGAGGTAAGCAGATTAAAGGGACTTGCCCAGGGCCACATAGCTAATAAGTGCCTGAGGCAAGATTTGAATTTAGGTTTTCTTTATTCCAGAGCTGGCACACTATTCCCTCTACCACTCAGCTGTGACATATTTTTTAATTGATTAGATTGTTATCTTATGGAAGGAGGGACTGTCTTTTTCCTCTTACATCTTTTCCCAGAACTTATAACAATGACTGACACACAGAAGACACTAATAAATGCTTATTGATTGACTATTTTTTGATTGAAATATGATCAAGATAAATGTTTTCTGAAGCTTGAACTATCGTAGTATTTATAGTCTTTTTTTTTGTTTCTATTTCTTTTTCAAAGTTTTTCATGAGGTTGGATCAAGGACAAAAAAAGTTTTTGCCCACTCTATTCCTTAAAGACCATTAAGCAAGTCATAGAAGGCTAGCAATCTACATCAGTAAGGAATTCTTCCAATGAAAAATCGCATATACTTGAAGTATTGAGTAACTTTAGCATGAGAAGCAAGAAAACCGAGAGAATAGCTTTTTAGGTTCTGATCTAAACCGGCCATGTGTCTCTGGGGAAGCGATTTAAGATTTCAGTAGCTCAGAAAACTTTCTAAGGCTTTAAGTCACAAAGTAGATAAAATTCTGAGCTGAATGAGAGTATTTCCTCATCAGAATTTCTTTATTTCTTGTCATATCTTGACTGCCTTAGTTGCACACTTAATGAAAAACATCTAATTTTGTCATATCATCACATATTCCACAGATGTCTATTCTTTCCTCCCCTTCTTTCTGTTATGTGGAAGGTAGAAAATTTGGATTCTAAATTCAATGAGAATACAAAAGCCCTGCTTAAGCCACAGCTTCCTTATTCAACACTCATACCCTTGGTTTCAAAATTACACTGTAGATTTCCAAATATAGTAATAAGATTTTATTAGCTTCTCACTTCAGTTCAATTAATTTCCTCTATTACTAATACAGGAAATGTGAACGTTTTAGTCTATTCATACTTCATGTCTCTGATGTGCTAATCTGCCTGTTTGCAACATAAAGAATTCACATTTATTGAAGAACACACTGTATTTTATTGGATCACAAACAGCTCCAGAATTAATGATGAGTTTCCTCCTTAAATCCAGTCAGTGCTGAGGGATAAGCCATAATCTATTTCATTTTAGTGGAGGTTGGTGGGATAGTGTTTTTGAGAGTCATTGAAGAGAATCAGACATAAAAATTGTTAAGGGAGGAGTAACTTAGTCATAAGTTCATTTTTTGAGCATTAGAAAGGCTCTTTGAAATGCAGAGAGGTGAAATACCTTGCCTCACATCACCCTTGGCAAAAGAGATAAGATTTTAACCCAGATCATCTAATTCTATGAGCAATGGTTTTTCTCATATTAGTTCATAGACAAACAATTATTCTAAAACAAATTATTATATTCATTCAAAGATAGTATGATGAAGTGGGAAGAGAATGCAAGTTGGAATCAGCAGGTTGAGTTCAAATTCTGAACTTTTCAGTTCAGTATGAAATCATTTGTCATTTTATCAGCTCTGGGTCTGTTTCCTCATTTGCAAAATGAAAGGGTTGCACTAGATGGCCCTCAATGTCCCTTCAGGTTTTGAATTGATCATCCTGAGATTCAATAGGTGGGTTAATGTGGATTTTAGTTAGATATGTAGGAAACAGACAGTGAATAGCTATGTAGCCATTGTAGGCTGAGTAATAGAAAATGAGAAATACATGGGCAAGGTTGTCGATAGTTAAAAGACAGAACAATGTGAGATGGGAAAGGATGAGTCACAATCAAAGTAGTGATAGGATGTTAATGTTAATTTAGAAGCCATGTACAACACTTTATGAATGTCTACTTCTGAAGAATTCAGCATAAATTATTTTTACATTCAACTATAAACACACGTGTCTTATGGACATGCTTCATTAAATCCTAGCAACAAGACACATGACTAAATAATGATGCAGGAAGTATTTTCTTCCTCACATTAAAAAGGAATCATTCCATTAATTCAATGGAAGCTAAAAAAGGTAATAGTAATGTCATTTGGTATCCTTCCTGTCAGGATTATAAAAATATATTAAGTTCCTGGTAAATTCTAAATGAAAGCTAAAAGAAATCAAGAGACAACTATATTGATAAATAATAGTACTTATAGATCCACAGTCTTGTCTAACTATGGTAAATAGAGCTTAGGGGATTATTCATGACTTTAAAAGCTTACCTTTCCTGGATCAGCCAACTGGAAGGAGAAATAAGTCACTAGTAAGAGTTATTAGATCTCTAAAAAAAATTAATTAAGTGAGAAAATCTCACTCCGATGTCACCTTTGGCACTTTTTGCTTAAACATATTCATTTCTATATTCACCCATAAATGTAGACATGTTTATTTGCATTGTGCAAACAAATATAGGGGATCCCCAAAGTTTTAGTTCAGTTCCAAGTTATTGAAGCAAAAAGCAAAAAAGATTTTGAGCACATCCTGTTTACACACACACTTACAAACACACATTCTCACATATAAAATGTACATAAAAGAGATCAGTATATTTTCTTAGCTACTATACACATGTGCAGATTATACATATGTATGCATGGAGGCCTTAAACATATTGGGTACGTGATGAATGTTACTTAAACAGTCAATCAATCACCACACTTTTATTTAGTTCTCACTATGTGCCAGAAGCTAAGTTAAGCTCTAGAATTACAAAGACAAAAATGAACTAAGTCTTGTCAGCAACGAGTTAACATTTTATTGTGGGAAACTGTGTACATGTACATACATATATTACATATACGTTCATATACACAAGAATGTATATACATAACCACCTTTAAGTGCTATATATATATAAACTATGTGCTAGGTAGCTATTTATCTATGCATATACATAATACATATTCATGTATCTCTACTATATCCACAATCATACAATATATGTAGCTCATATGCATATTAACATATATGGAAGAATAGGAGCTGCAATTTCATACATGTATGTGTGCATACATGTGTGCTTATATATGAGCATAATTCATTGTATCTATATTAAGTACAATACCACAAAGTGCCATCATATGTTATATGAATATATGTGTGTACACAAATAATATAGCAGTATGTATCATGCTATTAAATACAACATTTACATGTGACAGATACATATATACATACAAGCTTATATACATACACTTATGATCATTGACTATCTAGCTACCCAGTAAAAAGTCACTTATACTCATGCTTACAGCCCAGATCCAGAATCAGGAATAGAAACTAGAATAAGGAATGGGGAAAATTAATGAGATTCAAAGTGATCTTCAACTAAATGCAGCTGTAGTGGAAAAAACCTCAATGGTGTAGTAGAAAAAACAAAGAACCACCACCAAGTGCCTAATCTACACTAATGGAACCTTACTTCCAATTCTACTTCCAGCAATTTTGATCATCTGACTAAGAACAAGTCATTGAGTGAATTTGATGGAATGGTACATAAAGCTTGGGTCTGGGAGTCAGGAAAACGTGATTTCAAATTCAGCCTCAGACATTTATTAGACAAGTTGTATGACTTTGAAAATTCATCTCATCTCTGTCTTCCTCAGTTTCCTCAATTGTAAAATGAGAAAAATCATAATAGCACCTATTTCCCTGAGTGTTCTGAACAATAAGTTGGAAAAAAAAAAAAGTGAAATGTTTTGTAAACTTCAAAGCTTCTGATAAATATAAGCTATTTAAACTCTTTATGCCTCCATTTCCTTATCTGGAAAACAAAGGCATTAGACTAAAAGATCCCTATACTACATTTCAGTTCTAAATTCTTGACTTGATTTTCTCCAAAAGACTTCCCTTAAGAGTAGTATTACTTACTTACATTCCATGCTTCTGACTTCGTTTCTTGTTTATCTCTGTTTAGAAAACTTCTAAAAAATTTTCAGTTTTCATAAGGTATTTTTAGAAGGCAGGGGTTATCACTTCATTATATTCCACTATCCAGGATTCTTAAACTGGGATCAGTAATAAAAAAAATTTTTTAAAAATCATAGTTTTATTCCAACACAGCTGGTTTGTATATTTTTATGTATATATTTAAAATATATTTATATATTTAAATGCATATTTTTATGTGTATATTTAAATGTATGTATTTATATATATATATATATATATATGTATATATATATATATATATATACATATATACATATGTATATATATATTTTTATGTATAAATCGTCATTTTTGAGAAAATATCCAAAGACTTTATCAGACTGCCCAAAGGATCAGGACAGAAACACAGACAGATACACACAGATGCACAACTTAAAACCCCCAAATTGTCTTTTTGTCCAATGTAATTTTATTTTGTTAAATATTTCCTAATTATATGGAAGAAAATTTTAACATTCATTAAAAAAAATAGAATTCTAAATGATCTCCTCTCATTCTTTCTTCTCTTAAGAAAAGCAATTTGATGTTAATTATACAGGTGCAGCTAGGTGGCACAGTGGATAGATTTACAGGCCTGGATTTAGGAAGACATTTCTCCCAGAGTCCTAATCAGGCCTCAAAATTTACTGTGTGGCCCTAAATAAGTCATTTAACTCTATTTACTTCAGTTTCCTCATCTATAAAATGATCTAGAGAAGGAAATGGTGGAGTACTCCAGTATCTTTGCTATGAAAACCCCCAAATGGGGTGATGAAGAGTTGGACACAACTGAAAAAATGAATGAATAACAACAAAGGCACATAAGAAATGTGTGTTAACTGACTGGTGGATTGATTTTCACAAGCTGAATTATAGACATGAATGTGTTGCAATATGATAAAGGGAAGAGGATATTTTTGTCTTTTTTTTTTTTTTTTTGCCCTGTCCAATTGGGATTTTTCAGTTACTTTCACTGGGAAGTCGTTTATATAAGTGAAGCTTGCTTTCAATATTAAAGATAATTAAGCCATGAGAATAGAGTCAACAAAGACAAATGCTTATAATAAAATCCCAACTGGGAGAGTGTTTGAAATTCAAACTTTATTATGAGCTGTGTGATTTGTCAAGGAACACATGTTACTGCTCCACTTTGTCTTATAGCAAGCTTACACAAACCAAATGCATAATAAAAGTACGCTGTTTTACAGATATTGAAATCATGAAGCTCAATGTAAATTTGTTGGGCAAATTGCCTCTCATATCTTGATGTATTCTGCAATATCCTGCTAATGAGCAATTTATTCCCTTGGTACTATAAGTTTAAGAATCAGGATAATGTGTTCAGGACAGTAGGGTAGATAATACTCATAGATTCATGCAAATAGCTCAATTGGATTCCAGAATGTGATTGAGTCATCTTCAGAATTTGTTAGACCCTCATCTTACAAGTGTGTTTTCATTTTATTTGCTCACAAGATCAGAGATCTTGAGCTGGGAAGAAACTCAGAAATCATCTTATCCAATCTCCACATTTTACAGATGAGGAAACTGAGGCATCCAAGTTGCAAGGTCGGAGTTAGTCAGTCAGATGGTGAATTTAAACCTAAGTTTTTTGACTCTGAATCAGTGTTGCACATATCCTCTCTCATCATCAGAGTGGATTCACTTTATAGATAACATTTATCTTTTGGAAGAGGGGGTTGATAGAATACAACACATGATAAGAGATCACTATGAGGTTGGTATTACAGTTTTGGCTTATCAAAATAGATTTTTAATGTTTGTACATTTATTCAAGATATGTTTCTTAAGAGCGTACTGTATACACAACTTTGCTTCAAAACCCATAGATATTTGCATTGCATCTCTTCATTTGATATGCATTATGTACTATTCTATTGAGGAATTGATTGTAGTACATGCAACAGATTTCAAATTCTGTTTCAGACATTTATGAGCCATGAAAACATCATTCTTTTTACCGGTAAAACATAGATAATAATACCTATACCTATGTAAGAAGGTTTTGCCAGTTTAAAATCTTTTGATGAGTATAAACTCTAGAAAATATCAATTAGGTTTAATAGTAGTGCTGATTTTGCATCAGATAAAAATAAAATTCTCTTGGCTAGTTTTTAATTATTTCAAAAAAGAAAATTATTTGGCCAATTAGTGGGAATTTAAATGGTAAATCTTTTTGAAACATCCTTGTTACTTAGATATGCATGAATTATTTGGAAAACATGTCTTATAAAGGCATTTATTAAATTTCTCAAATTTGATAATGTAGATGCTGATTTCTGTTAATTATAGCTAATATTTACTATGTGCTAGGCATTGTTAAACTCTTTATAATTATTATGTAATTTGTTTCTTCCAACAATTCTGGTAGGTAAAGGCTATTATTAATCCCTATTTACATATGAGAAAACAGGCAAACAGAGATTAAATGAAGGCCTATGTTCACATAGCTAGTAAGTGTCTGAGGCTGGATTTGAACTCAAATCTTTCTGACTCTAGACTCAGAGCTCTATCCATTGTCCCAGGTATTAAATATATATGTAAATATAACATATTTAGTTTACTTTATTTGACACCTGCTTTCAACTCCATGAACAAGATGATCTTATGCCATATAATTAGATTGTAAGCTCCTTAATTGCAGGGACTGTTTTTCATTTTTTAACTGTATCCCCAACATTTAATAAAGTACCTTAATAGTTTATTAGATTAAACTAGATTGGGAATATATTTGCACATATATTTTATGTGCACATATGTGTATATATATATATATATATATATATATATATATATATATATATATATATATATATATATATATATATATATATATATATATATATATATAAAATCACATGTAGTCACACATGGGTGCATATGGATATACCCACTAGAAAGTTTCAAAACTACCTGAGATTCAAGTCTCATTTCTGAGACATACTTGCTGGATAATTTGGGGCAAGTTTCTTTGCTACTCAGAGTTCTAAAAAAGTATACATTTCAGGGGGACTGTCAATTATATACATTTCAGAGAAACATTTCTAGTAAAAAATACATTTTAGAGAGACTGTCAACATGCATTGTAGAGGGACTCTCCATGCCCAGATCTTATATCAAGAATGAAATTACAGTTCAGGCCAGTTCCAATGATCTTGTGATAGAGAGAGCCATCTGTACTCAGAGAGAGGACTATGGGGACTAAATGTGGATCACAACATAGTATTTTCACTTTTTTATTGTTTTTGCTTGCATTTTGTTTTGTTTCTCATTTTTCCCCTTTTTGATCTGATTTTTCTCGTGCAGCATGATAATTGTGGAAATGTGCATAGAAAAAGTGCAAATCTTAACATATACTGGATTACTTGCCATCTGGAGGAGGAGAAGAAGGGAGGGAGAAAAAAAAAATTGGAACATAAGGTTTTGCAAGGGGGAATGTTGAAATCATCTATGTATATGTTTTGATAATTAAAAAGCTTTATAAAAAATAATGAAATCACAGCTCTAGACTGTATCTTTATCCATATATGTACATATCATTTCTCTATTTATATGTACATATGCTTGAATGATTAATAAAAGCCATAATAAATAACTGTGATATGTAAGTAAATTGTTCATCTATTAATATGAGTTTTTAGAATGAGAGGATAGTAAGTCTGAAGGAAAAAAAAATACACAAAAGGAAAGAAATTGTTATACTTGGTATTGTCATGGCAATGGCCTAGATTCTCCATCAGGTTGGGTCCTGTATAAATAGTAACAATAGAATTCTTTTTTCTTAACTTTGCTGGAGTCACTAATGGTGCTTTCAATTACTGAGAAACCGTGATTTATAAGTCTGGCTTTGGCAGGGTTTTTCCCTTACTTGCAACTTTCCAAACATAATCCTCAACCCATTGCCTTCATCTCCTGCTTACAGTAGACCTGTGTTACAATTATTTAAACTTTTTCTAGGAAATACAACTAGATTAAGAAAGAGTATAGTGATGGTAATATCAGAACATGTCATATAACAATTTCAAAATCATCAAAATGCATTGAATATAAGTAGATAGTCCATGAGGATCAAATAGAGAAAACAAGTAACTTTTCTCCTTTTCCTGGCAGAAATATACTGGTTGTACTTTCAGTTAGGAAGACTTGCCTCAAACACTTACTAAATTTGTCATTTAATGTCTTTGTGGCTCTGTTTCCTAATCTGTATAACGAAAAGATTAAACTCAAAGGTCTTCTCTAAGATACATTTATCTCTAAAGCTATGATCTCAAAATGCCTTTTCTCTTTTTCATTCCTTCCCATATGTACCCTTTTGTTCTTAAAAACAAAAAGGTAAGTATTTTGATCTGAAATCCTATACCGTCGTGCTGACATTCAGTCCTGGCTCTTAAGGGCTATTAATAAAAATAAAGCTGACTGCTCTGTTGTAATTCTACTGATTTCCAATCATCCATGATCATTGAAAGGAGATCAAGTAACTAATAGTACTTAATGTTTTCTTTAATTTCTATTTGTGGGGGATCACTGGTATTATAGCAGCAAATCTTTCTCTACCTTCTTCCTTTATTTCTTCATCTCTGCCCCCACCCTTTATTTTTGACAGAACTGGATTCAGTGCTTTGCTAAGCCAACAGCTTACTGTCAATCCCACCCTGAAGATGAGCTTGAAGTAAATAAAGAATTACTCAGAAGATGCTGAGCAAAGAATCATAAAATGCTAGAACTGGGAGGAATTTTTAGATAATTTCATTCAATCAGACAAGCATTTTTTGAAACTATTTCCAGGCGTAAAACACTATGCTAGCTTCTAGGAATACAAAGACAAAAACCCAAATAAACCAATCTATATACAAGTAAAGAAATATAGTATATAGATGGGATAACATAGAGTAGATTAAAGATTGAATAAGGTTGGGGCACAGGAAGAAGCAGAGACTAGTGGGAGAGATGAGTAATAGTAACATATCACTGTAGTCAACTGATTAAAAAGAAAGACTCCATTACTGTACAAATATTGAATTACTCGGGAGAAGCAGGGTTGTAGAATGTACAATCTTGAACAACTTTAAAAATTAGGAGAAAGCAATTTGGGCCATGGATAGTTTAGATGATGAACTGCTACAAGTTACTAGAAAGAAGATCTTCCCAGGATTTTTTCATCAGGAGACAAAGTATATTCAATTTTGAGGATTTCAAATATATGAAAATATTTTTACAGGTTACAACTAGTTTAGCTGAAGACGTGTCTTTAGGAAGTTATCTTTTACCTGGAAAAATTAAATAACTTGTTAGTAATCACAGAGCTAGAAATTGTTAGTATTGAAATTTGAATCTAGTCATCCACTAAACTGTTTTGCAAACTTCAAAGTATCATATAAATCATACTGTTATTATCTTTGATTTTGTCTAATATAATAACTTGAAATTTCATTAATTTTCCATATCATACTTAGATATTATGGACATTGTTTAAATAAGTGAAATAAAGAGGACATGTGAGGCATTCTTACAGTGTGAATGATGACATACCATGGAATATAACACTTTTTAAATTTTCTTGGGCTGCAGAGTTGAATTTAATAGTCTAAATTTGAATAATCACAGTATAGGGCTTTACATTTGCAAAATATTATCTTCACAGCAATTTTTGAGATAGGTGATACAAGTATAATTATAATTGGGGGGCTAATAATACCTCTGTACTTATCTCAAGGTCAATGTCAAGAGCAAAGAGATAACAAAAGCACTTTATAAACATTAATGTCTTTGAAACTATTGGTTGCTATCCCATCCTCATCAAGTTCAATGGAGTTGAGCTAGAAATAATCTTGAGATGTATCATATTCCTGCTATTATTTTCTTATATTTAATATTCTACGGATTGTTGAATAGTTGAATAAAGCATTTTTTTCTAGCAGAGTAGAACTATTAGGAATGTAAGTATATTTTCTGTATACTTCTGGAAGCAATGTTGGTCCTATTCCAGTAAGTTGTCAGGATAATAAGAGTAATATATAACTTTACCAAATATCCTTATCCAAGACAATCTTTATTTATTCCTCTAATTCTCCATATTTTAAAAGTTTTCATTCTATTCAGTTTGGATATAAGGAGAATTGTGTATGGTAATAGCTATTAAAATGTTCTTAAGTTTTAATGGATCAGTATTATAGTTGGGTGATTGTGAACAGTAGTTCAGTCAGTAATAATGCTCTGGTTCTGATTCCAAGCTTAATAGTTGAATTTTATAGAGTTTTTAAGGTTCCTACTTGGAAGAAAAAAAAGGAATTTTTTTCTTTCAGTTTATAAATGATAAAAAGCTTCTGAGATAAAACTTAGTCACTAAGTTACATCTTGCTAGGGCTTTGATAATATGTTATACATGTTATAACATGTTCTTGCACATTAAAAAGTACAGATTTCTTATGGATAAATCTATAAGTTCTCATCATTATATCTTGGCCAAAAATGACTATTTCCAGAAACAATTTTTTATTATATATCTGCTACATATTGTTGACTGAGTTCATGGAAATGTTGCCCATGGAAAATCTTTTAATTTCACTCTTGGATCTCAAACTTACATAGCCTCCATCTGAATATAAGCTACTTTTGGTACTATCTGACAAATCCAATAGTGTATAACTTTTGCCTGCCTTTATTATTGTTCAGTGAAGTGAAATTTACTTTTATGGGAACAATTTTAGAAACATCTTATTAGAATTTTTAACCTCTCTATTATGGCTCTAAAAATGTCTATCAATCCTTTCTCTTTTTGTGTCAAGGAAATATTTATCTTTCTTGGAATGTCTCACATATCCTCTTTACTTCACTTTTGCAAACAATGTCCATAATATCTAAGTATAACATGGGAAATCAATGAAATTATTTAATGGTGTCACGGTGCTGGCTTTGACATAAGGAAGACTTGCATTCATCTCCTGCCTCAAATATTATTATATCAATTAATTTCTCCTGGACTTGGTTTCCTCTTCTGTAAACCTGGGATAAAGGTAACACCTATATCATATTTTTTCTGTGAAAACTAAATGAGATAATATGCTTAAAGCATCTTGCAAGCCTTAAAATATTACATGAATGCAAGATATTTTTCTCTAGCATCATGTGAAAGACAATTTCAATAATATCATAAAACTTTTTATTAGAATACTCTTCCTAACCATTTGATCTATTTTAAAATTTTAAAGTGTACATTAGGACTGATAATACAGAGGTGACATTTCCTTTAAATGTATTATAATTAATAATATTATTACCATTATCAGCATTATAATATTTTAATAGCATATGAAGGGCAAGTATAAATGGATCTGGAACAAGTTGTTGTTCAATTATATTCTTTTTTTCTGTTTAAGATTTAGTAGAATATTATATAGGTAGGAAAAATAACTGCTGTCTGTAATTGAATTAAAGTATTGGGATGTTAGCCCATCTCTGTAAGCTCATGGGAAGCATCTTTGGAATAACTCCAGTAGCAGACAGAATGATGGGGATGTTATGCATTTCATTCTGTTCCTAAATAATTTGGGTTCTTTCCATTTTATTTCTATAATTTAAGAACATCTAAACTCTCTAACTCAATAAAACTAAAATAAAATAAACAACAAACTCAAAAACACTAAAACAAAATCTGTTACCTACTGCCCTACCCACCTTACCCATCCTCTAAACTTCTCTAAAATTATAGGTGACATCACAATTCTCCAAGGTACTTACTACTGCCATCTCAATGTATCCACCCTTTCCTCACTTTTACTCCCCTGTTACACCCAATCAGCTCACAGCTATTGCCATTTTTATCTCTATTCCATCTCTCTTATATCTATCCCTTTTCTTATTCCTGAAGTAACTGCCCTAGTTTAAACTTTTACCACCTCTCATCTGCATTACTGCAAGTCTTTCCCAGTTCTAATTCCTCCTCATTGTAATGATTTTTCCAAAGCATATTCTTGATGATGTCATCCCCTATTTCATAAACTCCAATGACTTCTTATTACTTCCTAGATTGATTAGAAAGTGCTTTGTTTGACATTAATGAACTTTATAACTAGGCCCCTTCCTATCTTTCTAGGCATCTCATGCTTTGCTGCTTGTCACTTAATTTGTATGGGAACTAGACACACTGAACAATTTTCTGCATCTCATCCATGTCAGTCCATCTCTTCTCTCTGAGCTTTCAAGAAGGCTGCCCCGTTCAAGCCTCTATGCCGTAAATGCTCACACTAGTCACCTCTGCCTATTAGAATCCCTGCCCTCCTTCATGTATCAATTTAAATAACACATTCTACAGAATTCCTTTTCCAGCTCCCTCCCTGATACTGATATTGCTTTCCTACTAATGTTATTTTCCTTGTAATCGATATTATCTTTTATATAACTTTCTATACATGTTTACTGCTCCATTATAATATATGCTAATTAAGAGCACATATTTGCTTTTTACCTTTCCTTACATCTGCAGTGTTTGACTATAATCAGGGGCATATATATAGCCAACCCAGGAACTTTTTGTTAATTGATTTTTAACTCCACGTATTTGGAATTCACATTTGGAATATTTTAGTATTTGAAATGGACTCATCTATTTAAAAATCATTCCTGATTTTTATAGGGCAGCATTATATCTCAACTATTAGAGGCAACAGCTTTGTTTGTAATGTTGTACTATATGCTGAATTCTTTGGTGGATTCTATAGTTTATATCTGTAGAAGAGATATTTGTTATCTTGTGATTTGTGAAAAATAACAAAATTCTATTATTATATATATTTATTATTATTATTGTTGTTGTTGTTGTTATTGGGGTTGTTTTATCATGACCACTGAAGAGATGAAAAAAAAAGGAGATTTTGATTATGTAATTTTTCCAAGGTTGAGTTTAACTGAAAAGAGGACTTAAAATCATAACTATCTTTTTATATCTAAAAGTTAACACAGCTTCCAGTAAGTGCTTAACAATACATATTGACTCATTTATTTGTAGATGAGAAAATTGAGAATATATTTATATTGAATCAACTTCCTTTCTAATGACAAAAATGACTGTCCTGCTTCAGATACATTACTTCTAGTTTTTATACTGGACACTGTATCACTGTAAATCACTTAGCTCAATTTTTTAATATATAAAATAGGAATAATAACAGTATCCACTCACAGTATTTTTATGGAGTTCAAATAAGATAGATATGTAAAGTGGCTTGCAACCATTAAAGCTACATATAAATGATAGCTATTATTGATAACTATTAAATTTAGAAGAGCAAAATATTTAATAAAACCTTTGTCTGACATTTGCCATCTAGAGAAGTTATGTTATACATGGTTATCATTAATTACATATTTACATTTCTGGGGTTTATCAGTAGTACATCCTTCTCCATTTGATAATATAATTATAATAAGATTTTCCCAAACCAGACTTCATTTGTATTTCCATTTTTCCAATGTGCAAAACTGTGGCTATAAAAATCGAGTGGAGTCTACTTGTAAACTCAGCTAATGCTAATTAAATGGTGCAGATCTGATTGATTCTCTGTGTGGCATCAAACCATATGGGGTTATCATTTCTTTATGTGTCAGAGGGCCATTAGGGCTGGATTCAAACCTAGTAAATATTTAAAATAAGACACTCAAAAAACATGAATCTGAAAAAGGATGGGAATAGAAAGAAGCAAGACTCCTAACGAATATGGTAATGTACCCCAAAGCCACTTGCCCAGATCACTGAATAGTGGCCTACTACTATAGTAGGGACAGGCAAGAAGAATCATTTATTTCAGATACTTCCATGATATAGGAAGAGAAGAAGAATATTCAGAGAGATGGTCACTAAGAGTGTAAGCTGTAGAAGAGCAGTAAAGCAGAATAATTAATATAAAAAACATAAAGAAGGGAAGTTAGTTAATCAATTAGTAAGCTCTTATTAACATATACAATGTCTTTGCCGCATACTGTGCTAGGTTTTAGGGGTAGGAATACAAAAATAAAGCCATCTTTGCTCTTAAGAAGCTTATATTACATACTATGTACATGATGCTATGTATAAATACTTACCAAATATATATTTATTTATATGTACATATAAACATAAGGGCAATTAAGTGACTCAGGAGATAGAGCTCTGAGCCTGGAGTCTAGAAAACTCATTGTCTTGAGTTATTAGCTGTATTACTCTGAGCAAATCACTTAACTCTATTTGCCTCAGTTTCCTCATGTGCAAAAAAGAGTCTGAGGAGAAAATGGCAAATTGTAGTAGTATCTTTAAGAAAGAATATCTCAAACAGGGTCATGAAGAATCAAATAGAACTGAAATAACTGAACAATACCAATATATACAAAGTATTTACACACATGTATAAACCCACAGATACATACACACATACACAGAGAATAAGGATTGGACTTTTCCCATTGGCCTCATTAGGCAGATCTAGCAAGGAACAATGAGAGGAAGCTTCAAGGAGCTAAATTCAGGTTTTAAGTCAAGAAAAACGATGCTAAAAATGTCTCCAATTTAGCCTATCCATATTATCACAGCTGTTCTCTCTGTTGCCTCTCTTAGAAAGTAAGCTCTAGAGGGAAGAGATTCCCCTTCCCCTTTTGTTTTTATGTATTTCAGTACTTAACACAGTGCATAGCACTTGGAAGAAGCTTAATAAATGTTAATTGATTAATTAACTAGTTCATTATCATTTTACTGAAGTTACTCCTTTCTCTTTGGAACTACTTTTGGGACCTCAGATTATCTTGTATCACTTTGCATAAATTAACATATGTATGTGTTATCTCCTGATAAAATATAAGCTCTTTGAGGGCAGGGATGTTTTCTTTTTCTGTCTCAGAATCCCTAACTTCTAGCACAATGCATGGCTGTTGGAATCAATTTTCTTTATGAAAATGGGTATTTTCACTAAATCTTCCTTCAGGTTTTCCAGCTTGAGGAGTCTATCATGATATACTTCAAGGTGAAGAACTAACACATCTGTGAAAGGATTTTTGCTGAATAATCTGTATTAGGCTTCAGAATAGTCTTTCAAAATGAAGTATGGCCAATAAGCAGTTAAATGCATAAAACCTAATATATTGTGGCATAAGTAATATGAAGTCAAATATGTTCTGAAAAGTATATGACCAGGAACAGTTAGCTGGTATAGTGGATAGAGCATCAGCTCTGAAGTTAGGAGAACCTGAGTTCAAATCTGATCTCAGACACTTAACACTTCCTAGCTGTGTGACCCTAGGCAAGTCACTTAATCCCAAATGCTGCAGCAAATTAAAAAAAAAAAAAAAAAAAAAAAAAAAAAAAAAAAAAAAAGGCAAGTTCTTGTTGAAAGTTATTTCTAAAGAGAAATGCAAAATAAAACAACTATTAAGTACCACCTCATACCAACCAGAGTAGCTAATATTACAAAAAAAGGAAAACCATACATGTTGGAGATGTGAGAAAATTGGGACACTAAAGTATTGCTCCATCCTGGAGAGTAATTTGGAACTATATCCAAAGGATGATCAAACTGTGCATACACTTTGATCCAACAAAATCACTACTAGATTGATATCCAAAGATATCAAATTCCCAAAAGGAAAAAAAAAAAAACAAAAAACACCTATATTTACAAAATATATATAAACACTCACATGAACTGATGCTGAGTGAAGTGAGCAAAACCAGGAGAATACTGTACAAAGTAACATCAATGTTATGTGACGATAAAACTATATAGATTTAGCTCTTCTCAGTAATACAAGGATCCAAGATAATTCCAAAAGGCTCTTGACAGAAAATGCATCTATAAACCAGATAAAGAACTATGGGATCTGAACACATATTGAAGCTTACCAATTTAACTTTTTTGTTTTTTTGTAACTTTCCTCTTTTGTTCTGTTATTTCATTCACAACATGATTAATGTGGAAATAGATTTACATGATTGCACATGCCTAATCTATGCTAGATTGTTTTCCATCTTGGGGAGGGGAGATGGGAGAAAGATAGGAAGAAAAAAATTGCAACTCAAAGTCTTATGAAAATGAATATTGAAAACTATATTTATATGTAATTATAAAAACTAAAATACTATTTACAAATTCTAAAAAAATGTCACTTTGAATACAGGAAAATCATAGGGCATCAGCTAGAATAGACCTCTGAAACCATGTAGACCAATCCCCTCATCTTCCAAGTGAGGAAACTTGTCTAAGGTCACACAGAAAACAGACCCTATGACTCTAAAACCAGCATGCTTTCCTTTATTTAAATTAAAAACTGCTTATTATTAAAAGGAACAGTAGCATTTAGAGTCCAAAAAGATGGATAATTTAACATCTCATTTCTTTCTGTTTTGGAAAGCTCCAAATTCCTCTCATGTATATACATATATTTTATATATATATATATATATATATTATATATATATGTATATATATATATATATATATATATATATATGTCTCTCTCTATATATGTGTGTGTATATATATATATATACGTATGTATGTATGTATGTATGTATATACAATGGCCAGGATTATTTAGCAGGCTCAAAATGAAAGATGTTATATACTAATTGCACATATGACTTCAGAAATGTTCCACATTATATGATACTTCAAAATTGCAGATGCTACTGTAAGATACCTTACAAAGAAAAATATAAAAGGTTGAGGTGATATGGATATTAATAATAATGTTTCAATGCAGAAATGAATGTTGCAGGATCATATAATTAGAATCACATATCATGTTTATATTCAGATGGAGGATGGCTATAGTCCTTTTTCCAAAGAATTCCTTAATAAATCTGAGTTTATTTTTGCCTGGTCCCCTTTAACTGAACTACTAATCTGAGTTACTTATTGATGTAAAAATTTTAGTTTCAATGAACCATATCTCTGTATTTTGGTCTTTGCTTTCAAAGAAACTTACCTGGAGCACAGAGGAGGAAAGGAGAGGAAGGAGATAAAGGTTTATCTTTTTTTCTGTACCTACGTGCTCAATGTGTATTTATATTTACAGAATCTACTCCACTTCAAATTCAGGAAACAATGGTAAATAAATTCTGCCACTATGCAGTCCCCATTAATATGGACAGAAAAAACTGATCCAACGTGAAAGATAATTTAGAACAGTAGAAAAAGAACTAGACTTCTACAGAAGACCAGTGTCTCAGCTCTAACATTGGCTAGGGTAGATGTCTTTAGGTACATAATTAAATTATGCAGAATCTTCATTTTCTCAGCTGTGGAATCAGGGAGTTGGACAAGATCATTGTTTCCTAAACTGGATTCTAGGTATTCTTGGTGTTTGTTCTACAATGAAAATACTGATTCTGCAAAAATATTCAATGATAATGATATTTTCTCCCCTCCAAAATTGTTAAAATAAAAGTATCTTTCAGAGATATTTATTTTTGAAGACATTTTCTTTGGGGGGGAGGGGGCATATGAATATGTATCATTCCCTTTCCAATTATCAGGAGCCCAGAACATGGTAGGTATTTTAATGTTGTTGATGAATTAGTTGGTAGTATCCTATAGTTCCAGTGTCCTTCCCACTCCTATTTAAATCATTTATGACTTCTGGAAATATACTTCAAGCCCCAATACATGGCCAAACTGGCTTGAGAAACAATGTAACTATAATTCCATATAAGTATAGTGTCATCTTACTCATTCTGGTGATAATAGAGAGAAATCACAAATAAATAAATACATAAGTTCATTTAAACATCAGCTCAGCCAGCTAGACAGCTCTTCAGCTGTTCCCGTGCATAAGTTATATGATGCTGACAATTTCAGAATTTCTAATCAAAGTCTGCTAGACTTTAACAGACTTAGATCTCTTCAGTAAAACACTCCATATTGCATTTTGTTATGACCCAGAGACCACATGGAAGACTTCATTGGTGGGCCACAGAACAGAGATGAGAGAGTCTGACCCAGTGGTAAAGGACAGAGCCAAGACAATGCTTGTGTCTGGGTTTCAAGGCAAAGGCAAGGTTCTTTCTGATTCCAGGCATGATCCTGTCTACTGCTGGGAAACAATTCCTGGGAATGCTGGGAATTTGGAAATGGTGTAAGCAATGGGATACAGGGATGTTGGGGTTTTGACCAATTTTTGGTTCTGATAAGCAGTATATCTCAGGGCTTACTGCTATGGACAGATATAAAACCCAGTGAAGGTGTTAGTGGAAATAGGAAGGGGGACAATATAAAGTCAGAAAAAGGAAGGAGGGCTTTTCTGATCTAAGTCTGTCTAGTTTGAGATCAAGTGAGATAATAAATGCAGCTTAAAAGGAGACATTTTAAAGAAATAAAAAATTATTGGTTAAGAATGAGGAAGGGTTGCAGGCACAAATGAAAATTTAAGAGGTCACTTTACAAGGATTTCTAAATTTGTTTTGCTTAATTCAAGTTTAATTCTTCCAACAGAGACTATTTGCAAAATTGAAAGAATGACAGCTGCAAACCTAGGAGAAAATGGGAAAGTGTGCTGGACTCAGAATCAGCTGACCCAAATCACCTTCATACTCTTAATAACTATAACCATTGGCAAACCACATATTTCCCAAAACATCAGGTACATCATTACAAAAGAAGGAAAACGTCACTATTTACCTCATAGTGTTCCTAAGAGGAAAACATTTTGCAAATCTGGAAACCTAAGTATAGGGCATTTCAAAACTTTTAGCATAATTTTAAGCTGTTAGCTATTAGCTCATCCCCCAGTTTATTTTATTTTTATTTTTTTAAATTAATTTTTATAATTATAATATTTTTTGACAGGACATATGCATAGGTATTTTTTTTTTTTTACAACATTATCCCTTGTACTCCCTTCTGTCTTGAATTTTCCCCCTCCTTCCCTCCCCTCCTCCCCTAGATGGCAGGCATTCCCATACATATTAAATATCTTATAATATATCCTAGGTACAATAGATATGTGCAGAACCGAATTTTGTTGTTGTTGCTGTTGCAAAGGAAGGATTGTATTTGGAAGGTAAAAATAATCTGGGAAGAAAAAAAAAATGCTCACAGCTTACACTCATTTCCCAGTGTTCCTTTTCTGGATGTAGCTGATTCTGTCCATCTTTGGTCAATTGGAATTGTCATCCCCCAGTTTAAGTAATCTTCATTCAGACTTTAAATTATTAGAAATCAAAGGGAACAATTAAAAGAATCCAATAGCTTCCTTTCATATATGAATTAATGGAGGCTTGTAAAAGTCATGACTTTTCAAGGAAAATGACTAGATTTAGTAGAGACATCTCTAAAATATTATTTTTCCAAAAATAAGTTTTCAGCTGATGTCTACACAAAATTGTGTGCAAAGTTGTACCACTGTTTAGTTAATGAAGGTAGAATTAAAAGAAGAACCTGGGCCTTGTCATCCAGAGACTGCTTATATGACCCAAATAATATTAGGCAAAGTCAGCCTAAATGATAGCAGATTCTTGATTCCAGAAAACTGATGATGTCATATTTTCTTCTTTCTACTAGAAAAACAGGGGATCATGGTTACAAAATGTTGCATACACTGTCCCACATGATTGAACTGTTGATTTCTTTTGCCTATTATTATAGATTCTTATTTTTACAAGAAAAAGATAAAAACCTTTGTAAAAGATTTTTAGGTAGAGAGGAAAGGAGTCCATTGGGAAGAGGAAGTGATATTTTAAAAGCATCAATGAAACATTTAAATATGTATTTAAAATGTAAGAAAAAAATAAAAAAAAATAAATCTTTAGGAAATTTCAAAGCTTTGTTAATGATCTTCAAGTCCTACCAGAAACAATACTAGTATTGTACTGGCTGATATACTGGTGCAAGAAGTAGGCTACCACGATCTACCAGAATCTACCAGAAAAAAGGAGTTCCTAGAGGAAGAATAATTGAATTTTGGTTCAACATAGCTACTGACTTGTCTAATGATCTAAGGGAGGTTTCCCTATTTCTTTGGACTTTTAACTACCCATGTTTAATATGGAGAGAATATTATTGCCCCAGGACATTAAGTGGAACTTTGGCAACTCTGAATATTTGATACTGGATGCCAAGTTTACTAACACAGTATGGTTGACACACTGGGAGTATCTGACTCACTTAGTATTCTCCAACTCTCCTATGTAATTTGACACAATGTATCCCCAAGACATTTCCTGCTGGTAATGCTCCGGCTTCTATCTTTGAGGCTTTTAATTTGTATTTTTCCCCAAATGGCTTCTGTCTGCTTGTCAAGTGGGATTCTCACCTCGCTTGGAACTCCTGGCTCTTTGATAAGGAAGCACAGGCGGGCTGAGAGAGCTGGCATGCTACAGAAACCTGTGTAAGCAATCAACAGCTTCCCTTCAGCCAAGTGTGATTTTCTGCAGAACCAGAGGAAACCAGCGCAGCAAAACTGTCTCCTACTAATATCAAATTTCTGAGCAGCAAGTTCCTATTAGTTCAGGATTATCTTTCCAAAGTTAGGAGTTTGGGGCACAATTAGCTTCCTCTGGCGGGCTGTCATTCCTGGAAGACACTCCTTTTGCACTCTGGTTTTCCAGTTCTTTAATGGGGGCTCTGGGATTCTCTTGGAGCTCTTGGTTAGCCTCTTTGTCTCCCTTGTTGCTATTATGAAGGTAAATGACACGTATACACTTTTACTATTTTATGAGAATGAACTTCTATATATAAAGCATGAGAGTCACGACTGCTGACTCTTCAAAGTTCATCTAAATACTCTCTCTGTTCTTTGGAGAGGGGACTATTTCTCTCTATCCTTAAGGAAGACAACCTAGCTACAAAACACATGATTTGGACAGGACTTCAAGATTATCTAATCTAACCTATAATTGACCAAGAATGTGCCCTATGATATTCTTAACAATAATCATCTAGGCTAGTGGGGTTAAGGAGTTTACTTCCTAGCAGCCCACAACTTCATCATAGTTCTAAATGTTAGGAAGATTTTCTATTGCATGAGCTTTAAACCTGCCTCTACACAAGTCTGCTTGTAAGTCTGTTCTCTGAAACCAGGTGGAACAAATGGAATCCGCCTGCCACATGAAAGTTCTTCAGATGTCTGAAAAGAGAATATATTTTCTCATTCTCAATGGATACTCAAATGCTGTGGTGTTATGGATCTTAGTGAGTCTGTCTCATGTCAGATGGATGTTCTCAAATTTATTAATGTTGTCTTCCTATTTTTCATTTGAATATAGGTAAATTTAATTAATTGATTTAATATATCCAATTACATTGTCATTTAATCCAAATAGCTATCACCCATCTATCAATCCATCCATCTATCTATCCACTTATATATCTATCTCTCATCTATCTATTGGTTTCTCTTTCTCTGTTTCTGTTTTTCTTCTTTTTAGAAAAAGGAGTGGATGCCCATCAATTGGGGAAATGGCTGACCGAATAGTGGCACATGAAGATAATGGAATATCATTGTTTTATTAAAAATGATGAATAAGCTAACCATGGAAAAAAGCTTTGGAAGATTTCTATGAAGTGATGTTGAACAAAATAAGTAGAACCAGGAATACATTTTACAAAATAACAGCAAGAATGTACAATGATCAACTATGAAAAGCTTGATTATTCCCAGTAGTTCAGTGATCCAAAACAATCCCAGTTTTGGACAGAAAATACCAATTCATCCAGAAAAAAAAAAAAAAAAAAAAAAAAAAAAAAAAACTAGAGACAATGTAAATCAACACATGATATGTTCACTTCTTTTTTTTTTTTTTTCTCTCTCCTGTGGTTTTTCCCTTTTACTCTGATTCTTCTGTCCCAACATGATTCATAAAGCAATGTATGTTGAAAATAAACTTACTGCAAAAAAAAAGAATGTTAGTGCCGAAGACATAAAGACGTAGAGAATTAAATCTGTATTTAAATCAATTATGAATAGAATTACTAAAATAAAAAAGGCATTTATTATGACACTATCACTTTGAATATAGAGAAAGAAGTATGTTCCATAATATAAGCAAGAATGTTTCCCCCCCCAATCTGGTTTTAAACACTTTCATTAATGACTAAACAAAAGAAAATGAAGAGGTGAAGTATATAGACATCATAAGGATAAATGTCTAGAAATTCTATAAATTCAAGAGTTTATAAAATGAGACTGTGGATTAAGCAACTTGAAAAAAAAGAACAGATGAGGAACTGTTCCAAAATGAATACTTTGCAAAGGGGTAATGTGAGTACTTCAATTTGCATGGGTGTTTAATGAATCTGTTGAATTCGATCAAATATATTTGGTGAACATTCCTGACCATTCTTTCTCACATAAAATTTTTTAGCTCAGTTTACATATTAATAGATTTTAAACATTTTTCAAGGAAAATCATTTCTGACTTTTTTTTTAAAGGGAAGTCAATAGCAAAATCAGATTTATTTCATGGAAACAGTTTGTCATGCAAAGTTAAATCTATTATGTAAAGCGAGGAACACATCTTCTAGAGAAAGACCTATATACAAACCATACTAGGCTGAGTTGGTTGAGATTCCAGATGAAAGCACTGAAATTTAAAAAGTCTTGACAACACTAATACTAGAAAAAGAACTACAGCTTATGAAGAGACTTAGAGGTCATCTGGTGGGTTTGACCTTTTCATTTTTACAGGTGAGATTATTGTTGTTTGTCCTCTGTTCTAGAAGACCAAGATCAGGATAGTGATGTCATGATATGCAAATTAATTGGATTTAAATGATGGAGGACTATATAAAGTCATCAGCTTCTCCTTCAGAGCCATCTGGATCCAGTGACAATTATATATAGATCTGGATGAGTAGAGATGGCCCCCATTCCTTGGGAGACCTTGACCTCTTTAAGCTAAGATCTTTAAGAGGTCTCAGTTTGACCAAGACAATGCCCTTGTGATTAAGCTTAGGTAAGAAATGAGGTATAGAATGGCTTCTTTTACCTAGTCAAAAAAATAAAAATTAAAAAAAATCTGGGAGGGAAAGACAGTCACGGCTTATGATCAAAACAGGAATAATTGTTGTTTTTTTTTTTGTTGTTATTGTTTGTTTTTGTTTTTGTTTTTTACATTCTCTCTGGGATAAACAATGTCCAAATAATGATCAAATGGGGCTTGGTCTGAGACCTTTTGCTGATCTATCAATGAGATCCTGAGTGACTTGAGTATAACTGACTCCCAAAGGGATTAAGTGAATTTCCCTAGATCACGTGGAGAGTAAGAAGCAGTCTGAACTTGTATTCAGGTCTCTTGACTCCAAAGTTAAGTCCCTTTTCCTTCTAAGCAATCTAAATCATTTAGGAGTATAGCAGTGAATGCACTTACATGTGATCATCAAGAAGAAACTGTTCCAGTGAGAAATTTTCTAGAGCTTGACTTTTCCTCCTAAGAAGTGGTCCCAAGATAACCCTTCCCTGCTCTGCATTCACTATTCTATTCTCCTCCTCCATAATACTGTTCTATGGTTTTTGCCCCTTGGTAGGACTGCCTTCAAGTTTTATTCTCCTTGCAAAGAGAGTAGTATCTCAAGGACCTAATCGTCAGTCTTGTGTGTTCTCTGAATCACAGAATGTTAGAGTATCCCCTTGTCACAAAATGAATTTGTATAAGATTTGAGGGTATATTTTTTATGATGCTTGGAAATTGGATCTGGACATGAAAATTGTAAGTTAAGGAACAAGTTGAATCTAAAAGAAATTGTGTGAAGTCCTTTCAGTTCTGTTTTCTTTTTTTAATTTTTAATTTTTATAGTCTCTTCCTTCCTAATTATAAGAAACCTATTTTTGAAATATGATCTATGGTAATTTATTTCTTTTGAACAGATAGCCTGTAAAATTATGAGATTGGTTTAGATATTTATTAAAGTTCTTTCCAGTTCTGGTATTTTAAGGTTTCCAAGATCTTAGGGTTGTATTTAGTAGGAAAATTAAGCATCAGCTGTATTCTAATGCTCCTGGCATCTCTCTTTGCCTAATGCAATGGGAAACTGTGGAGAAAGGCCAGGAAGAGCCTCTTAAATTATGCAGTGTAACCAACAAAAATATTGATAGACAAGCTGACTCTCTGTAATTACATGCAAATTTTAATTGATATGAATAGGTATACATTATCACACATAAACACACACTCAGACACCACAAATGCATACATGACTTGGAATAGACTATCTCAATTAGTGGGCATTTACTTTCCTTTTGTTCTCTGCTACCTTGGCATTTCTCAAACGCTCTTTGGCTAGTGAGGCATCTTCATGGTCGTCAAATAAATTAAATATTAGGAAACAATTAAATATTGACTAAGTCCTGTTCAATTTTAACAGCAGTATGTAGTTCAACAAATTAAAATGGACAAAAGAAATTGGTTCTTACTAGAAAGACTTGCCCTCACAGTTTGCTCTAAGTTTTATTTTCTTTGCTATTTTTGTTTATGCTTCCCCATACCCACCTACTCCAATATCACATTTACAAATGTCAGACCAGTGGGATACAATGAAAAGGATGCTGAATGTGAAGTTGATTTGAATCCTGGCATTGCCATATCCTTCTATAACCTTGTATTAGGAAATCACTTACCTCCTTGGAGCTACTTTTAGTTTCCTCATATTTAAAACGAGGCACCTTAATTGGACAACCTTTCAGATTACTTCCAATTCTAGATCTGCCATCCTAAGGCACTTTAACTCTTTCAGTCTCAGTTCTGTTGTCTTTAAAATGGCAGCATTGGACTAAAGGGCCCTTGAAGTCCTTTTCCTTTCCAGATCCATAAGCTCATTATATTACACTTTTTATACTTGCACTGTACTCTACAGCAATTGTCTTTGTTATTTTATGAATAAAAATAACTACCAGCAGGACACATCTACCTCAAGTGGTGATCCCTGGGGACTTGCTATATCCCTTTTGTTTCACTGCTGTCAGTGACTTGTTTTGATTTCTTTCCCCCCTTTTCCACTTTTGCTCCCTGTTGAGAACAGATGAGGTTAATAGGATTATTCAGCAGCTGGATCCAACCACCTGCTCTCCTGATCCTTGGCTTTCAAAGCCCTTAACACACTGAGAAGATACCTTGGGCACCCTTATTACCAACACCACTAATCTTGTACTTCCTAGAGACCTTGCTTTCATTTCCTTTGAAGATGGCTGTAATTACAGCTCTTCTTTAAAAGCCCTATTCTGCTAGCAAGCATTCAGGTCGCTTTCATCTGATTCCCAATCTTTTATTTCAAAGGCAGATAAAAGGGCAAAATCATCACAATAACTTCCTTAGGACATAGTCAAGTCCTTGACCTTTGAGACAAGTATCTGATAAACTTCAAAACAGCTCCTAATGGGGAAGGTATTCTTCTGGGAAGTCTCATGGCCTTCATCTACCTGCTAGCCAGGGATATATTTACATCCTCCTGCGATCAGTATTTAATCTTGCCTTAGAGTCACTCAGCTGCCTCAACTCCAATCCATTTTCAGTGTTCTGATAAATGGGATTTTTTCCTAGGTTTTTTCTTTTTCTTTTTAGAATTGATTTTGCCTTCTTGTACTCCTCCCTCTTCCTCCTCTCTCTTTTTTATAAATGAGCCAATCAAACTGTTATGTGAGGGAAGTTCAGGCTATCTGAAATCTTAATCCATTTTGCATTTCTGGGTTACATTATCCAGGTCCTTGTGTTTGCAGTATGAGACTTATGCTCCTATTTCCCAGAGAGGTTTTTCAGTGCCTAAAGTAGAAAAAGCAAACCATTGCTTTTCATAGTTATCCACACAGGGCTCAGATGCTAACAGCAACATATGGTCTTAAAGATGACAAGGATCAAACTGAGTGAGTGCTGATTTGTTCTCTAGAATATTTTGTGTGAGAAAATGAGCATTTGATTTGGCATCAAAATAGCTGGATTGGAAGTCCAGTTTCGTCACTTACTACCTGTAGTACGTTTCCTTTTTAGGCCTAAAGTTCTTCATCTTTATAATATGGAGTTTGGAAGTTGGTGTTTAGCTAACTAGAGTCACAACTGCTCAGAGCCTGTTTCTATACAGTCATTGAATTAAAAATGGCTTTTATATTAAATAATAATAATAAAACATGGTTTAAAATATATTTTAAAAATATTCTTAGCTCATAGGTCATACAAAAATAGAAGCTGGCCAAATTAGGCCTATAGGTTTTAGAACTTCCTTCTTTCACCTGACTTCAAGGGTCTATTCTAAGTCTAAACTTGAGATTTTATTCTCTTTTTGGCCTTTATTTCTGATGTTAGAATGCTTAGAGTTTGTTTTATATGGACAATTTTTAAACAGAAACATGCAAAAGATTGAAATCATATTCAATTCCACTAATAAAAACATTTAACATCTACTATATGTAAAGGTAAAATAATAAAATACTGCATCATTTTTAAGTGTGCTGTTTTCTAAATTTTATGCTGGATAAATTATGGAGTTAAATTTGATTTGATTATCCTGGAAAATAAAATTGCTTTATTTGTCTAACTTGCTGTATGTACAATTTATTTAATAATATTGAGGGAATAATGATATTAACGATTATTTGCAATCATTAATGATTATCCGCTATTTTTGGAATGGGTATTTTGAATCAATGCCTTATCATGATAACAAGGTCAGTTAAATGGGGCAATGGCTACAAGTCAACCTTGGAGTCAAGAAGACTCTTCCTGAGTTCAAATTTGCTTTCAGTCACTTACTAGTTATGTAAACTTAATCTTGTTTGCATTAGTTTTCTCATCCTTAAAATAAGGTAGAAAGAATAGGTGAACCATCAAGTATCTTCATCAAAACAAACAAAAAATCAAGTGAGACCATGAAGAATAGGGCAGGATTGAAATGACTGAACAATAATGACAACAAAATTCATGGTACAAATTGTGTGATCTCATGGGGCTCATGTTTTTAATGTCTAAGAATAAGTGGCTAAACCAGGTGAAGTAGAAAGTGCCTTTTAAAATAATAATATCTGGCATTTATATGGTGCTTCAAGATTTAGAAAGCACTCTACATATGTTATTTCATCTGCTTCTCACAGCAACCTATAAGTACTAACATTATAATTATTTTAGAGGTGAGGAAATTGAGTCTAGGATTACCTTTACAATGTTAGGTACAGTAGTAGATATTTTTAAATGTTCTGTTAATGAATTTGAACTGATTTCCATCTGTTGCATATTTTTGGGTAAATGACTTGCTTATAAACACAAAACTAGTAAGAGTGAGACAGAATTTCTACTCAGGCAGGTCTTCCTGAATCCAAGTCTCATGCTTTCTTCATTGTGCCATTGATTATGAAGGAAGGACTAGGTCAAGTTTTACCTATGACATATACTGGTTGCATTTGCAATCTCTCAATGACCCAGGGAGCTCTAAGTCTCTTAAGTCTGCTTGCTGCCTGACCTTTGTAGAAGTTTCCTTCCCAAAGAGTTCCCAGTGAAATTACAGGTCTAGTCTCCAAGGATATAATTCAAGGTTACAAACTATCCCAATCAGGCTCAAAATTAGGAAGAATTTGCTAAGAATGTTCTATTTTCTCTGACACACGTTCCCTCCTGAAATAGAGTGCTTGTCCTTGGGAGTTTGCAAACAGAGGCTGGATGACTGCCAGATTCATTGTCAGTATGAACCCAGCAGGAGATAAATCTGGATGGCTTCTAAGTTCTTAGGAAGTCTAAGATTCTAAAATTTTGTAGAATCTTCCTCTTCATTTTCCTCTAAGTAGGAGATCTTGCCATAGAATATCAAGAAGCATATGACATAGGGAGTATTTTGAAACACTTGAAAGCACTATAAAAATATCTGCAGTTAGCAGGAAATCTTTGAGCTGGAAGTGACCTGGTAAGAGCTAGTCTAACCCACTCATTTTATACATGAGGCCATTGGGACCCCGAGAGGGAAAGTGAGATGTTGGAGGTCGTACAACCAGTCAGTGAAGGAGCCAGGACTGGCAACCAAGGCCCCTGGTCTACTGCCCCTTACTATACCACATTGCCTTTCATGACTTCCCAAGCAATGTAGTTCAATCATTTGAAAAATTATCTGAGAAAAGATCTATATAGAAAATCAATCTGCATAATTAATGTCAAAAATGTCAGCCAACAGACATTTATTAAGCCACTACTATATGTCTGAAACTTAGTAGACAAAAGCAAAAGTAGAATAAAGGGGAAAAAAAAAAAAAAAAAACATCTCTATTTCCTCAATAACAGTTTTAACTCACCCCAAATTGGCCTCAATTCTCAGTCTTCTTAGCCTGTACTAATACAGTTTTAATCTCCAAAGAATACAGTTTCAATTGTCAAGAATGAGCAGATATAGGAGGAGGTGGAACATTTATGTGGACAGAATAATAAAATGTCACATTTATATATTGTAGTAAGGTTTACAGCACTTTATATATGTTAAACCATTTGAGTTTCATAATACCTGGAAGATAAATGCTATTATTATCCTCATTTTACAGAAGTGGAAACTGAGTCCAGAGAGAGTAAACAACTTTCTGAGAGTCTCATAGCCAGTATGTTGCTGATATAGGATTTTAATTTATCCCCTCCTGACACCAGAAACAGATTTCTGTGTTTCTCATAAGTACTTGTGCTAGAAAGACTTGTGATTTCATTAGCCTAGGTGTAATCACAGAATGGAAAGTCACATCATTAACTTTAAAGGCACAGCTAAACCTTTAGATCATAACTATGTATGATTTAATAACTAAATCCTAAGAAATTATTAAAAGCACAGTGAAGTTACTTTAGGGTCTGGGGTTACACAGTTATTGTCCAAGGAAAGATATGAACCCAGAACCCAAGCTGAGCATTTTATCCACAAGGCCAAGTTGCCTCAACTATGGAGATAGTTCAATGGACCTGAAATCTCTTGGGTAAAGGAATCTCCATGACAACTCATCTTTCTCTGGCTAATGCATGACCTTCTTAAAATTTGCCATAGGGCTCTATTCAATATGTTGAAGCCTTCCTTCTATTTCAAATATGGTCAATCAAATGATTTCTTTTTATCAAATAGAGTATTGATGATGATATATTATTTACAGCCTAGAATAATTTGTGTTCACATGCCCCTTTTTAACAGCAGTTCATTTACAACAGCTTAAAGTTTTGTTATCTACCTTATCTATGGACAAAAATGGGGGAAAAGTCAATGAAATGCCTTGTCTCTATCAATCATCACCTTTGGGTCATTAATGATGATCTTATACTACATTGGCTTGGGAAGAACCAACTGGCTGACAAAAGAAATACAGAGAATGCTAAAATCATGTTTCTGTATTAATGTTTACCTTGTTAGATCAGAAATTCCAAAGGGATTGATTAAGCTCATTAAGGAGCAGGAGCAGAGAGCCCAGCTGTTCTCTCCTTTTTGATTGGATATGAGAGAGAAAAGCAGACATTGGGACACGAGTTAGACTAAAAATGTAAAGGGAAGATATAATCTATGCAACATAGAGCTATTATAAGATCTGATTCTCCTGAAAACCAGAGCATTGGGGGATATTGAGAAGCTTCTCAACTGGCTTCTTAAAGGACCTACTTTAAGGACCACGGATCATTACATGAGAGTGTATATTTACTTTCCTCTCCTCAGCATTGTATGTATTTTATTATTTTACCAAGAAGTATAATGGATAGAGTACTACATGTAAATTCAAGAAGACTAGAGTTCAAATCCTATCTCAAACAGTTACTAGCTCTGTGATTCTGGTAAAGTCACTTAACCATTCTATCCTAAAATGGATAGAATAGAATCCTTTCCTCAGGGCTCTTCTGAGGATTAAATATAAATATAAAAATCAAAAGTATTTGCAACTCTAAAGGCCAATATGTATATATTATTATACTTATTAATAACATTTTCCAAACTAAAAACATTTGACTTTAGAGCAAAACAAGGGAAAATCCATTTCTTTCTTTGCCTTCTCACTGAGGCAATGAATAGGACAGTTGAATTAAAGCTATAGTTATTTCTGTCTTCAAAAATCTTGAAATTTAGGAGATTGTACAAAGAATACTTTTAATAAGGAATGTGCTTTGCTTTTGTTTTTTTCTTCCAATGGTGGTAACTTTATGTTGAGCTATATTGATTTTAATCTATATTTTTCCCTGCATATCAATGAACCATCAATTAAGACCCTTCTATATGCCAGGAATTGTTCTAGATAACATAGAAAGCTCTCTGCTATGCTAAGTAGAAAGACAAAACAAATATATATATATATATATATATATATATATATATATATATATATATATATATATAGTATACAAAGAACTTTTATTTAAAAAAAATTTTTTGCTGAGGTAATTGGGGGTTAAGTGATTTGCCTAGGGTCACACAGCCAGGAAGTGTTATATGTCTGAGGTCAGACTTGAACTCGGGTCCTGCTGACTTCAGGGCTGGTGCTCTAGCTACTACACCAATTAGTGTCCCCCTACAAAGCATTTTTAAAAAGTTAAATAGAAAAAGATAAAAATAGGATTGATTTTTTGCCTGGAAGGAACTCATGTAAAATATAATATTTAGCCAAGAAATCCTAAATGACCCACACAGGTATGGAATCTAAGATCCTAGTTTTAAAATCCCTCTGCTCCATAAAATTGAGCTATTCTGCTCATCTCTGGAAGATCATCTTTATTTGTACTGGATTATTTGAAGCTATTGCTTAGTTTTTGGTATAAAGGTCATGGTGAAAAATAGTGGGATCACATATAGACTTCTTGCCTTTCAGCCTTCAGTTCTGAGATTGTTCAGCTAGTCTAGTGAGAGAAGAAGAGAACTGGAGGTAAGCAGAAATCATAAATTTCATTTGAGGAAATAAGGGAGATAGTTTGGGAATTATACCTTAAGCTACCCAATGATACCTCTAACTAAGGGGATGGAGAGACCAAACACTTATTAAATAGCTACTATGTGCCAGATACTTTGCCCAGAGTTTTATAAATATAAATCAATAATAAATTTTATCTTCCCAATAACTCTATGAGGGAAGTATTAAAAAGTATTCCCATTTGACAGGTGAGGAATAAGAAATATGCAAAGAATGAGTGACTTTTCCAAGTTCATATAGCTAATTAGTGTCTGAGACCACATTTGAACTCAAATATTTCTGATTCTAGGCCAGCACTTTATCCACTGAGCTAAATATATAACAGATAATAAAACCCATTAAAAGTAAGTAAAAAATGAAAAGAAGATAAATGGCAGCTAAATAATGCATAATACAACCCTATACTATACAATACAATGATATACTATAATCTCTAATGTAATACAATATATGCAATCCTAAAGGATTGATGCCATGTAATACGTTTTGTCCTTTCGCCCAAATTGGAATGGGCTGCCTGGGGAATAAGTGTCTTCACCCTAATTGGAAGATTTGAAATGACACTTGGATTATCTCTTTAAAGCTATCTTAATTAGGGGGAATTCCTTTTTTGCTGTTGCTTGGACAAGTAGCTTCGGAGATCCTTTACTATCCTGAAATCCTATAGTTCTCTGATTTTGATTCTGCTATATCTCCTTCACTCTCATCAGAGGCAATAATGTGAAGACAGAGAATGACTCTTGAAATCTGGTTTACAGTCCAGTCTTTTATATGAGATAAAGTACTTAGCAGAGTTACTGAAAAGTAGTTGATAGTTAAAAATTCATTTACTCCACCCTTTGATTAGAAGTACTTGGGTGGGTGGGGGAGGGAATTAAGGTATAAATCTTTATTTCCCCATTTCCCTTCCTTCCTCAAATTAAATTCATGACTTCTGCTTCACCTCCTGATCTCTTTGGCTGGAATGTATAGTTAATCCTTTGCCTGTCTGTGGGGTCCTAAAAAAATCATTTCATTCTCAGTTTTGTAGGGCCTGGAATCCACATAATTCTCTATGACTATAAATTACAAAGAAGAGACCAATGTAAATTGGTGAGTGGAGTTCCCTTAACAACAAGTTCTTTGTAAAAAAGCTTCTTAAACTGTAGATCGCAACCTCATATATGGTCATATAACTAGATGTGAAGGTCATGAAATCATGAATTATTATTAGTAAATGTTTAATTTGTTTAACTATTTGATATTTTTTATATATCCAGGGTTGCATAAAAATTCTTGGTTGAAAAGGGGTTGTGAGTGGAAAAAAAATTAAAAAACCTTGCCTTATATAATTGAAATCCCAGATCTACTCCCTATTTATCACTTTCTCTTATTCAGCCTCCCCCCAATCTGCCTCCTCATGTGTTTCATTTAATTTTAATCAGCTTAAAATATACTTACCAAAGGCTCCTTTGTCTCTTACATCTGATCTGCTCTACTTAGACTTAGGAGGTCTAAGAAGTTGGGTTCCTTGGACAGTTATGAATAAATGGATATTGTCTAAGGAACAATAATCCCTTTTAAACATTCATTAAAAAGATCTACTCTCTGCAGAAATGGTGGCACATAAAGCATCTGAAGTCAGTGAACATTAAATAAGGATTTTTTTCTGATTTATTACAGAGATGTTATAATCAATAACCTAATTGAGGCTTAAAATCATGCCATCCCATTTACCCATATCATAAATCTCACCAATGATAATAAAATACCTTTCTTGCTTAGAATAATTTCACCGGCCAGCTCATAGTTCCCAGTATGTTTAGAAATGAACCACCTTTTTGATGTGTATGTGCCCATAAAGGGCAAGTCTTTTCAGTGGGTAGCATATTTCCCCTGAATGTCTAGGCAGATTCAAGAGAGCTCTTTCACCTCATCTGTCTTGCTCTCAGGGGCAGCGAATCTCATCTCACTTTTTAAGCTGTCTATATCTTTTATCAAAAGAAAAATGGTTCTTTGCTGACATGTAGAAAGCATGAGTAAAAGCACTGTCTTTTAAGAGCAGTTACTTGAGTTACTTTGCAGAAGTATCCAGGGCAATGTCATACTTTATCCTTGCCCCTTCCCCTCTCCCTTGTCAAAAAATTAGAAACTCCAACCAAACCAGCCTTTGTGCCCAAATCTTTCTGGCCCCAATCATTGTTCATTGTTATTGAGCTAGCTGTTGAGATTTCCTGTATTCTAAAATCAGGTGGAGAGTTGAATCATATCTCAGCTCCAAATTCTCTTTTTCTATAGCAACAATTTATTTTTAAAATGACCAAGTTGATATTATCCTTTTAACCACCAAAACCCAATTGGAGGGATTGGAATCTGGGGACAAAGCATTACTATTTCATGGTTTCAAATACTGTTTTATGTTATTCTCCTACCTCCCACACAGTGGCAACACCCATAGTTCCATGCAAACTCATATTTTACCTTGCTGTTTCTGAGACAAGGTTTCAAAGAGCAAAAACTTGCAATAACTAAAAAATATTAATCATAGGCTGCAAATGGACCTTTCTCCTGTAGTGAAGTCTTACCTTTCACAAGAATCTGTATATTGGATGCATATTGAGGAATGATTAAGTGTCAGACAATCCTAGAGGAGAAAGACAGAGAGAGAGAGAGAGAGACAGACACAGAAACAGAGGGACAGCCAGTTAGAGGCAGAGAGCAAAAGAGATACAGAGAGACAGAGGGGCAGAGAGACAGACACAGAAGCAAGGACAGAAAGAGACAAAGACAAAGACAGAGAGAAATGATGAGTGGTAAGATAATTTGAAGCATTCTTTCCTAAATGATTTATGCTTTTTCTTTTTCTTTATTGTGTCTAGATTAAGAAACAATCAGAATTGCTGCTTCTATAGAATCTAGCATGTATAGCGTGAAGGAGCCCTAGAAATGAAGTCAAATCCATTGTTTCTGTATCAGCTCCTCCACTAATGGTATAATCATAAGACATTCATCAAAATTATTCTAATCTTCATTTTCTTTATCTGGAAAGCAAGTGGTTTAAAGTTAGTGACTTTAGATTAACTGCAATTTTTAACATTCTGTGATCTTTGCTGTTATTGTTGTTCAGTTGTTTCAATTGTTCCTGACTCTAACACCTTTTGGTTTGTTTTTGTTGTTGTTGTTGTTGTTGTTGTTGTTGTTTTTTGTTTTTGTTTTTGTTTTTGTTTTTGTTTTTGTTTTTGTTTTTGTTTTTGTTTTTGTTTTTTTGACAAAGATACTGCAGTGATTTGCCATTTCCTTCTCCAGCTCATTTTACTGATGAGGAAACTGAGAGAAACAAGTGATTTGCTCGGAATCACACAGGTAGTAAGTGTCTGAAGCCAGATTTCAACAAAATAAATGAATCTTCCTGATTTCAGGTCCAGTAGTCTATCTATCCATAGCATTGGGATCTACTGTCATACCTTCATAACATGTATGAGATTCTATAAGAGCTTATAGAATCAAGATCAAGGCCTTACTTGGGGAAACTTTGACTTTTTCCAGGCCTATTAAACTTAGAAAATGTGATTAGACAAGGGAACATGACCTCAATAAAATACATCAGGTTCTCAAATGACCTGTATCATAAAACAAGGTTTTCTTCTCTCCTCCTTTGGTAGAATTACATTAGTTCTACTTGTGTCTATACAATGTAGAATTTACCATATGTAATGTGCAATATATTCAATAAAATCAATGCTTCTAGTCATAATACAGTATTCTAGGTCTCTGTGTTGTGGCCATGTCTAAAAATAAAATCTTTTTTTTTTTTTTTTTTTTTGGTAAATGTCTGATCTTTTCTTAGATAAGATAACAAAGTCACCATTCTCCCAAATCCCAAACTTACAACATGGTCTCTTCACATTAATATGAATAATATCACATTATTCACAGAATAACAGTTCAAGTAGACATTCTTTATAATTACCATTACAAACTTATCCACAGACACACATACACATATAATTAAAGTTTCTAAATAATGAAAAATAATGAATAATGGTTCTTTCTGAGATATTCCTCATTCCCCCTCCCAATAAAGTTTGTGAGAAGATTCTGATGAAGACATCAAAATGTATACCTTGTTTAGTTAAAAAATAACTCTCCAGTTCAGGGAAAGAGATAAGAAATGATTTTTTGCCTTTTGATTCTGGGTTTCCATGAGCTGTGCCCGCAAGTGTCATAGAAAGACAAATACGTGCACAGAGTCCTTCCAGACTAGTCCAACATAAAGATGGCCTTTTGGTTTCCAGTCAGAGCTGCTATTTACAGCACTATTTGCAACTCTAACCAATAATAACCAATATGGTAAACAGAATAATAATATTAAAAGATACAATTGGTTGCCATGATTTGGAACATTGTTTTCAAGATTTATTGTCAACATGCTATATATACATAGATGCTTAAAAAGAATATTGAATTAAGAAAGAATGGATGTTATACTAAAGCTCCAGAAGTATGGAGACATATTAATAGATACATATATAATTATTGTATAATAGACCTTTCAGGTTCTCAAAACTTCTTCATGCCATGCTATTTGATGATACTCAAAATTCAGTGAAGTAAGGATTAAGTATAATATTATGCCTATTTGACACATTAAAAATGAAAAACAAATAAAAAGGCTGAGTGTCTTGCTTATGGTCACATAATGAGAAAGCTTGAGAGGTGAATCCAAACTCCTTTCCATTACACCATTCTCCCTCTAATAAAAAAGTAAAATATTTGCCATAACTTTATCCATTAAATTATGGGATTTTTATTACTTAGACTAATAATATTTTAAATCTAGAATGGGGCCTGAAGTCATTGAATTATAATTCATAGGATCATAGGTTTAGAGTTGGAAAGAAGGTTAGAAGTGATCTAATTCAACCCCATCATTTTACAAATTATACATAAGAATTCAGATGACCTTCCAAACCTTATGCAATTGTAGGGGTTAGAGTCACATTTTTTCCTCTTCTAGCATCTATCAACTACCATTGCAGCTCTTCTAACATCAAACTCAATATTCTTTGTATTGTGTCATAGTGGCAACCTTTGCAATTTGTAGATGATATTCTTTCCTGTCTTCCATTTTTTCTTCCTTCCTTGTCCACAATCACATAGTAGGAAAAAAAAAAAAAGTCTTTCCTTCTACTTCCTTCTCTCCTCTCTTCTTTTCTTTCTCCTTCCCTCCCTTCCTTCCTTCTTTCATTTCTCCTTCCCTCCTCTTCTTTTTTTTCTTCCCTTCCTTCCTTTTTTTTTTCATAATTTTTCTTCCTTCCTTCTTTATTCCTCATCTCCATTCTCTATTCCATACCCTTCTCATTCCCACCCTTTCCCCCTCTTTCCCTTCTCCTTTTGTCCCTTTCCCTCTCATCCCCTTCCCCTTCCCCCTTTCTTTTCCTTCTGTATCTCACAAGGAGGAACTGTTAAAAACAAAACAAGCAAACAAAAAAAACATAAGCCTTACTTTAAGGGCATAAAAAGATCCCTCTTTTTTTTTTCTTTATCGTGAAATGCTTAGCATTGAAATTATACCATTGGGTTAAGATATTATCTTTAAATGGCTGCTGAGGAAGTACATATCCATTACCTGGGACATAAAGAAATACAGAAGTAGTATATCTCAAAAGATTGGCTGCTAAAGTTGAATCCTGGAAGACCTGGTTTCAAATGTCTTCTCAGATATTGACATGTGGCCTTAGGCAAAAGTCTCTGGCTCTCACTTTTCTCATCAATAAAAATAGAGATAATAATGATTTCTGCCTCAGAGGATTATTTGGTGGATCAAATTACTTAAATATTAAGTGTTTTTACAAACCATAGAATACCATATAAACCAATAAAACAACCACCACCACAACAATAATGATAATAACAATAAATGTCAAATTCATGGTCCCCTAATATATATATAAATCAGGCACTTGAGAGCCACACAATGGTGGGGCGGAATGGAACTTGGAATAAATGCTTAGGCACTATGGAGAAAGAAGATCCAGGAAAAGTCTTTTATGAACCATAGTAAGATTTTCCTAGATATTGCAGGTGGCAACTTAAGGGTAATTGTAGCTTTTAAAAGTATACATGGAAAATACAGAAACCAAATTTCATAATTTTATCGAGGGCCAACATTTGTCTCACAATGAATGTTGTATATTCCAAAGATATTTGCAAATATTAGCTCCTGGAAGATGAAGTATTACTGTGATATCAACTCTTCTTTTCTCTTCAGTTTCTACATTATCCAAAGGAAATTAAAGCAAACAAGTGAGACTTTTAGTCACTGATTTGGTCTCTGTGAGACTCAATTTCTTCATTTTTAAGAGAGTGAGTTACACTAGATACTCTAGAATGTATCTAACCATTTACAACATTCATTCTGGGTTTTATAACTATGACCAATACCAATAAAAAAATAGTTCTAAAAATTATACCTGAGGTAAAAAGCTAAGCATAGAATCTTACTTTTTTAAAACTTACCATTTCTCTGCTCTGCAAGTTTGTATGAGTGATTTTAAGAGAGAATTTCAAAGGAAAACAAGGATCATATGAAGACATTTGGTAATTTTAGAACTAAAGATTTTTTCATTTGAATAGGGAAAATGCATGTCTATGTATTTTCAACATTTCATTAAAAAATATCATGGTGTTTCATTTACAATAAAATGTCGAGGAACATATTTTCAGTATCTTTAACAGTGAAAGCTAGTTTGATGTAGGAGAAAAAATAATTGGCTTTGAATCTAAAAACCTGGTTCAAGTCCTAGGGCTATCATTTATTAATACGTGACTATACATGACTATGCATTGGTAAGTTCTTTCTATGGGTCTCAGTTTCCTTCTCTGTAGAATGGAAATAATAAAACTTGCATTAACTACCCTACAGGAATATCTACATGGAGAATACACAAACCAAATTTCACAATTTTGCCTAGAATCAACATTTGTCTCTTGATGTATGTTGTCTATAGCAATGATACTTGCAAATAGCTGAAGTGTTATTTTTATATTCAACTCTTCTGTTCTCATCAGTTTCTACATTATCCAAAGGAAATTGGATATTTTGTCAATCATAATGTTCTAGAGAAATATGAACTAAGACTCTTAAGTGAGATGCAAAGTGAAGTGAACAGAACCAAGAGAATATTGTACAGAGTAACAAGATTATGTGATGATTATCTGTGGTAGACTTGGCTCTTTTCAACAATGAGATGATTCAAGACAATTCTCATCTGTTGGTATATGTGTGCAGACATATACAATGCATATATACACATATACAATACATATGTGTAAATGTACATATATAATACATATATGTACAGGCACATATGCATGTGTGTATATATTATATACAAATGAACCTGTATATTTATAAATGTATATGTGTATATTACATATATAAGTAAATATTTAATGGGATTTCATTTTGTGGAAAAATAGAAATCTATTTTCTTTCACTCTTATTTCTCATTATACTGAAATAAAATGAAAGAACAACAAATTCCCTTTAAGAAATATGCATTTTCCATAATTTTCTATTGTGTCTGAGTTTCTATAAGTTCAGTTGGGATTTCTTGGCAGACATAGATACAGGAGTGGTTTGCCATTTCCTTCTCGAGTTCATTTTACAGATGAGGAAACTGAAGCAAATATGGCTAAATAACGTACTGAGGGTCACACAGCTTGTGAGCATCTGAGGCCAGATTTAAATTCAGGCAGATGAGTCTTACTGAGTCCAGGATTGGCATTCTATGTACTGCCCTGCAAATATGCATAGTCAAGCAAAATGAATTCACTCAAAGGCTATGATCAAAATCCCTCTGTCTATCTATCTATCTGAATCTTGAATTCATCACCTATCACAAAGCAGACAACATGCCTCTGGAATCAAATATAGATGGTCATTGCATAGACCACAATTTAATAGCTTTCAATGTTATCTTTCTCTTATTATATACATTATTGTCCTGGTTCTATTAATTTAATTCTTCAATTTATAATGGTCTTCAAAATTATTAATTTTGCATAACATTGATGTTAGAAAGGTTCTCACTTCATTCTGAATCACTTCACCCAAATCTTTCCAGGTTTTTTTGAAAGCATCTATTTTCTTCCTTTTTTATTATTATTATAGCTTTTTATTTACAAGATATATGCATGGGTAATTTTTCAACATTGACATTTGCAAAAACTTTTGTTCCAACTTTCCCCCTCCTTCCCCCCACTCCTTCCCCCAGACAGCAGATTGACCAATACATGTTAAATATATAAGTATAAGTTAAATATATGTATACATGTCCACAAAGTTATTTAAACATCTATTTTCTTATTTCACATAGTATAAAAGTATTCTACCACATTTATATAAAACATTTTGTCAGCCATTTCTCAATCAATTTGTATTCCCTTAGTTTTTAGTGTTTTCTTTTATTTGGGTTTCTTTGTTTGTTTGTTTGTTTGTTTTTTCTACCACAAAAAAAAAGAGCTCCTAGAAAAATGTTTGTACATCCAGGACCTGTTCCTCTTTTCTTAATCTCTTTTGGGCATAAGCCTCACACTGGAATACCTGAGTCAAAGGGCACACATTGATTTGTAATTTGTTGTTTGTAATTCCATATACTACATGGACAGCTATTACATCCATTGAATAAAGTACTGGGCCCAGAGTCCAGAAAATGAGTTCAAATATAGCCTCAGATGATTTCAGATTGAGTGAGCTTGGCCAAACTAGTCATTTAATTTCTGCCTCCGTGTTTTCAACTACAAAATTGGGTGATAATAGCATGTACATCTAGTGTTGTTTTTAAAATGAAAGTAAGATTATTTGTAAAATGCTCTACAAAGCTTAAAGCATTATATAAATGGTAATTAATATTTTGCACCAATAGGATACCCATAGCAATGAGTAATACAAAAATAGATTGCCAGGGGTTGCCAACTCCTAAACTTGAAACATCAGGCATATTTCTTAATTGCTTAGGACAAAATCAAAACAAACAAACAAATTCCTTCCCAAGTGTAAAGGTTTGTTAATGGTTACATGATCCTAATGAAAATATTTAGGAAGCCAGATGTGACATCTGTAGCTTGTCCAAGTATTCCAGCTATATTCATGTTTAGATTGGAGAGGGAGGAAATCCTTCACCATATTCAATGAGGACAAATTTGCTGCTTCTAATAGAATATCAGCTTTTATGGGAAAAAAAAGGTTAATTTTATTAATAATACATTCCTATTCAGGCACCTCATTTACAGAACACTGCCTAACAGTGATTGTAGTCAGTCTGTATATGTGGATAACCACATAGTATCTTCTTTGAATATGAAGGGCAACATAAAAAAAAAAAAATGGTGAGAGACTTCAATAAATCAATATATACAAAAAGTCCATTGACTTTAATGATCTCTGCACCAACACCCCTCCACTTTTTATTCAACCATTCCCCTCCTCTGACCAACAACTATTTCTAATTTTGTAAAGTCATAAAATTGTACTTTCAGTCACAGTATAACCAGCTATTTCTTATGGATATTTTTATCTCCTTCAAGGTATTTGAAATCTAACTGAATTTTCTGTCAGAAGGTAAAGGTCATGTAGACATTAAATTATCCATGTTTATTTCTAGAATTCCCATTAGCTTTGCTTGACATAATTTGGCTTTAACAACAAGGGTTATTGAACCAATGTGAGGTAAGAATTTATATCTACATGCTATTTTTTTCCCAAATGTAAAATAGAATATTTCCTAATTCAACTGTTGAGCTACAATCAAACAAATGGTCATTTGGTAATCTTTTATCATTAATGCAATGAATAATAGCAACTACTGAGATTACTAGCATGCTCTCCCTGCTCTACATAAACAAAATGCAACACCATATAATACAAAACAGATTTCAGAGTTATTAAGAGATAATTACTTCCTTGGGACTTTTCTTTTACCCCATAAGCATCATCTCTTGATAACAAGGATCCCAGCAGTATTCAAAAAATAGAAGAAAAAAATGTCGTTACTGTATAGAAAATGTGTATGCATTACACTTGAACATAAAGCAGATTCTACTTCCAGAGGCAATAATTGAAAGCCATCCTTGCCTTCCCCTTTTGTTTGGGTCTCAGCTATATTCTCCCAGAATTCCTCTACAGGGAACCACTCATCACAATAGTGACCTTTGCCCATGTTTCATAATTTTGCAAGTAAAATAATAGGTTATGTGACAAGTTTGGGAACTGGGAAATTTAGGTTTAAACTCAGCCTCTATCACAGAGTGACCTTGTGAGGAAGGCGAGTCATTGATTCTCTCACCTTCAAGTTTTCTCATCTGTCAAATGGACAAAATTTTTGGGAGGCTCAAATATGTTAATTTGTGTAAAGTACTTAATAAACATAAATATTATATAAATTAATGTTATTATTCTTTCCACTTTTTTTTTTTTTTTTTACTACTTTCACATCCCACAGCTTTGGGGGAGTGATGTGGTTTCTAAATTTCTGTGGAATTCCTTATGTGTTAGGGTCACCTCATACTTACCATTTCCCTTTTTCATGCCCTTTGGATGTCTTTCAATTTTATTCATAAAATTATGAAAATATCATAAAATCTCTTATTTTGCTTTAAGGGTTTTAGTTTACCTTTATATAAAGCTTAATGTTCAATTTTATAAATTTCTATAGAATATTGGGATACCCCAATGAATATACTATATTCATTGACCATATGTTCTTAAATCTTTGGCAATCTGGTGAAACCCATCCTTATCTCCTGATAATAACATTTTAAAATTCATAATATAAAATATATAGCATCATGATGGAAACTAGTTATAATGAAATAGCTATCTTATTTTTTTAAGTTCATGAACTTCCAATTAAAAACTGTTCTGTAGTATTGACTCACAAAATTCAACATCCAGATAAATATTGAGATTGAAAAGCCTCTGATTTAGGGGAAAACTGAGAATATTAACTGATTAGCATTTAAAAAGAACTTCTAAGGCTTACAAAGTCTTCTACATAGAGATTTCCCACAAGCAATTCAGGCCCTTGTTCACCTTCTATTTCTGGAGACCACAGAGTATGGCCATGGGCCCAGAGCAACTTGCATTGTTTTTGTATGACTTGTGCATTAGAAATATCCCTCCCCTTTTTAAATAACTATTTTTAGCCTTCGGACCATACAAAAACAGGTAGTAGGCTATATTTGCTTCATAGACCACAATTTTTAGTCTCCTGTTTTATCCCATTCAGGTCCCAGCTCATTTTCCTTTTTTGGTAACTGTCCAAGATATATGTACCAATGGACCACTCAGCTTGAGTAACAATAGGCATTCTTCTATTTCTTTTACTTTATCACTATAGTGAGGTTAAACTCTTTTGAATGTTTTTGGATCCAATTTATAAGGTTCTAAAAGGTTTTTGTTTCTGTTTTCCATTACAAAATAATTAGGCCAGCACATTTTTTGAATATGAAAGAGATGTATCATCACAGAGACATTCCCAGGGAGATGTAGCTCAAGGAGCTATATTAGGGAAATTAAATGTATGAATTTGTTGTCCAAGACTCAGTTAAGAATAGTCATTAAGAATGTAAATATCTACTGAACACTTAACTAAGTGCAAGGCATTTTGCTGTTGTATGTGAAGACAGGTAAAGACATGTTTGAAACCCTCAAGGACCTCATGTTAATGAGGAAATTCTGATGGGGAAGATAATATGTGAACAGTTATGTACCTATGATATATATATATATATATATATATATATATATATATATATATATATATATATATATATATATATATATATATATATATAAAATAAAAATACAAGATAATTTTAGAGGGAAGTTATTAGAATAGAATCAGAAATGTCTTTTTTCAGAATATATGTTTTGGGCTTAGACTTTAGGAAATTTAGGAAAGTCAAGCAGTAGTAGGAATGTATAACATAAATAAAGGGCAGTCAATATAAAGGCTCCTAGTTTTGGGAAATGGAGTATTATAAATAAAAAGAAGAAGAAAGCAAGGTTTGTTGATTGTAGAGTACATGGGGAAGATTTAAAAATGAAAATCCCAGAAAGAGGGATGAGCAAGATTTAAAGGGCTTCAAATTTCAAAGAAAGCATTTTACATTTCATCTTAGAAGAATTTGGATGATGAAAAGAAAGCAAGATAGAAAACAGGCTGTCTTAATTCATGATCAATTAAAAAAATCAATTTTATCCAATAGATTAAATCTCTTGTGTGATAGAATATTCCATGAAAGCTCTATCCCATTGTCTCATGGCACATAGGTAGTACAATAGAGTTCTGCAAGTAGAGTGAAGATCCAAATGTAAATATAGCCTCAGGTACTTGTGAATATGGCTGAATAACTTGTATTTACAACTGAGTTTGGTTGATTGTAAAATAGGAATAATAATGGCACTTATTTAACAGTTTCTGTGAAGATCAAATGAGATAATTATAAAAGAATAAAAATGATCTCTAGCATATGGTAGAGGCTATATGTTTTTTCTCTCTGTCCTTCTTTCCTTCCCTCTCTACAAAAGAGGCCTTTACCTTCTATGTATATCAGTGGAATACAAACAATGGAAAGTCTTTGAGTATTGGATATGGTGTCATACTGCTTTGATCATCAGAGAAACACAATGATTGAGTTCAGAATTGCTTTTTACCAGACTTTCCATTCAGGATGATAGATTACTCAATTATATAACTCTTCAACTTTTGTTAGACTAAACTAGGGATCATGTTTAAGGAAGTGGGACCATAGTAATGATATTTCATGTTACCGAGGAATAAGTATATGTAAAGAGCACAAGTACATTCAAGATATTGAAGAAAATGATAAAACTTGAGAGTTAAGAAGATTTATGTGCAAATTCTGCCTTAGGAATTTATTAGCTTTGTGAGCTTGGACAAGGTAGTTAAACTCTCTGCTCCTCATTTTGTTCATCAGTACAATGAGAATAAAAATAATTCTTCTTGAGTTAGTGATAAGGGTCAAATAAAATAATGTAAATAAAACGCTTTGTAAATCTTAACAAGCTATGTCAATATGAATTACTGTTATTGTTATTATTTTCATTCTGGTGATGATGATGAAAGGAGAATAAAATTACTAATAAAGATGTCAGAATTCATTCAAGAAATAGTAAAGTTCAATTTGATGAATATTTATTTAGCATCTATTATGTTTAAGATACTATACTAGAATAGGAGATGGAAAAACAAAAGAAAAAAACTTTCTTTATGAGCATGTGTGTACAGTTGGACTGACATGAAATGTACAGAAAAAAGTAAATATGAAATAATTTCATATATGAAATAAATTCAAATAATTTTGCAGAATCCTAAAAACATATATATACAGCATATTTAAAATAGTTACTGGACAAAATGGTTCAAGGTGAGTACAAGATAAGATAATGATAAATCTATGGATCTTGGAAGTAATTCATCCAAGATTCCTTATTTTGCACACAGATTAAGACATTGAGAACTAAGGAAGTTAAGTGGCTTGCCTAATAGTATACAAGTAGTATCAGAGGTAAGATTAGAGCCCAGGTCATTTGCCTCTAGAGATGTTTGTTTCACTGAATCATATTGACTCCCATTAGAGAGATGCTCTTTGAAGTTAATGGGTAAAAGAACTACTTCTAACTGAGGAGGATCTGAGTAAGCTTCAGGGTGATTTGCAGTCTTACAGCTAGACCTTGGGAAATAGCCAGGATTTCAGGGTTGGAGCAGGGATTTAGGATAGACAGTAGAGAAAATCTTTTCAGGTTATTCAACATGGACTGAATTTACTTCTCTATATTAATTTTCTCCAATAATTTTAATAATGGCATCTGTTTAAACCCGAGACTTAGATGAAGTTCCTCAAAACACCTTCCAGACTTGTGATTTTAATTTCTTGTCAAAGAGACTACAAGCCAATTTAAAAAAATATTTCTTAAGCAGCATTTTTTTTTTTTTTTTTTTTGTGCCAAGGAGTGTGCATGTAAGAATAATGAAGGGTGACTAATTGTGAGGTGTAAGGAATGGTCCCCACCCAAAAGGTACTTAGAATCTTAAGAATCCATGAAATTACATATTTGACAAGAATCATTTACATATAGACAGGACAAGAAATGATGTTGCTCATGGATGTCTTGATGATTTAGTGAAGAGTACTTACAGATACCTGTGTTTGTGATTCAACAAGCAGAAAATGTCATCTCAATCATCTTTCTATCCCGGCCACTACAAAAAGAATAAAATCTCACAAAACACTCATGAAGAAGCTAGGTTGTGCTTAGTATTCCTCTCTGTCTCTATCTTTCTATCTCTGTCTGACTTTGTGTGTCTCTTTCTCACACACACACAAATACACATTTTGTTTGCTGTGTTAATACTATATTTTCCATTAAAGAAAAAAAACATAGTATAAATATAAAAATTTTAGATAACTCCGAATCTAGTGCCAATCTCACTCCCCCAATGAATTAGTTTTAGTCTATTACCATTTTGGGGGAGGATATACAAATAAAATGCCAACTTGTCATTCTATTACTTTGATTCTTCTGTTATGCCGATTTTTGACATAATGCAATATTTTGATATGACACTATATGTGACAAGTTTTAAAAAATTCATTTACTTTTTCCTTTACAAACATGTCTTTTATCTAATTGTTACTAATACTGAACATGGTTTGCATGCATTTTTTGTGAGTCTTTCCAGTTCTTAAAGAACAATTACCATTAAGTCTTTTTATAAATTGTGTATTTTATTGATGTCTAAGTTCTTACACCACAATCTTGTCTTAATTTACTACCTCACCTCATTTCACCCCAATGGCTATTTGCATCTTCTCTTTATGATGAAGAAAACAATGACACAGTGACCTCACCTGATTGTGTCTACACCTTCATTTCTCCACTTCTCTTTCCTAAAAAAGGAAGAAAGCTTATTTGTTTCATCTTTTTTCTTTTAATTTCAGGAGCAAATATACCTGGCCAGTATATTTGCTAGGGAATCAAAGGATCAAATCATAGTTGACCTGGAAGAGACTCTAGAGATCACTGAGTTCAGCCACTTCATTGTACAGATGAGGAAGCTGAAACCAAGAAAGCAAAGGTGGTTTCCTTAATGTCACATAGATAGTTTCTAAGGAAATATTCAAATCCAAGTCTTTTGGACTCCAAAGCTATTTTTCTGCTCAATATAAGGACATTTAGTGTTATTTTTGTTTATAGCATTGTGATCACTGTATAGCATTTCCCAAGTGCTATTACTTTTGGATTCGTAAGTTCTAATTAAATATTTTCTAATTTCTATTAATTTTTATTCCAAATTTCATATGATAAATATTTCACAGCATGTATCTTCATTCCTTCATTTCCCGATAGATTAGAACATACTTTTTTCTCCTTCCTTTCTTCCCTCCCTCCCTCTCTCTCTCTCTCTTTCTCCTCTCTCTTCTCTTCATTCCTCTCCATTCCTCTCCATTCCTCTCCATTCCTCTCCTCTCCTCTCCATTCCTCTCCTTTCCTCTCCTCTCCTCTCCTCTTCTCTCCATTCCTCTCCTCTCCTCTCCTCTCCTCTCCTCTCCTCTCCTCTCCTCTCCTCTCCTCTCCTCTCCTCTCCTCTCCTCTCCTCTCCTCTCCTCTCCTCTCCTCTCCTCTCCTCTCCTCTCCTCTCCTCTCCTCTCCTCTCCTCTCCTCTTCCCTCCCTCCCTCCCTCCCTCCCTCTCTCTCTCTCTCTCTCTCTCTCTCTCTCTCTCTCTCTCTCTCATACAAACACACCACAGATACTATATATCTAGCAGTAAGTTCTATAGATTCAGTTCCTTTTTACTTTATGGTCAAATTATTTTCCAGAAAAGATGGACCAATTTACAATTACAACAATAGTATACTTGCATATATTTCTGCAGAGTCAGAGAACATCCCAGTCCAGTGGAGCCAATCTATTCCTTAAGGCTTCCAGGCAGTCTGGCTTCATGGGAAGAGAGTCATTCTCACTATTACACTTGGGAACTTGGTCAAATATCCTTAGCCATTACTATCTCTAAGATATAACAACTCTTTTTTTTTTCCTTTCCTTTTAAAGTACAGTAATAGGTTTGATGGCACTTGAGAGAAAGAAAATGATAACTTTAAGAATTTCTTGATATATAAGTTGGGTGTAATTGAGTGTGAAGAATATGAAGCAGGGTTTGAGGGGTTAGGAGCAATGAAAATAATGATTCTTGCCAAAATATAATATTTTAATATGGTCTAATCTTTATAATTATTGTATGGCTATAATATTATAGAGTGTTTGGCAAAATATAAGAAACTATTATGTCACATGGTGACAAATGAATAAACTACAAGATTAGAAAGGAAATTATATTCAATGACTTAGTGAATTAATCTGCATTCATACTATTTTCCATAATTGATCTTTTGCCTTCTCATGAAAGAGGAAATCATACATCAGTAGGGGGATGGATGCACGGAGAAGTTGTAGCAGAATGCAACATTCTAATTGAGCTGAGAGTGTCTTTGTCTCCCTCAGATACCACAAATGACATTTGAGAAAGGTCACACCAATACATTTGTGATGTTCAACTGAGGGAATCACGGAATGTTAGATCTGGAAGGGGTTTTCCTTGATAGTCCTTACAATCAAGAAGCTTATATTCTGTTTTGGAAACAACATAACATAAATAAAAATATGCAGAATAGATTTCAGCAGCAGTGTGTTGGCAAATGTTTAACAACAGACTTTCTGCAAAGTCATGACACATTTTAAATTTAATATGCATTAACATTTTCTTCATCTATTTCTTAAATCTAAGTAACCAACAAAACAATAATCCAAACCCTGATTTCTAACATTTGCTCATTTCTGAGATATAAATGCTCATAATGAAAATGTAATAGGTTCTGAAGAGCCTGTATAAACTGCACACCCTTAGCATACAAGATTGGTTCTCTGTGTGTACTTATACACACACACATGCACACACACACATGCACACACACACATGCAAATTTTTTGGGGAGGGGTAAATTGATGAATCATAAAAGTCTACCTGGAAAAGATAACACATAATCAGAATTTGAAAGGAAAGTGGGGATTCTAAGAAACATAAATGAAGAAGAAACATATTCAATGCATAGCAGTAACTAAGATTTTAATTATTAAACTAATTATTTAAATTAAATTAATTATTAAAATTTGACCTTCTCAACTTAAAGTGGAAGAAGGACCTATTGTCTATTCCCTTCACTTTTCCATTTTTTGGATCAAAAATGGAGTTCCATTGAGGTTAAGTGGTCATTCAAGGTTACACAATTGGAAATAGAAGATCTAGAATTTAAGCTAAATCTTCTGTCTTGAAATCCTTGAATTTTTCCCACTAAAATAGATATAGCCCAATCTAACCTCTTATTTAAGAAATTTACCTTGGAGACTTTTCCTATTAGTCATGTAGGGTTAGAGACTTTCCCTGTTAGCAATATAGACTTGATAACATGATTTTATTGTCTTTTTGCTCTTTTAAATCATGCTGGTGTCTTCTGATAGCCAAAAACAGAGTTTTCCTTATCTTTTTCTTTTTCACATCCTTGCGAGATACCTTACCAAGTTCCAGTTTCTTGCCTACAGATTTCCTCTAATTCTTAGTGTGAAGGCTAGAACAGCACCCTTCCATCTTCAGCTCAGAACTTCAGATATTCTTTTTCCTCTTTATATTTGCTGTCTTTGTTGCCTCCTTGTTTAGGAACCTAGCTCCATGGAGGGAAGACATCTTATGTATCCAATCAAAAACAAGCTCACAACATCTAAGGTAAATCATAAGACATATTTGACAACTTCTATTAAGAATTGGATACTCAGTACAACTAAGTAGACCTATGAATCAGGTTCCAACACTGAGTATGTAGAGACTTTCTATATGCACATTACATTTAGCTGATGACTTTGAAGAGAAAATAGAATCTAAGGATGATTAAATTTAATTCATTTAAGTCATGATGATAGTGGTAGACATGATTCATTAAGAACGCTTTCTAAGGTTCTATAAATGATTTTGCTGTTCAAGATCTCACCTTTCTTATATATTGAGTAACTATTATTTCCATTTTTTGATATAAGGTAGAGACATGATCCAACCTCCCTCCATAATTAAACCAAGGAGGAAAACAAAACAAAAAAATAAACAAAACATATTTACTCTTTCTCCCTCGCCCAAAAGTTGGATTTTCTCTTCCCTGGTCATTAAAATCAACAGTTGAATTCTCCAGCTCCAGTGAGACCAACTATCCTCCCAGTAAGTAGACACTGATGCTTTGCCTCTTTCCAAACCACTTTTCTCCCCTAAAAACTGCCCCAAAGGAAGTGAAGACAAAAAATGGAAAGGAAAGAAAAAGAAGATGTTCATTTCAACACACTCAAAACTTTGGACTCCAAGCTTTGGGCAATTAGAGGTGCTATTCAAAAATGCTTTGAATTTCTCAGATCAGATAACAGGCCTGGAAGTTTTATGAATTAGACTAGAAAGAATTTATATAATTCTACTATGAATCATATAGATAGTGCAATACATGTTTTTATAGATATTATCTCATTTGATTTTTACAATTCTGGGAGGAAGATGTTATTATCACCTTCATTTTCTTTTTTATGTAATAATAGCTTTTTATTTTCAAAACACATGCAAAGATAGCTTTCAGCATTCACCCTTGCAAAGCTTTGTGTTTCAAATTTTTCTCTAGACAGCAAGTAATCTATCATGGGCTAAACATGTACAATTTTTCTAAACAAATTTCCATATTTATCATGATGCACAAGAAAAATCAGATCAAATAGAAAAAGATGAGAAAGAAAAGAAAAAAAATAAGCAAACAACAACAAAAAGGGAATCACTGCCTTGTTAAGAAGAGCCAAGTCCATCATAACTGATCATCATACAATCTTGTTGTTATTGTTTACAATGTTCTTTTGGTTCTGCCTGCTTCATTCACCATCAGTGCATGTTAAATCTTTTCAGGATTTTATGAAATCAGCTTGCTCATAATTTCCTATTTAACAATAATATTCTACACATTTATATACTATAACTTATTTTAGCCATTTCCCCAATGGATGGGTATCTATTCAATTTCCATTTTCATTTTTTTTTATTATAGCTTTTTATTTACAAGATATTTGCATGGGTAATTTTTCATCATTTGCAATTGCAAAACCTTTTGTTCCAATTTCGCCCCCCACTCTCTCCCAGATGGCATATAGACCAATAGATGTTAAATATGTTAAAGTATAAATTAAATACAATATATGTACATTCATTTAGTTATTTGCTGCACAAGAAAAATCAAATTTTGGAATAATGTACAATTAACCAGTGAAGGAAATAAAAAATGCAGGTGGACAAAAACAGAAGGATTGGAAATGCTATGTAGTGGTGCACACTTATTTCCCAGAGTTCTTTCACTGGGTATATATAGCTGGTTCTATTAATTATTGAACAAATGGAACTGATTTGGTTCATCTCATTGTTGAAGAGACCTATGTCCAACAGAATTGATCATCATATAGTATTGTTACTGAAGTATATAATGATTTCATGGTCCTGCTCATTTTACTCAGCATCAGTTCATGTAAGTCTCTCCAGGACTTTCAGAAATCATCCTGCTGGTCATTTCTTACAGAACAATAATATTCTATAACATTCATATACCAGAACTTATTCAGCCATTCTCCAATTGATGGGCACCCACTCAGTTTCCAGTTTCTGGTCACTACAAAGAGGGCTGCCACAAACATTCTTGCACATACAGGTCCCTTTCCCTTCTTTAAGATCTCTTTGGGATATAAGCCCAGTAATAACACTGCTGGATCAAAGGGTATGTGCAGTTTGATAACTTTTTACATATTGCTCTCCAGAATGGCTGGATATATTCACAGTTCCACCAACAATGTATCAGTGTCCCAGTTTTCCCACATCCCCTCAAACATTCAGCATTATCTTTTTCTGTTATCCTAGCCAATCTGATAGTGTGTAGTGGTATCTTAGAGTTTTCTTAATTTTAATTTTAATTTCTCTGATTAATAATGACTTGGACTATCTTTTCATATGGTTTTCATTTCTTCATCTAAAAAATTGTTCATATCCTTTGATTATTTATCAATTAGAGAATGGCTTGATTTTCTTATAAATTAGAGTCAATTCTCTATATATTTTGGAAACAAGGCCTTTATCAGAACCTTTGACTGACTGCTTTCACATTTTATTGTTTCCCTTCTAATCTTGTCTGCATTAGTTGTGTTTGTACAAAAGCTTTTCAATTTGATATAATCAAAATTTTCTATTTTGTGATCAATAATGATCTTAAGTTCTTCTTTGGTCACAAATTCCTTCTTCCTCCACAGGTCTGAGAGGTAAACTATCCTATAATTCTTCTAATTTATTTATAATCTCATTTTTTATGCCTAGATCATGAACCCATTTTGACCTTATCTTGGTGTACAGTGTTAAATGCGGGTTAATGCCTAATTTCTGCCATACTAATTTCAAATTTTCCCAGCAGTATTTATCAAACAGTGAATTCTTATCCCAAAAGCTGGGGTCTTTGGGTGTATCAAACACTAGATTATTAAATGTATTGACTATTTTGTCCTGTGAACCTAACCTATTCCACTGATCTACTAGTCTATTTCTTAGCCAATACCAAAGGGTTTTGGTGGCTGCTGCTTTATAACATAGTTTTAGATCTAGTACAGCTAAGCCAGGTTCATTTGTTTGTTTGTTTGTTTTTTCATTAGTTCACTTGGAAGTTTTGACCTTTTGTTCTTCCAGACTGATTTTATTGTTATTTTTTTCTAGGTCATTATAATAGTTTTTTTGGGGAGTCTCATTGGTATAGCACTAAATAAATAGATTAGTTTAGGTAGTATTGTCATCTTTATTATATTTGCTTGACCTATCCAAGAGCACTTAATATTTTTCCAATTGGTTAGATGTGACTTTATTTGTGTGGAAAGTGTTTTGTAGTTTTGTTCATATAATTTCTGACTTTCTCTTGCAGATAGATTCCCAAATATTTTATACTATTGGCAGTTACTTTATTTATTTTTTTAAATTTTTTTTAAATTTTTTAAAAAATTTTTTATTATATATATTTTTTATAATATTATCCCTTGTATTCATTTTTCCAAATTATCCCCCCCTCCCTTTACTCCCTCCCCCCGATGACAGGCAATCCCATACATTTTACATGTGTTACAATATAACCTAGATACAATACATGTGTGTAAATACCATTTTCTTGTTGCACAATAAGCATTAGATTCCGAAGGTACATGTTACCTGGGCAGACAGACATTAGTGCTAACAATTTACATTCACTTCCCAGTGTTCCTTCTCTGGAGGTAGTTATTTCTGTCCATCATTGATCAACTGGAAGTGAGTTGGATCTTCTTTATGTTGAAGATTTCCACTTCCTTCAGAATACATCCTCATACAGTATTGTTATTGAAGTGTACAGTGATCTTCTGGTTATGCTCATTTCAATGAAATGAAATTGGCAGTTACTTTAAATGGAATTTCTCTTTGTATCTCTTGCTGTTGGATTTTGTTAATGATGATAAGAATGCTGATGACTTATGTGGGTTTATTTTTTATCCAGCAACTTTGCTGAAGTTGTGAATTATTTCTAATGGTTTTTTAGTAGAATCTCTGGGGTTCTCTAAGTATAACATCATATCATCTGCAAAGAGTGATAATTTAGTTTCTTCATTACCTACTCTAATTCCTTTAATCTCTTTCTCAACTCTTATTGACGAAACTAACATTTCTAATACAATATTGAATAGTAATGGTTATAGTGAGTAACCTTGTTTCACTTCTGATCTTATTGGGAATGATTCCCGTTATCCCCATTACATATGATCATCTTCATTTTCAATTGAGAGACTTGAGGGAAACAGAGCTAAATTGACTTGCTCAGGGTCATGCTGCTGGTAAGTATCTAAGGCTAGATATGAACTCAGGTCATCCTGACTCCAAATTGAGCATTCTGTCCACTGTGCCACAAGCTGTCCAACTAGCTAGAAGATATCCTAACAGAAGCCCTGGGGTAAGTGAGCATGTTTCCCTACTCTTCATTATATTGTATCTTATACAGGAAAGACATTTAATTCTTATTTTTATTTATTCATTCATCTATCTGTCTGTCTATCTATATATCTGTGGTTTTTTTTGTTTGTTTGTTTGTTTTGTTGTTGTTGTTTGTTTGTTTTTTGCCCAGGCAACTGGGGTTAAGTGACTTGCCCAGGATCATACAACTAGGAAATGTTAAGTGTCTGAGGTCAAATTTGAACTCAGGTCCTCCTGACTTCAAGGTTGGAGCTCTATCCACTGTGCCACCTAGATGCCACTACATTTAATTTTAAAAAATGATCCTTTATATCTGGATTTTGAGAATGGGGCAATTAACAGTGATTGGGAGGGGGAAAAGGAAACATTTTCTCCCAAATCTCTTGCCTATATAGCTAAGGCAGGAGACATAAGGCTTTGGGACATGTGAAGACGACTTGGACAAAAATGAACAGTATCTCAAATTGAATGCTCGAAAATAACCACAGGCTCCTAATTGAAGAGACCTCAAGACCATCTAGTCAAACGTCTTATTTTAGATGGAGAGAAATTAAAGCTAAAAAGATTAAATAACTTACCCAAAGTCACACATTTAAAAATTGTCAGAAATAGGATTCGATCCTAGGTTCTCTAAGCAGTGTTTCTATTTGTAGAACCACTCTGCCTGGTATGGAGTAAGAGGACTCAAATCCTAATGAAAACTATGCCCTTTACAACTTGTAGGATCATGAACATCTTCTATTAGGAAGTAATATCTTGTAATGAGCTGTCGTCTCCAGAAGCTGCTGGATCGCTCTCTGGGAAGAGATCTGCTGTGTCTACTCAAATCTCTCCAACAGATTCTTCTTCCTGTAACAAACCGTTGTCTCCAGGCAGTTGCTGTTAACTCTTGTCCAAAGAAGTGACTTCCCTTCCTGCAGAGAGCCCCGTCAAGCCTGATGCAATTCAGAGTCTTCTCCTTTGAATCCTGGCTCTGAATCTCCTCCAGCTCTTATCCTTCTCCAGGCCGATCTGCTCTCTGCGCCCAGTGCTGTCTCTTTTTATCCTCCCAGAGAATGGGCGTGGGATAATGCAAGGGCTTCTGGGAAGAACCACCCCAGCCAATGAGCTTGCCCCCTCTATCAAGTCAACCTGAGTTCTCACCTTGTAATTGTCCAGAAAACCTGAATTCTCACTTAGTAATCCTAACATCTCCCCCTTTCTTTTGATTTAGAACATAGGACAGTCATGACCTTGAAACATAAATCCATCAATATGGGAAGTATTACAGATAATTACATAAATGACCTTGAAACATAAATCCATCAATATGGGAAGTATTACAGATAATTACATGAATTACATAAGCACATAGTAACATAGTAACATAACACATGCTAGAAGTATATAACATAATCATAAATTGAAAATTTATAAATGTCCATAAGTCCATTGTCCATTAGTCTCATCTTGTGTGAGGAAGTCCAATGATTCCTGCTGGTTTTTAAAGTTCTTTAACAGTCTTCTTATTATCCATGCTCTTTCAGTGTCAGATGTTTCTTAGATCTTCTCCTTTATTTTGAGATCTTTCTCTTTTTCTGTCTCTCTCTGATGGACAAGGCGAATATGACTCGTTGGCACCCATCTGATTCCTTCTCCTGCTGAAGAAATACAAGCAAACCCTCTCTCCCAGGCAGTTAACCGCTTTCTAAATCTCTTCTCATCATCTGACAATTACATTGGAGTTGTTTGCACTGGGCACAGCCCTGTTGGTTTAAAAGGCCTGTATTCTCCCCAAGTGTAATCCATTTTTGCAATCTGATTGCCTTTTGACTGACTTATCAGGTAATCCCTTTCTGCCATGTGATTGCTTCTCTGCTGATTGATTAAATCAGAGTCCTGGCCTTCTAAAGGCTCTTTAGGTGTAACATCAGCTGCCATCATGCCCCAAGTCTTTTTTGCCTGGGGCCCTGGACCTGGGCCCCTCATCCCATTTCCCTGAATTATTCTACACTCTGATGCCCAATGGAATCCTCTGTTGCATTTTGGACATGGGGTTTTAGGTCTTCTCTCACCCTGTCTTTTCACTGTATCTCCAAATCTACACTGAGCTCTTAGATGTCCAATTTTTCCACATTGAAAACATCGCCGAGTTTCTCTAGAAGGCCCTTGCCAGGAGGGACCCTGTCTTTCCACATTCATCATTGTCCGGGTGTAAAAAGCATTTGTTCCCACTGTAGCACAGCGTCTTATGATCTCCTCTAAAGGAGCATCTTTGTCTAATCCCCATATAATTCTTTTGCAAATCTCGTTGGCATTTTCCTTAGCCAGATGTCTGGTCATTATTTCTGTAGCTGAATTTTCTCCAATAGTTCTTTTGACAGCAGTTTGCAAACGTCCCACAAAATCTGCAAAAGGTTCATTGGGACCTTGCTGTATTTTAGTGAAAGCCTCTCCCCGATCTTTCTGTCCAGGGAGGACACCCCAAGCTTTTATTGCAGCCTTAGCAATTTGCTCATATATTGTCATGGTATAATTAATCTGTTCCGAATTCTCTCCATACTGACCTTCACCAGCTAAGTGCTCAAAAGTGAATTGTGTGTTAACTCCTATTTCCAAATTGCATCTGACTTGAATTTTACATAATTCATGAAATTTCGCAAGCCATAATAAATTTTCTCCAGGTTCCAGACATGTCCTTGCTATGGATTTCCAATCATTCGGGGTTAGGACTTCATAAGACAAACCATCTAGTAACATTTTGACATAAGCTGATGTAGCCCCATAAAGGGTACAACCTTTTTTCAAATCCTTAATTTTATTCAAATCTAAAGGTGCATATCTTCTCCTTTTTTTACCTACAGAGTCAGTATTTTCAATCACAGGATATGCATGTATAAAATCACTTATATCCTGTCCTTCTCTCTTAGCTTTAACCAATGCTTTTTCTAATCTTGTCATAGGCTTAGGCTTCTTCACAGGCAATTCTGTTTGTGTTTCTGCCTCTTCCCCTCTTTCTTCCTCCATCTCTGAAGGTGGGGTTGATGTGGGCCTGTCAATAATCTGTTCTCTAGGCAGGGTTGAAGCTTCTTCAAGAGAATCATACCATAATTCCTCATTTAAATCCTCTTGCTCTAGGGAAAGATCTTGATCTTTCCTTTTTTCCTCACACTTCCTCCTCTGTTCATTTTTAGAACTTTTCCTTCTCCTACAACTTGCTTGATAGTTTAAGGCTAATTGAACTATGTTGTAGATATAAAATACTTCTGCAGAAATTGAACGAGGCCCATTTTTTGCTTGAAATTCTTTCATTTTATATCCCACTAGCTTCCATTTATCTACATCTATCTTTTCTTCCTCTAAGAACCAAAGGGATGTGCGTCTTAATGCAGCCAAGAGTTTAGCAATCTGTACCCAGGTTACAAGTAAACTCTGCTCCTCAATTATCTTGATTATACTCTCTATAGTACCACTCCTGAATGGAGCTGAGGTTGCTTCTGGGGCTGGGGTTGAGTCGGCTGAGGTGCAGGGATTGAATTTAGCTAACATCTGCCCCATTTCAGCTATAAGAGATTCCTGGTTTAGCCCTTAACAAGTTAAGTTCCTTATTTATCTATTAGCACGCTCACTTAATCTTTAACAAAGTTTCCTCGTTACTCACGGTTCTGGGTCAGAGAGACTGAGATCTAGATCGGAAGCTTTTCCACTGGAATCAGGACTGTGTCTGTCCCTGTTCGGGCGCCAAATTGCGAAGGTCTGGTCTAGCTCCTCTTGTCAGGATAAGCAAAAGTCCTTGCCCCACGTTGGGCGCCAATTTGTAACGAGCTGTCGTCTCCAGAAGCTGCTGGATCGCTCTCTGGGAAGAGATCTGCTGTGTCTACTCAAATCTCTCCAACAGATTCTTCTTCCTGTAACGAACCGTTGTCTCCAGGCAGTTGCTGTTAACTCTTGTCCAAAGAAGTGACTTCCCTTCCTGCAGAGAGCCCCGTCAAGCCTGATGCAATTCAGAGTCTTCTCCTTTGAATCCTGGCTCTGAATCTCCTCCAGCTCTTATCCTTCTCCAGGCCGATCTGCTCTCTGCGCCCAGTGCTGTCTCTTTTTATCCTCCCAGAGAATGGGCGTGGGATAATGCAAGGGCTTCTGGGAAGAACCACCCCAGCCAATGAGCTTGCCCCCTCTATCAAGTCAACCTGAGTTCTCACTTAGTAATCCTAACAATATCTCAGGGCCATAAATGTCCTTTCTGAAAACTGTACAATCTGGGTTTTGTACCTAGTACCCAGAGCACCGAGATCCGTGCAGCTCAGCTACTCAGATCAGGGCAGCTCAACTGAGTCCAGAATCTCCTGCTGAGAACAACTGTGATCATTGCTAGCTTAAGGCTGGTGTGGAGCTCCCTGAATAAATGCCCAGCTGACATGTCTCCAGGCTTGGTAAGGTGAACTGATCCATTAGTTCCACTATTCTCCTTCTGTTCTGCCTGATGTCCAGACTCATCATACCCTGCCTTGTTCCAGAGGTACAGAGAGCTTACTAAATCTTACAGTTTATGCACATATAACTAGAAAGGACATAGGGAGTTCTAAATTGTTTTAATTTTTAATGACCTGTTTTATGCAGGCATGTATGTATGTATATATATATATATATATATATATATATATATATATATATATATATATATATATATATATATATATATATATATATACTGCTATATATGTGAATATATATATATATATATATATATATATATATATATATATATATATACATGTACATGAACTGTCTTATAGCAATATGTGTTTTAAAATTTGAAATATTCAGAATAGCATTAAACCCAAAATAATATATGAAAATAATAAGGAAATAGATTATTCAAGATGAATTCTGAAATATTTTTGAACTCTCCTAATTCCATTTGTTATTCTCATTAGGGTTTTATTGTTATCATCATTGTAATATTTTTCATTATAATCATTATTGTTGTTATTATTATTATTATAAATTTCAGCTCCCTCTACATGGAAGAACAAGAGGGAATAGAGCTTCTCTTAATTTTCATTTACTCCAGGGAAAAGAAGAACAGGAGCCAACTTCACAAGAAGCTTCCTGCATCCCACGGAGAATACATATGGGATGTTCAGAGTGGAAAAGACAGAGATCCCAGAGGGGCTCACATTGGAATAGTCTGTTTTCCAGCTGGACTGCTGCCGCACCTCTGGGCACCATGTGCTAGGACCAAGGCCAGAGTTCTGGAAAGAAGCAATGGACTGCAGTAAATGTATACTCTAAAGATGTGTGTTCCTGGGCTTCAAATCAGAAGGACTCAGAGTAACCTTTAGGTATTGTTACTTAAAATAACTAATATCAAAAGCCAAGCATCAAAGAAGATAAAGTTGCTCATGAATCAATACTAGTAGCATAAATAACGTATTTAAAATCTCCTTATGGAAAGTGTATTTCTTTTAACCAATTGTTCATATTTTCATTTAGATTATTGATATAAATAGCAGTTAATGGGGTGTACTGGATAGAGTGCAAGACCTAGAGTCAGGAAGATAAATCTTCCTGAGTTCAAATCTGGCCTCAGATGCTTACCAGCTGCTTGACTCAACCCAGTTTGCCTCAGTCTGCTCATCTATAAAATTAGCTGGAAAAGGAAATGGCAAAATATATTAGTCTCTTTGCCAAGAAAATCCCAAATAGGGTCAGGAAGAAGAGTTGAACACAACAGAAGAACTATTGAACAACAACAACTTATTGATGTAGGGAATTTCAAGTGAGAGAATGTCCTCTGCTGATACAGATCCCACCTCTTTTGTACATGATATTCTTGGACAACTGGCAGGGGGAACTGAGAAGTTATGCAAATTAAAAGTCATATAGTATAAGAATAACAATAACAACAATAATAAAAACAACATGATAACAGTATAATGCTAATGATGGTTTTACTGATAGCATATCTATATTTACCTATGTATTTCTATCTCTATCTAGATCTATATATCTTTAAAGCTTTAAAGAGATCTCATTTTATTTTCACAATAATCCTGGTAGGTAAATAGAATTATTGTTTCTATATTTATTATTCCTCATTTAACAATTGAGGAAACTGAGGCAGACAGGAATTAAATAATTTATTTAAGGTCATACAATGAATAAGCATATGAGACTTCCTTGAAGGAATTCTGATTTTCTTGATTGTAGAACCAGTTCTTTATCCACTGAACCACTGGTTGTCATAATAGGTGTCAGAGCAGGATTTAAATCTAAGTCATGATTTAGAGACCAAATTTGTATTGAATATATCAACCTGCCTTAGCACAAGTTACATCTAAAATTGGAGTGTAAAACTGAATCACATTCATAGACACTCACTCATAGAACGCTTATTCAAGTTAGTGTTAATATACAATATAATGACATGATTTCCTCCAACCTGAAAGAATAGAATTAGCAATGAAATATACTGAACCTCATGGTTGGGATATTTATTTAGCTTATAGGCATGGGCTTATTTCACAGGTGGAGGAACCTTAGAGATTATCTATTTAAACTCTCACATTTTCAGATAAGGAACAGAGTTCTAATGAGGAGACATGATTTATTCAAGTTTGTGGTAAATAGCAGACCCATTACTCGAATGTAGGTTCCTAGCCTTCAAATATAAGCAAACAGCAGAAGAATTTGACTCTAAAATGAAACTGTTCACAATGCTAATAGGTATGCCTATGCCAAGAAAGCTTCACTCGGGGATAAAATGTGAACAATCAGAAAATGGAAAATACTCCATCTGTGTTCCCTGATCTGAAGCAAGGTATATAATCTATAGCTCAAGACAAGGTTATTTCTGCTAGAGGCAGTTCATTGGACTGTGTACAATATCAAGGAGGTAATTTTTTATTATATACAGAATCATAGGACTTAGCCATCTAAGTCAATTCATACTTGAAAAGAATACCCATTATAAAACACTTAATGAGGACTAACTTTCTGCTTAATTCTTCAATAAAAGGGAACCCACCATCTCTTGGGATAGCTAATTCTACATCTAGATAGCTCTAATTATTAGGTTTGTTGTTGATGTTTTCCAGACATCAGTTCTAACTTTGCACCTTAGCATTTTCTAATCACTGTTGCCAGCTGTGCCCAGAAGTGCCAACTATACTAAATCTAATAGTTCTTTCATAAGATAGTCCTTCAAATACATTAATATAGTTATAGCCCCCATAAGTTTTCTCATAAACATCTTCTAATGGATAATAAATACCATAATTTTGATAATTATGTATAATAATAAGTATAATTTTGATTACTATGTGTTTAGGTTAGTTATAAATAGATTTGTTAAATGGGAAACCCACTCATGGGAGGTCAAAAACTACTTTACACTATAGTAGCCATGTAGTTTCTCTTCCAAGAATTATCCCTGAAACATAGATATGTTCATCTTCCATTTCTATAATTGATTATCCTATAAAATGAGTACAGAATGATTTGTCTCCCCGAGAACTCTCTACATGATATGTAACATTTACCAATGGTCAGAATTAAAGTTTGGTTCATCTGATGATGAAATTCTCTGACTCTCATTTAACTTTGATACAAGAGAACATGATGTGGATGACTATCTGAGATTTGATATTTAACATAAGAAATGTCATATTAAATGAATGTAAAGAATTGCTTATTATGGGCCAGAACTCTGAACTTGAAATAAGGATTCTTACAAAGTACTAAGTGGAATTGATAGAGACAATGGTTATCTAGTTTAGCATGGTTCAATATGATTGATTTAATCTTATAACAAGTAATGGTTTCCTAGTGATATAATGATTGGTTTATACTCAGTGTAGAGCACATAAGCTAGGAGCCTGAGCTAGATTGACTTAGAGGCAAAGAAGACAAGAGAACTGGAGGCAGGAGCTTAAGCTCTTAGAGAGGAGGATAGAGAAATTCAATTTCATCTTCAATCAGACTCCTGGTGGCTGGCTTTCTACACTTCCTCCACTGAAACCAAGTCTCAGAGAAGGCCTCTAAGAAAGCTAATCAGGCCTCAGGCAAGGAGGAAAGAAAGAATTTGGACTTTAACATCTGGCTACTTGTGTGGTGATTACTGAATTGAAATGAAGGCTGCTTCCAGAGACCCCCAAGAAAACCGAACCAGAGAACATTACAATTGTTATTCTCATGCACTGATAATTTTGCTATTTGAAAGGAAACAAAAATTAAGACTAATTAGAGACTTATTTGTTTGGAATAAGCATTTACATTGCATATGACCAAGAGGAGAATTTTGGAATTAGAAGGTAGGGAATCTAAAACTTCAGAACTCTAGATTATTGAAAAAATGATAAATATTCAGATATAATTTCAATAATGAAAATGATAATTTTATTAGTTTCTAGGAGTCAGAAGCAAGGTCCCTCACAAAATGTTCCCTACTTTGGAAAGGCATTTTAGTTTAAAATGAGTTCTTGGAAGTTGGTGGAGGACATGTAATGTCTGAGCTAGCTCTCTGGAGGGCCTCAGGATCTGTCAAAGCCAGGATCAGTCAACGTCTTAAGTCTTTAGGAGAAGAAGTGAAGGAGGCAGACAAGATGATCATTAAAGATGAGACTCTGACTCTCTCTGCTCTCCAATCGTTGCCCTACGATTACCTCACCACTACACATTCACACAATCAGTGAGGAGAGCCATCACATCACCATTTGATCTAAGTATATATTTATAAAACCATTATTTCACATTGAGTAGGTACTTAGCCTTAAGTACTCTGCTGTCTTAGATTCAAGTACACCTTTTCAGTGTTACAGCCATCTACAACAGTTCCAGCCCTTTACAGACTGACTTTAAATTTGTCTGTACTGTTACCTGTTTTTATGAAGAACAATGGGCAAAATTTCCCCCAATTTATGCCCTGTCACTTCTATCTAAGACATGAAACCCCTGAAAGTCAGTTCACAAAAATTAAAACTGCATATCCATCCCAAGTTAAAAGTTTCCACTCTCTTTTTAAGAGCACAAACCTATCATAAACAAATTAGGAGAACAAGGGATTATTTATCTATCAGATCTTTGGAGAGGGAGAAATTTATGACTAAAGAAGAACCAAAGAACATTATGAGATACAAAATGGACAACTTTGATTCCATTAAATTAAAAAGATTTTGCACAAACAAACCAAGATAATCAAGATTAAAAAGGAAGTACAAAGTTGGGAAAAAATGTTTATGATAAGGGCCTCTTTTTTTATTAAGGCTCTTTATTTTCAAAACATATGCATGGATAATTTTTCAACATTGACCTTTGCAAAACCTTGTGTTCCAAATTTTCCCTCTGTTTCCTCCACCTCCTCCCCTAGATGGCAAATAATCCCATATATGTTAAACATATTAAAAATACATATCTAATTTACATACACATATTTATACAATTATCATGCTGCACAAGAAAAATCAGATCAAAAAGAAAAAAATAAGAAAACAAAAGCAAGCAAACAACAAAAAGAATGAAAATGCCATATGTGATCCACACTCAGTTCCCAGTCCTTTCACTGGATGCAGATGGCTCCTTCTATCACAAGATCATTGAAATTGGCCATCTCATTGTTGAAAAGAGCCAAATCCATCAGAATTAATCATCATATATTCTTGTTGCCATGTACAATAATCTGCTAGTTCTGCTCATTTCACTCAGCATCAGTTCATGTAAGTTTCTCCAAGCCTCTCTGAAATCATTCTGCTGATTGTTTCTTATAGAACAATAATATTCCATAACATTCATATATCATAACTTATTTAGCCATTCTCTAACTGATGGGTATCCATTTAGTTTCTGGTTTCTTGCCACTACAAAAAGGGCTGCAGCAATCATTTTTGCACATTTCCTACTTTAGGATCTCTTTGGGATACAAGCCCAGTAGAAATACAGTTTGATCAAAAGGTAAGCATGTTTTGATAGCCTTTTGGGCGTAATTCCAAATTGCTCTCCAGAATGGTTGGATCAGGTCACTACTCCTTCAACAATGTATTATTGACCTAATTTTCCCACATTCCCTCCAACATTTATCATTATCTTTTCCTGTCATCATAGCAAGTATGAGGGTGGTACTTCAGAGTTCACATGACTAGAAATGGTTTCAGTTTCTTCATCTGAAAATTATCCGTTCATATTCTTTGACCATTTATCAATTGGAGAATGATTTGAATTCATATAAATTTGAGTCAAAATCTCTATATATTTTAGAAATAAAGACTTCATTTCTAAAAATACATAAATACTGTGTCAAATTTATAAGAATACAAGTTATTCCCCAATTGAAAAATGATCAAAGAATATGAACAGATAATTTTCAGATGGCAAAATTAAAGCCATCAATAGTAAAATTTTAAAAAAATATTCTAAATCACTATTATTTAGAAAAATGCAAGTAAAGAGAACTGAGCTACCACCTCCTACCTCTCAGATTGGCTAAGACAACAGGAAAAGATAATAAGTGTTGGAGAGGATGTGGGAAAATTGGGACGCTAATACATTGTTCAATGAGTTGTGAAATGATCCAACCATTCTGAAGAGCAATTTGGAACTATGCTCAAAGGACTATCAAATTATGCATATCTTTTGACCCAGCAGTACCATTACTGGGTCTGTATCTCAAGGAAATCATAAAAAAAGAAAATAGGACCCACATGTGCAAAAATATTTTTAGCAGCTTTTTATTTATGATAGCAAAGTATTGGAAAATGAGTAGATGTTCATCACTTGGGAAATGGCTGAATAATCTGTGGTATATAAAATTAATGGAATATTATCGTTCTATAGAAATGATGAATAAGCTGATTTTAGAAAAGTCTAGGAAGAACTGCTGCTGAGCAAAACAAGCAGAAACAGGAATTCAGTGTGCATAGTAATAGCAAGATTGTGTCATGATCAACTATGAGATTTGCTTCTTCAGTGGTTCAATGATCCAAAGCAATCCCAGTAAACTTTCAATAAAAAACACCATCTGCATCCAAAAAAAGAACTATGGAAATTGAATGTAAATCAACATATGCTATATTTATTCTTTTTTTTTTCTGTTTTTTTCCTCTCTCATAGTTTTTCCCTTTTGTTCTGATTTTTCTGTCCCAAGATGATTCATAAAGAAGGAAATATTTTTAAAATGTCAATATACATGTAAACAAGAAAAAAATAAAACAACTTTTAAAAACCATTTTAAAAAGTGCATAGCCTAACCCCAGCACCAAAGAACAGGACAGCAAGCAGAGAAGCAGTTCTGTTCCTCAATTAACTGAAGTAGCTAAGAAAACACATGGCTTTGCACAGCAGAGAAACAGCTCAGCCATGATATAGCCCATCTTAACAGCAGAGCTGTCAGTGGTAGACCAATTAAAAACTGTTGTGTGGATTATCATGGAGAAAAAAGTAATGGCCTAAAGGCTTGCAGTTCCCTAGTTGTTAGTTGCCCTAGGCACAAACATTTGCTGCACATATGCCTAAAGTTACTATGATGCTTTAAATTTGTGCCCATCCATGGATACTGTGTATGTTGTCAAGAGAGTGTATTTTAGGTTAAAGGGTAGGATATTATTTCATCATTACTATTTTTATTAAGTGTCCTTAATTCTATTCATTATTTTGTGTTAATAATGATTACTGTAATTTTAATTACTACAGTATCTAACTGTAATTATTTATTTTGATTACCATGTGTTTTCATTAATAATAAAGTTATGTATTTATAGATTTCTTAAATGAGAAGCCCACTGGTGGGGGCTCAGTAACTATTTTATACTATATTAGATATATAGTACCCACTCCAAGAATTATCCCTAGAACACAGAAAATTGGCTGTAGCATTTATCATTCCTTAAGGAGGTAGGAAATTGTCATTGTGAAAGCAGTTTAGGTGAGGGAATCAGCCCATAAAATAGTGAATTTGGAGGAAGATGGCACTTTTCAAACTAAAAAGACAGACACACAGATCTGCATCATCTGCACAAATAATTAATAAACTATATAAAAAGTACTTTAATTGAACGATCTAAGATTGTTTTAACCATTTTCAATGCAGCATTAGAATGATATTTCAGAAATATTATCTTCATTCATAATCACTATATTATCCTCCATTTTCACTCTTCTATACATTTTCATCAAATGGATATTCTAGGTGTCTCCAGTACATGCATTTCCATCTCTGTTAAACAGCTGATTGTTCAAATCTGGAATGAGCTCTTACTAAACTTTAGTTCTTAGAATTCCTAGAATCTTTCAAAAGCTTTTCATGTCCATCTGCCCATCCTAACCTTTTTATTAGTGTGGTCTGTTTTTAAAAAAGTTTTTATTTTGGTGTGTGTATATATATATCTATAATTTCTTTCCCCTCACAAATTTGATGGTATTTTAAAATTAAATGTAAAGATGTTATCCACATTCATTTTTTATAAGATTTTAAGTTCCAAATTTCCTCCCCTCCTCTCATGATGGCAACCATCTGATAGAGGTAATATATGTACAATCATTTTAAACATGTTTCCACATTAGACATGTTTTGATAGAAGAATCAGAACAAAAGAGAAAAATCATGAGAAAGAAAAAATATAACAAAAAAGTGGAAATATTTATAGTATGCTTTCATTTGCATTCAGACACTATAGTTTTCCCTGGATATAGATAACATTTTCTAACACGAGTCTTTTGGAATTGTCTTGGATAATTATATTGCTGAGAAGAACGAGGTCTAACATTGTTGATCATCATATAATATTGATTATACTGCATACAATGTTCTCCAGGTTCTGCTCACTTCATTCAGAATTAATTTATGAAAGACTTTCTAGCTTTTTTTCTGAAATCTTTCTGCTCTTCATATCTTTTTTCTGTTTTATTTTTTTTATTAAAAAAAACAGAATGAGAATAAAAGAAAAATAGAAAAAAAATACAAAACAAAATAAAACACAAGAAAACATTGTCTTCTGCCCAGCTGCATATTAAGGAGGATTTATATATAACAACAAATTTTCAGTTCAAGAAGGTATATAACATTAGTAGATGAAATGCTATTCATTAGTATCCATCTTTATTTCCTTGTAAATTGTTCTTTTGTTCTCTGCTGTGTACTTTTTTTTAAACTTTATTTATCCCTCTTTCATGCTCCCCTTTTCCCAAGCAGAGTATAGTTAAGAAAGAATATATTTATGTATACATATGTAGATATATAAATACACATGCAATGTCCTTACCCTCCCCGCACATACAATAGCTTTCCTATACCTGCTCACTCTTTGCTTTAATTCTGCTCTTTAACTTACCTTGTTATTACTTAATTTCACCCCAGCTATGGATCCCTCTTTTGTCTTTTTCTCTATACCCTTTGCTTCCCTATCCACATATCCTCTCCATTTATGTCTTTATAGATTTTGGAGAGTGGGATATATGTGGTATTGCCTATTTAACCCATTCCCTATGTGAATAGGTTTTAACTCATCCCCCCTCTAATGCATCTGTATCTCTTCCTCTTCTAAATGTGTTTTATATTACATGATTACTAATTTTTACCTTAACTCTATCACACTCTTTCTTTTGAGCTACCCTATTACTGATGTCAATCTTAAACATATGGTATATATTTTCCAATGTAAGAAAAAAGCATAAACAATTTTTCCATATATAATTCTTTGCAATTCTTCTATGTTACATTTTCTATTAAGTTCAGGTAAGGTTGATAGAAAATCCTAAATATCTGCAAGTTTGGTGACTGTCCATTTTTTTCTCATTCACTATTACAAATAATTTTGTTGGATACAATATTTTTGGCTGCAAGCCTAGTTCTGATTGTTGGTAGAAATGATTCCAGGACCTGCGTTTTTTTGTTGTGAGTACTGATAAGTCCTGTACAATTCTAATTGAAACTCCAGTGTATTTGCATTGTTTTTTTTTTTTTTTTTCCTGGAAAAATTTTCTCTTTGCTATGGGGGTTTTGATATTTGGCAATAATATTTCCATGTGTTTTTCCCCAAGAATCATGTTGAGGTGGTGATGGGTGTGTGTTTTTTTTTTCCTATTTCTACTTTCCTTTCATGTTCTATCACTCCAGGACAATTTTCTTAGATTATTTCTTGCATTATTGTGTCAAGGTTCTTTTTTTGTTCACAACTGTTAGGCAGTCCAATTATTCTTATATTTTTTTTCCTCTTCTTGATTTGTTTTACAGATCTGTCATTTTTCTTACAAAAATGTTTCACATCTGTTCTTTTTCATTCTCTACAATCTGTTTTGTTAGTTCTTTATCTCTCATAGCTTCTCTGGCTTCCCCTTACCCAATTCTAATTTTTCAAGAATTATTTTCATTTTTGAGATCCTGTATCTCCTTTTCTAGCTGGTAACTTTTTTCATGATATTCTTGGTTTTTTTTTTTTGATTTTTTTTTAGTTTTTCTTCAATATCTCTCATTTAATTCTTTTTTGAGTTCCTCTATAAATTCTCTCTGGGAAGGGGTATGTATATTTCATATTATTGTTTGGGGTAGAAGTTTTTTTTTTCTTCTACTTTAGTGTCCTTCCTTGAAAATGAACTCTGGTCTTCCTTGTTCCCATAGTAAATTTGTATGATTGGGTTTTTTCTTCTTTGCTGGTTTACTTTTTTTTTTTTTTTTTTTTTTAAATAACAGGCATTACTGTGAGCACCTCTAATCATGGGATATGGATATGTGCCTCTAGTTTCACTTCAGCTCCCTCCTCTAACCTGGAATCCCAAACCAAGAACTCCATCTTCCTGCCAGTGCTTGCAGCCAGTAAAATCCCTGTCCCACTGCTTCTGCACTCTTAGTGTGCTGGTTCTTTATCATTCAGGACGTCATCTCAGCTGCACAGCTGGGCCTGGCAATACTCATCAAATGAGGATCACTCAGTCTTCCTAGACTCAGATTCTGAGCTCCTCAATCAGTCTGGGAAGTGAAAGTTTATGTTGTCCCTGCTAAGACTCCAACCAAACCCAGCTTGCTCCAGGGCTTCTCACTTGATGTTGCTGTAGAGCTAGTCCAGAGGTGTTTGTACTCACAAAGATTAATTCAAGGTCTTTCTTCAGATCTTTTTGAGTTGTACCTGGAGGAGCCCTGTTATGCTTCAAGTCTTCTTGATTTTTCACCAATCTATGTTGGTCCTGAGGAACAATTTTCTTCTATTTGTGGGGCAAATCTGGAGAGCTTGAAATTTACCCACCTACTCTGCCTTCTTCCCAGAATCCTCACCTCGCTTGCTCATCATTTCTTATAGCACAATTGTTCTTTCAAATGCCACAATTTGTTCAGCCAATTTCAATTTCAAATTCTTTGCCACCACAAAAGGAATTGCTATGAATACTTTTGTTCATCTGGGTCCTTTCCTTTTTTATGATCTCTTTGGAATATGGACTAGTTGTAACACTGCTGGATAAAAGAGTATGCATAGTTTTATAGACTTTGGGCATAATTCAAATTGCTCTCTAGAATGGTTGAATCAGTTCACAACTCCACCAATAATGCATTAGTATTACAATTTTTCCACATCTTCTACATTTATAATTTTCCTTTTCTGTCATATTAGTCAATCTCACAAATGTGAGATGGCACCTCAGAGTTGGTTAATTTGTATTTCTCTAATCCATAGTAATTTAGAGGATTTTATCATTTAGAAAGTTTTAATTTCTTCATCTGAAAACTTCCTGTTCATGTCCTTTGACCAATTTCAATTGGCAAGTGATTTGTACTCTTATAAATTTGACTTAATTCCCTATATATATATTAGAAGTGAGGCTTTTAATTACCCATGCATATATCTGGTAAACAAAAATTTAAAAAAAAAGAAGTGTCTTTTATCAGAAATAAGGCTATAAACATTATTTCCCAGCTTTCTGCTTTCCTTTTAATCTTGGTTATATTGGCCTTGTTCAAACCTTTTTAAATTTAATCTAAATTATCCATTTGGTATTACATAATGTTTCAAAATTTTGTAATTTTCTTTATCTCATAACTTAACCATATCTTGGTAATAAATGCCTCCCTTCTTTATAGATCTGACAGATAAATTATTCATTGTTCTCCTTCTATGATTATACCATATAACTGAAGTGTTGGTCTATGTGTAGTTTCTATTTCCCCTATACTCTTTTTCAGTTTTCTCACAATTTTTGTCAAATAGTGAGTTCTGATCCCAGGAGCTGGATTCTTTGGGTTTATAAATAAGTATTATTTACCACAGTCATTTACAATTGTATCTTGGGCATCTAACCTATTTTACTAATCTACTCCTTTTTTAACAAGTACCAAATAGTTTTGATGATTGCTGCTTTAAATGTAGTTTTAAATCTGGCTGCTTCCTTTGTTTTTCATTAATTCCCTTGATATTCTTGACCTTTTATTCTTCTAGATGAATTGTGTAATTATTTTTTAGCTATCTAAAATATTTGGCAATTAGATTCATATAGCACTGAATATGTAAATTTAGTTAGGATTATCATTATCATTATATTAGTTCAGCCTACCCATGAGAAATTGATTTTTTTTCCAGTTATTTAGATTTGATTTTATTTGTGCGAAAGGGGTTTTACAATTGTTTTCAAAGAGTTCCTGGCTTTGTTTTGGAAAGTAGACTCCCAAGTACTTTATGTTGTCTAAAATTATTTTAAATGGATTTTTTCTTTCTTTCTATTGGGCTTTATTACTAATATATAGTTAGGTTCATGATTTATGTGAGTTTATTTTATATTCTGTGATTTTTGTTAAAATTGTTAGTTATTTCAAGGAGTTTTTTAGTTGATTCTCTACAATATTCTAAATATAATATCGTGTAATGTGTAAAGTATGTCTCATTGTCTATTCTAATTTCTTCAGTTAGTTTCTCCTTTTATTGCTGATGCTAACATTTTCTGTACAATATTTATTCATAGTTTCAATTATTATATCTTCATATATGCTAGTAGAATATAAGCTGGTCAAGAGAAAAGATAAATTTCATTTTTTCTTCATTTTATCTCCAGAACCTAGCACTGTTTTGCAGAAAATAGGAGATTAAAAAATTTGTTGATTTCTTTAATTTTAGTTTTATCCTCCTTTAGCTATTCAGAATCTGTGAACCAGATTTAAATTAAGGGGAAGTTTGATTATGGTGCCCTAGGCAGCCTTCCTAAAAGAGATTCTAGACAATAATAAGCCTAGTTCTAATGGTGCATGTCTATGAAATTATATGGAAAAGATTGATTCTTCAGGTATATTCTTGATGCTCAAGATTGGTCCCTCTGGAGGCAATACAACTTTTGCACAAATAATACCTTTTTTATTGCTCTGGGCAGCCAAGATTACAAATTCAAGTTCCTTCAGTAGCAGTAGGAGTTGAGCTTTGGAGCTCATGAAAGTAAACCAGTAATCTTACAGTGCTCTATTAGTGTGAAGCCGACTAAGCTGGAAATCAGTTTTAGCCTGTAATCCAATAAGCCCTGGTTAGTGGTCAGTAAAAATTAAAGGATAAACATACATGTGAAACTCAAAATGTACCAATGGAATATATCCATTGCAATTGGCTGGGTTTTATTTCTTTTAGGAACACATTGGAGGGTTTTTCCTTCTTTTAGAGGGATGTGTTAATTTATTTAGTATCTACTATGATTCATTTGTATCAAATAGATTCCTATTCTAATGTGCTTCTCTTGTCACTTGCCTCTTGTCCCTTATTTTTTCTTTGTCACCTCCAGCTGACAGGATCTCTAGCTTTCTTCAAAGCTCAAATCAAATTCCTTTGTCCACATGTGGCCTTTCTGGAAATCTCCAAAAATTAGTAATTTCTCCTCCCCCAAATGATACTATGTTAATATATTTAGTTAACATATATTTACAAGTATTCACATGTTCAAGCATTTATAAATATTATGTCTATATGTATATGTATATGTATATATATGTTTATAAGCAGTATAGAGTAGTAGATATAGATACAGACATATTTATGTTTATAAGCAATGTATAGTAGTAGATACAGATACAGAAGGGATCCTGGACTCAGAAAGAACAATATTCATATTCTGCCCCTGCAAACTAAACAGAAAACACAACAACACAAAACAAGTACAGCAAAGTATTTCTAGGCATGCTATTTTTTCTTTTAGAGACCAGAAAATTCTAAGACTATCCATTAATAAAAAGATGTAAATAGATGAAGATCCTCATTGGGAACTCTCTGTGCCTTTGAAATCATGAGTCCAGATTTGACAAAAAGAACAAAAAGGTTTACTTTGGGTCTCTTAATAAAATGTAAGTTCCTACATGGAAAATACAGTTTCAGTTTTGTTTTTGTATTTCCCAAATTTCTTTTGTTTGGTTTTGGTTAAAGCAATGATTTCATTATGTATGGGACTCCCAGTTAAAAACTTCTATGTACCAGTGAATATTGGCATTTGCTTTTAAACTTCAATTCTCAGAAAATTACCTAGGACACAAAAAAAGTCAAGTCATTTGGCAAATTAACCAGCCAGTATGAGTCAAAGAGGGATTGAACCAGGGGCCTGCTTTCTATTCCCTATGCCATGGAACCATTTACCTGCAATGCAGTTGATGTTTAACAAATGTTTGTTGTTTGATTGATCATGGCATAGAATAGATGAAATGTTAAAATCTGTAATGGAATATTAAAAGTTCTTTCAGGAAAAAGTTTTTGCACAAACAAAACCAATAGAAACAAGATTAAAAGGAAAGTACAGAGCTGGGAAAAAAATCTTCACTACCACTGTTTTTGATATAGGTCTCATTTCAAAAATATATAAAGAACTATGTCAAATTTATAAGAATACAAATTATTCCCCAATTGAAAAATGGCCAAAGGATATTAAACAGACATTTTTCAGAAGGGGAAATTAAAGCCATTTATGTTCATATGAAAAAAATGCTCTAAATCACGATTGATTAGAGAAATACCAATTAAAACAACTCAGATACCAGCTGATTGGCTAAAATGACAGGAAAAGATAATGATAAATATTGGAAGGCATCTGGGAAAACTGGGACACTAATGCATTGTTGGTGAAGTTGTGAAATGATGCCACCATTCTGGAGAATAACCTGGAACAATGCCCAAAAGGCTATAAAATTGTGCGTACCCTTTGACCTAGCAGTGCCATTATTGGGTCTATATCCCAAGGAAGCCATGAAAGAGGGAAAAGGACCCACATTTACAAGAATGTTTGTAGCAGCTCTTTTTGTGGTAGCAAAAAATTGGAAAATGAGTAAATGCCCACCAACTGGGGATTCTATATCAAGTAATGGGATGTTATTGTTCTATAAAATGATGAAAAAGCTAATTTTAGAAAGGCCTAAAGAGATTTACACAAAACGATGCTGAATGAAGCAAGCAGAACCAGGAATACATTGAACACAATAACAGCAAAATTTTGCCATGATCAACTATTAGACTTTGTTCTTCTCAGTGGTTCAATGATCCAAAATAATCCCAATTGACTTTGGACCAAAAAATGCCACTTACATCCAGGAAACACACACACACACACACACACACACACACACACACACACACACACACACACACAAAGAACAAGCAACTTTGGAGATCAAATGTAAATCAACACATACTTCATTCACTTCTTTTTTTCTGTTCTTTCCCTCTCCCATGGTTTTTCCCTTTTGTTCTGACTTTTCTCTCCTAACATGATTCATAAATAAATATATATTAAAATAAGTAAATAAAAATAAAAAAAAAAAAACTTTTTTCAGAATCTATCAAGTTTGAAAAACTTTGAATTTAGTTAGGAACATGGATTTTGTTGATTTTCCATGAAATGGGGTCAAAGAGTATTTTTTCAACTTAAAAATGGCCTGAGAGATCATGTATTTCATCTCTCTTCATTTTACAAACAAGGAAATTGAGACCAGTGGTGTAAAGTGATTTATTTACATAGTAAATAGGACAGTTGGAATGCCTTCTCATGCTAGAAAGATATCATGAGAAGTCTGGACACCAGAAAACAAATATAATTTATAAAAAGACAATAAATTATACTGGATTCGTCATTTTTGCAGTGAATATGTCAGGAAAAAGGCTGCATATAGTATTGAGAAGAACCCAATTTTAGACAATTTTCAGAATTCGGTTATTAGAACTTTGAATAGAATTTCCATGGTAACTTTAGACTGATTGGTGGCTTACAGATTTCAACTCTCACTTTTAATATTCACTACTTTCATGACATTGTACAAATCACTAAAACTTTATATCCTTTGAAAAATCCATAAGACTTATTAAATCATAGATAGATTGTTATCTGCTTCAGTGCTGGGAATCCCATCATTTGAATTCCCTATTATGACAATTTCTCTACTTTCTTTTAATTCCAAGTCAGGAGCCATTGATGTGAGAAGCACTAAGCAATGTCTTTAAATGTAAAATTAACTATATTTTTATCATAAAGGAAATTTTTTGTTTAATGTTTGCCTATTTTTGCAAGAACAAGAGAGAGCAAGTGAGAGCGAGAGAGAGAGAGCAAAAGCAAGTGAGTGATATATTTATATAGATAGATAGAGAGAGAGAGAGAGAGAGAGAGAGAGAGAGAGAGAGAGAGAGAGAGAGAAAGTGAGAGCAAGACAGCAAGAGAGACAGAGCAAGAGGGAGCGGGAGAGAGATAAAGAGGGAGAGAGAGCAAGAGCAAGCAAGGTAGAGCTTGAGAGCAAGCAAGAGAGCGCATGAGAGTGAGCAATGGAGCATGTGAGAGCGAGACAGAGAGAGAGAGAAAAGAGTGAGAGAGAGAAGAGAGTGAGAGAGTGAGAGCGAGAGAGCTAGAGAGTGAGAGAGAACAAGAGCGAGAGAGAGAGAGAAAGAGCAAAGAGAGAGAGACAGATGGGGGGACAGAGCAAGAGTGTGTGAGGGAGTGCGCGAGAGTGAGCAAGAGCATGCAAGAGAGCGAGAGTGAGAGAGAGAGAAAAGAGAGTGAGAGAGAGAAGAGTGTGAGAGCGAGAGGGTGAGAGGGAGATCAAGTGAGAGAGCGAGAGTGTGAGAGAGAGAGAGAGCAAGAGAGACAGAGCAAGAGGGAGTGAGAGAGAGAGCAAGAGAGAGAGAGACAGGAAGAGAGCGAGCGAGCAAGGGAACAAGTGAGGGAGCATGTGAGAGCGAGCAAGAAAGCTAGAGCGCGTGAGAGAGAGCAAGAGAGTGAGAAAGACAGAACAAGAGAGAGTGAGAGAGAGAGTGAGAGAGTGAGAGCTAGGGAGAAAAAGAAAGTGAGAGAGACAGTAAGAGACAGAGCAAGAGGGAGCATGTTAGAGCAAGTGAGAGAGCTAGAGCATGTGTGAAAGAGCAAGAAAATGAGAAAGACAGAGCAAGAGAAAGTGAGACAAAGTGAGAGCAAGAGAGCAAGAGAGAGAGAGCTAGAGAGAGAGCAAGAGAGAGAGCTAGAGAGAGAGAGCAAGAGAGTGAGAGAGACAAAGCAAGAGTGAGAAAGAGAGAGAAAGAGAGAGCAGAGAGAGGGAGACAAATGGGGGGAGAGAGCAAGAGCATGTGAGGGAGTGCACGAGAGCGAGCAAGAGCGTGCAAGAGAGCGAGACAGTGAGAGAGAGAGAAAAGAGAGTGAGAGTGAGAAGAGAGTGAGAATGAGAGAGAGTGAGAGGGAGATCAAGTGAGAGAGTGAGGGTGTGAGAGAGAGAGCAAGAGAGAGAGAGAGAGCTAGAGAGAAAGAGAAAGTGAGAGAGAGAGCAAGAGAGACAGAGCAAGAGGAAGCTAGAGAGAGCAAGAGAGACAGGGGGAGAGAGAGCAAGAGAGGGAATGAGTGAGGGAGCGTGTGAGAGAGAGAGAGAGAAAGCTAGAGCATGTGCGAGAGAGCAAGAGAGTGGAAAGATCAAGAGAGAGTGAGGGAGCACGCAAAAGAGCAAGAGAATTAGACAGCACGTATTTCACTCAGTTCATGTAAATCTTTCTAGGCCTTTATAAAATCAGCTTGTTCATCATTTTTATAGAAAAATAATATTCCATGATTTTTATATACTCAAACTTATTCAACTATTCCCTGATGATGAGCATCTAGTGATTTTTCAATTCTTTGCCACTAAAAAAATGACAACAGTTTTTATTTCAATCAACCTCCATGATTTTTATATACTCAAACTTATTCAACTATTCCCTGATGATGAGCATCTAGTCATTTTTCAATTCTTTGCCACTAAAAAAATGACAACAGTTTTTATTTCAATCAACCTCCATTAAAAAAAAAAAAGTTGCAAATAGACTGATTTCAGAAAAGCCTGAAAAGACTTACACTAACTGATGCTAAGAGAGGTGAGTAGAAACAAGAGAATTGTATACAGCAACAACAAGATTATGTGATGATCAATTGTAATGGACTTGGCCCTTTTCAACAATGAGGCAAATCATAGCAATTTCATTAGATTTGTGAGGAAGAGTCAACTGTATCCAGGAAAAAAAAAAAAAAAAAAAAAACATGGAGACTGAATGTGTAGGAAAGCATAGTATGTTCACCTTTTGGTGGTATTTTTTTGCTTGTTTTTTTTTTTTTTTTTTCTCTCGTTTGTGTTTTCCTCCTTTTGATCTTATTTTAGTTTTCAGGGGCAGAACATGAATATTATTCTGTCTGAGTCCAGGGTCTCTTCTGTATCTGTATCTACTATCTTATTTTTCTTGTGCAGCATGAAAAATGTAAAAATATGTTTAGAAGAATTGTACATTTAACCTAATATCAGATTGCTTGCTCTTTTGGGGAGACAGGAAGGAGGGAGAAAAATAAAGGTGAATGTTGAAAATTATATTTACATATATTTGGAAAAATAAAAATAAACTATTAAAATACTACCTTTTGCAGTATAAAAAGTTGCTATTGACACTGAAAAAAACAAGATGAGAATAAAAAACACTGGCCTCTATAGCCATTTCTTAGTAAAGTCTAACATCAAAAAAATTCAACATATTTAAAATGAAAGGAGGTATCAATCACCTCAGTTAGAAAACATTCAATCTCTGCCTAATAAAGAGAATACAATAATCTCCACAGGATTACAAAAATCAAATTATGTTGAAATGCAATTAAGAAAACAAATTTTAAATAAGTTCATAAACACAACATTGAAAATCCCATCTAGTCCAAACTCCTACATTACAAATGAGAAAAAAAAAAAAAAAAAAACCCTCAAAGAATGGAATCATTGTTCTTGAGGTCAGAGATGGTAATAGCAAAACCAAAATACAAACCTATTTCATTTAAACCTAATTCTAGTATTTTGTACAGTATGAAGGAGCTGCCCAACAACCCACGTAAAGGTTTGCTGTCGTTGTTCTTTTACATTATTTTAGATCATTAGGAAAGTGGTCTATCAGGGTAAATTTGAAGAAAATATGAAGAAAAGGGACAACAGACATTTTCAAAAAATGATTGCTCAAAATAAATCATTCTTTTAAAGTAGCTATTTTAGAAAAAGAAAAGATACAAATGTATGTCTTTTCAATTCTCCTCCTTCCACGAATAGTAAAATACAATTTAGGCTTCAATCTGTTTCTCAAATAAAGCTATTAATTAATATGAAATTAAATTACAAAGTGATTTTTTTTTAAAAGTTAATTACCAGGTAATGTTCTCAAAATAACTTTGTTTATGGAGATAACTTTGTTTAACTGAGTATTGGTAAAAAAGCCTTCTCAGGGGAATCCATGATAATTTTTAAAAGAATGATCTAGTTATTCACAAGAGAAAAATGAAATAGACAATTCAGAATATATCATTCCATTAGTAGGAAGCCTAGTGAGTTAGGCCTTCAATATATTTTGAATATATTGAGTGGCTGGACTCAGAGGTATTATTAATGATTCCATGTCAACTTAGAAGAAAGTCTTCTGAGAAATATCCCAAAGATCTGTGCTTAACTCCCAGCTGTTCAGCATTTTTTACTAGTGACATGAATAAAGACTTAGAGGGCAAAGTTATCAAATCTGAAGTTATAACAAAGTTGGAACTAAGACTTAATAATTTAATTGTTATCTAAAAAGAAGCTGAGATGAATACAATACTATACCAAAAGCAATAAAATAAAGCTTCATCATATATATAGGAATGTGTTTGTCTGTGAGTGTGTGGTGAGGAGGGAGGGGAGAAAATGTAAAACCTTATATGTGGGTTCAAAGATTACAAGTAAAATATCTAGAAATATGCCTAGAAACAAGCTTGTTTGAAAAAAATAAATGAAAAAAAAATAAAAATGTGTTTTGATGAACTAACCTTCAAAATAAATGACCATTGTAACCTGGAAATCAGTAAAGCTTATATGAATCAGGGCTGCCTTTTAAAAGAGATGCAGTTTCCAGGGGGGAGTAGAAGAGTCTTCAACTTAATCAGACAACATTTAGCATATAGTTGTTAGTCATCATATTTTAGGAGATAAGTTAATAAGCTAGAAAGCGTCCAAAGGAAGCCAACCAAGGTGGTGGGAAGCCCTGCACCCATGCAGCGAACTGGCACTGTGTTGTCTAGACAATGGAAGATTTAAGGGGTACATGATAGCTTTCTTCAGGTCTTCAAAAGGCTATTTTGTTGGAGACAGATTAGACTTGTTCTTTGTGGTACCAGCAGGTTGGGGTGAAGTTTAGATGTGCCTGCAAGACAAATGTAGGATTGGTACAAAGAAAGGAATGAAAAGAAAATAGTTTCTAACAGATGTGTTTAAAATTAGAATGGGTCAGGAGCGGGGGAGAGTAACCAATGAAAGAACATTAGTGAAACATAAAAACACAAGAAGAGTGGAAATAAGGTAAGAAGGGGATATTGATAATCAGGGCACTATTTTTTTGATTGTGCAAAATACTGTTTTTTACTTGTGAAACAGGAAGATTTAATGTAGACTTCAAAAATAGTTGGCACATAAAAGAGATTCATTGTTTCTCAGATGATACTCTTGGTTCTTTGAATATTGAAACATATATATATATATATATATATATATATATATATATATACACACACACATATATATATATATACACACACACACACATATATATATATATATATACACACACACATATATATAATTATATATACACACACATATACATATATATGTAAAATATTGAAATGGTAGTGACAGATGAGAAGAGTGAAGAGAGTTCAAAAGAAAGGAAGAACAAGAGGAGGAAATAAAGAAAGAGAAAAGTAATAAGGATGGGAGTGAAGGAAAGGAAGGATATGATAGCCAAAATTGAATAAAATGAAAAGGTTGTTGTGGGTCACAACTGTCTGGGGCTTCTTTTTTACGATCTCTAGCTGTATATTACTACAGAATGAAAAATGTTTTTAACATTAGTATTTTTATGGTGATTCCTTATTGTTGAAAATCATATCATACCACTCACTTTAAAGACTGGATATTTATGAATATCTCAAATGAAAATGAAGATATATAATAGACACAAGAAGAATTCAAAATGCGATCAACAGTAGAAAGTATAATCTTCTTGGCACAGATTTATTTGTTTTTGTCTTTTGTAGCCTCAGAGTCCATGGACCTGGAGTAGGTGCTTAATGAAAACTGACTGAATCATTGAACTGTTGAATTATGAACAAAATAATATATAGAAGTGATTGCAAAGGACATAGTTAACCAGAATTAGATGATGAGCCAATAATGTTTTAAAATTGTCAGATAATTGGTATTATGCTGATGTATTTGAAGTATGTCAAGAACTAGAAGGCTCCCAACATGTGAGAACATTTCTCTTTGAAAAATGTATGGAAAATATAGAACAAGATCACAAAAAATGGCAAGGCAACCCTACTAGAAGGAGCTAATAGCTAGCATTCATAAAGTGTTTTGCAAAAGCACTTTGCAAATATAATTTCTTTTAATCCTCAGAATAACCATAAGCTAGAGGTATTATTATTATCTTCACTTTTATAGATGATGAAACAGGATAAGAAAGTAATTTTCCAAGGTGATATAGAAAATATGTTTTATATATATTTATATATATATATATATATATATAAAATCCTTCAAAGTATGATGTATGGACTTACTGTGTATTTTATCTAAGCTACTTCATCATATCAGGAATTGCCTCACTGTTCAAAGCCTGAGTTTGAAAGAAATTTAGATCCTTCATTCCACTCGAACCTTCTTTTTCCATCCCCCATACTCATTTCTTTCATTTTAAAATGGAAATTCAATAATGTAGGTTACTATTCCTCTATGAAAACTGTATCATTACAGAGACCTGCCATAGGCACTAAAAATATCTTCTTTTTGCCCACATTAAATACATTTCTGGAAAAATCAAACCTCAGCTGCAAAAACTCAAGTTAGCATCAGCTTCATTCAAATATAGAAACTTCAATTCAAATAAATCTTAAGTGGATGTAGCTCCTTTCAACAATGCGATGATTGAGGACATTTCCGGTGATCTTGTTATGAAGAGAGCCATCTACATTTAGAGAGGACTGTGGGAACTGAGTAAGGATCACAATATAGCATTTTCACTCTTTTTATTGTTTGTTTGCATTTTGTTTATTTTCTCATATTTTCCTTTTTGATCTGACTTTTTGTGCAGCAGAAATTATTGTAAAAATATGTAGAGAAGAATTGCATATGTTTAACATATAATGGATTACTTGCCATCTAGGAGAGTGGATGGGGGGAAGGTAGGAAAATCTGGAACACAAGGTTGTACAAGGGTCAATGGTGAAAAATTATCAATGCATATATTTTGAAAATAAAAAAGCAAATAAATCAAATAAACTCAAGGTATCAAGTCTTGTGTATGTTATACATAAACCTACGAGATGTAAACACCTTATTCATTTTAACTTTACTCTTCCCTTTAACTTGATAATATTTTAGAAAAGGAATGATGTTGAAAACATTTTACAAGATTATTTTATCATCATCAGACCAGACTTGTGATTTCATTGTTATAGACTACTCCTAGTATAGACATGTCTTATACTATTAGAGATCAGCACTCGTTTTCCAGTTAATAGACTGCCAGGGAAATAGAGGAGTAAAATTACTCAAAGCTACCCAACAAGTCTATATCAAAAATATACTTTAAACCCTTATTTTTAAGACTAGATCTCCATTCATTGTTTTCTTGCCAGTTTTCATCATTACTATCACCATTATCTTATTCGCATGTTGTTTCATTGTGTGCAAGAAAATTTGACACTTTTTTGTTAATTACTAAACAAAAGAATACATATTACAGTTACCACAATCACAAAGTTATATTCAATCAATTTCATGCTCACTCATTTTTCCTAAGCTGTAGTATTAATAACTTTAGAACCTAGCAGAATGAACATTTATGAATTCATATTGATAATTGCTTTTGCCTAATTTATGAGAGCAAAGAGTGACATGAGCAGTTTAGAACACTAGTCATTATTAAACATGGTAAATTAAAATGGAACACTGACTGATGTCTTGTGTAAAATTAATGTGCCATTAACCTTAACTATATCAATAAAGCTACATTATGAAGGTCAACTACATGAACAGATATGTATTTGGGAGATACAGAAATTGTTTATTACCGCTATGGTAACAAAATTCATAGTAAGAAGCACAGCAAAGAATGTTTTTGTTCATTTCTTTAACTGATTTAAAAAAACAACAACAACAACAACAACAACAACAAAAAAAAAAAACAAACCCGCCTATTCTGTGCAATGTATAGTTTCCAGATATTGTTATAGAAAACAAAGATATATTACAAGTAACTCTTATACTCAAGGGTCTTACAATATAATATGGTAGATAAAATATTCACATAAATAAACATAAAATAAATCAGAATAGGATTAACATACAAATTGAGTGCAATGTCCTATGAGATTGCTTAAAGGGGAGCTCACCACTGGCTCTAGGAATCACAGAGAAGATGACATTCTCTATATACAACTGAGTGAATTTGGGGTGTCAATAGACAGTGATGGAATAGAAGGAGACATTTCTTGGGATAAATGAACTTGGGATGAAGTGGAACTTTGGGGAAATTGAATAGTTCAATTTGGGTGGAGTATAACATGCCTGGAAGCAGGATGATGAATACCTCTACTCATTTGAAATCATAAAGATGTTAGAATGAGAAAAAAAAATCTCAAAGAAAAAACCTAGTTCACCAGCAGTTCTTCACGACTTTTTCTTGGTATTTCTTTCCAATGGTTTGATTTCCCCAGATTTTTTTTTTTTCTTTTTGTATGGTTCTCTCCACACATTCAACAACTAATATTTATTAAGTACCCCTATATGCTCTTGTACCACGAGGTACTGGAGACACAAAAACATAATTGAAATAATCCCTGCTCTCAGAGCTTGGAAGGAAATCAGGAGAGAAGCAAACATGAATACCAAATACCAAATACCAAATAATTGATAGGAAAAGGGTCCTAGGAACTGGACCAATCAAAATAGGCCTCAAAAAGAATTTCCATTCAGTTGGGTTTTTCTATTTTCCTGTATAAAATAGGAAATATGACGCTAGTTTTAACCAATGTCTATATTCTTCCAATTTTAAGTAACATGTACAGTACATTATGAAGAGCTGAGACTCATATTTAAAGTCTTTTTAGGTTTCCAGGGAAAGATGAGTAAGAAAAATATCATCCCCATTTTAGAAATGACAAAAAGCTCAAGAGTAGAACATAAGAAGATTCAATTGATGGCATAATGATTTAGAGGATACAACTATTTTACCAAAGAGAAAACTTATTAAATCGTATGTCCAAAATGACAAAGGTACTAAGTGGCAGAGTTGAGATTTGAACTCACGTCTTTGGAAGTTTCTCACTGTCTATGCTTTTCTGCTTCTTGAACTAAAGGAGTGGCCTAAGGTTGCAGCTCTTCTATGTCTGAAGCTAGAGCTCCTGATTCACAGTTTAATGTCCTTTCAATAGACCAGAGAAATTCCCAATATGCAAACTAAATAAGCTTTGTAATTAGCCTCTAGCTCGGGCCAGAAAATACAAGAAAAAGAGAGCCAAGCCACACCCACACATTTAAAAGTATACATGTGTATTCTGGATGTCATCATAAAAGCATTCTTTTAATATCAATGCAAATGAACAACAATGTTTTTAAACCAGATGAGCCTTCACCTGCAAAAAGGGAAGAGATCTCACTAGGAAAGAGGCTTAGAGCACTGGGCCATGAGGTGTATGAAAGAAATTACTAGCATGTTGCGTGCAGTTTACTGTCTCTCACCTTGCATTTTACAAACTGTATCAAAGCATCAAGTCTAACAGCTCCAATTTCTTTCACAGCAGCCTCACGGTGTGAGAAAAATTGACAGATTAAATAGAATGCAGCCTCCAAAGCAACTGTAAACTCTGACTGCCCAACAGAATGGAATCATTATCATCCTGAAAAAGTCATGTTAGAAAATGCTTTGGGAACTCAATGCAATGAGATAACGTGGATAAGATAATAAATACCCTGGGATATAGGAGGAAATAATAAATAGATAGAGAGAGAGACAGAGAGAGAGAGAGAGAGAGAGAGAGACAGAGACAGAGACAGAGAGAGAGAGAGACAGAGAGAGACAGAGAGAGAGAGAGAGAGAGACAGAGAGAGAGATGATGTATTATAGGATATACAGATAGATCGATGATAGATAGATACATAGACAGATAGAAAGGATAGACATACACATACACACACACACACACACACATATATATATAAATTATATATTACATATATATATACATATTTATATATATAAACTTACACTTATATATATCTATATAATATGTGCATACATATACATCTCTACATAGATATATATACACACATAAAATTAATCTCTCTATTTAAGTTCATATATATACATAATATGGCATGTGGGAGTATGGGTTTATATACAAATGCATATACATATATGCATAGATATACAAGTATATTGTATACATATATGTGTGTGTGTATGTATATTTTCAAGTAATATCAATCTCTGACATTCTACTTTAGGTGAGAAAAAGTCCTGCAGCTAAAAAAATATCTATTGATTTTTTTCTTGATATTTCATGGTTTTAAATTTGATGAATTCTCTAGTTGCTAAGCTTTATTAAAAACAAATAAAATACTTTCAGATACATTGGGTCTTTCTTTTATATTACACATTATAATCATTTTATTGAATATATTATATCCTATCAAATAAATCTTTCGTCAAGGCCAGGGACTTGAAAAGGACATGATGGAACTACCGAAAGGACTTAGAGGCAAGAGTTCTGGTTTTAAGTCTTATCTCTGACATCTACAAATACGTGACATGGATAAGTTACTTCTCTCTGAGTCTCAGTTTCTTTGCCTGAAAAATGAAAAGGTGGAGTCATATGATCTCCATGGTCACTTCCAGAATGAATGATTAGTAATGCCATGGCATATAAGAATTAAGTGAAGAAAAGAGGATGACTAGCCTGGAGAAGAGACAACTAGAGATGAGGGCACAGGGTGAACTATATTTGAATATCTGTTTAATTGAATAATTATTACTGTCCTACTGTTCCATAAGAAATAATGAGCAGTTTGATTTTAGAAAATATGTGAGTATTTGCATGAAAAAAAATGAAGAATGAAATGAGTAGCACCAAAATAATGTTGTATACAATAACAGTAATATTGTTTGAAGAATGATTCTGCATGGCTAAGTTATTTTGAGGATTATAAATGCTCAAATCACTAAAAAAAAAACCTTTGAAGGAATATGTTATCCACCTGTAGTGAAAGAACTAACCAAGTTAAAAACAAACAAACAAAAAACAAAAACAGAGTGGTCCATAGCTTGCTCTACACTAGAGCTATCATATATATTCCCATGAAATTATTTCTCATATTTTTATGTCCCTAAAGTTTTATGATACCCTGCTTTGTGTTTTGAGTCATCTGAGTAAAAGTCAAGCCAATAAGCACTTATCAATCACCTACTATGTGCCAGGGATTGTGTAGGATAGAATTTGGATAATAAATTGTCAGTTCAATTTTCAGTGAAGACTGAAAAATGATTATTCTGATAAACAAAAACAGATTACTGGATTTGAATCATAGAATATAGTTTGCTAGCCTTTGGCTAGGGGATAAACACAGTGAAAAAAGGCAGGCAAACACAAGCCATGTTGTCAAGGAGTTCACAATTGAATGGAGGAGATAACATGCAAACAGTTTTGTGGAAACATATTGAATAAATTTGATATTGACATAGAGGAAAAGCACTAGCATTAAGAGGAATTAGGAATGGCTTTTTATGGAAATTGGGATTTTTCCCAATTTATCCCTTGGTAGGGAAGCCAAGAAATAGAGATCAGAAAAATAATTCCAGACATAGGGGAATCATCAGTAGGAATGCCTAGTGGCAAGAGTTAAAGTGTCCTCAATTGGGCATAGAAGTCTATCTTACCATACAGGAAAGTAAGATAGGAAGGAGATAAAAGGAGGTCTTCCTGAAAGAAAGAAAGAAAGAAATTGAAGGAACAGAAAGTCAGAAGAAAAACACTTTTTAGTAAAGACAGGGTTAAAGATAGAAGGAATAGAATAAATGGGGAGGGAATAGAATGGAGGAGAAACAATTGAAGCAAGTTTCTCTGATAAGTCTCATTACTCAAACATATAGAGAAATGAGTCAAACTTATTTTTTTAAAAAAGAGTCATTCCCCAAATAATAACTGATCAAAAGGTATGAACAGTTTTCAGATGAAGTAATCAAAATTACCTATGTCATACTAAAAAAAAAAAAAAGTTCCAACTTACTACTGATTGTAGAAAATGCTAATTAAAGCATTTCTGCATTATTATCTCATACCTATTAGATTGACTAATAGAACAAAAAAGGAAAATGACAAATGATGAAGGGAAACTGGGAAAAATGAGGCTTTATTGCATTATGAACTGATTAAACCATTCTACAGAACAATATGGAACTATGCCCAAAGGGCTACAAATTCACACATATCCTTTGACCTAGCAATAACACTAGGTCATATCAAAAAAGAAATTTTTTTAAAAATGAAAAAGACATATAAGAGAAAAATAATTAATATAATAAACTCCGCCTTAGCAACAATCCTTGTTCTCATTGCCTTTTGACTGCCTCAACACTACCAATATACAAAAAATATGTATAACATCTCTTTTCTGGGAGCAAAGAATTGGAATGTGAAGGGATGCCCATAATTGGGGAATGACTCAACATGTGATATGTGATTAGGATAGAATTCTATTGTGCTATAAGAAATGATCAACACAATCCTCTCAGAAAAACCTGGAAAGACTGACATGAGCTGATACAAAGTAAAATGTACTGTATACAAAATAACAGTAATATTGTAAGATATTTTCAGCAATAAAATGATCCAAGATAACTCTGAAGGATTTATGCTGAAAAATGTTACCCATACCCAGAGAAAGAATGGATGGTGTCTGAATACAGATTGAAGCACCCTTTTTAAACTTTATTTTTCTTGAAGATTTTTTAATCAGTTTTCTTTCATAACATGACTATTATAGATATATTTTGTATGGCTACACATGTAAAACCTGTATCAAATTGCTTTATTTCCTCAGTGACGATAGTGAGAAAGGAGAAAGGGAGAGAATTTGGAACTCAAAGTTTTAAGAACAAATGTTAAAATTGTTTTTACATGTAACTCGGGAAAATGAAATATTAAATAAATTAAAAACAAAACGAGTTAGGGTGTCCTATGGGAGAAAAAATAAGGAGGTGCCACTAGTTCTCAAAATATGTAGGTAGCAAAAAGATAAGAAAATTGTAAATTTAGGAAAGGGCCATATTATATAATGGGCTTTAAAAGCCAGACATAGGCTTTTATATTTGATCATGGTTGAGAGAATTTATTGAATAGTGGGATAACATGATTAGACACACTTAAAAAAAAAAATTGGAGAACTAAGTGGAGGATATAATGAAGTGGGGAGGCAGAAAAGGAAGACAAAAAAGTGGGCTATCAAAATACTTCAGGGATGAATTAATGAAAGTATATATGAGCATGCTAATAGTGTCAGAGAAGGGAAGGGACATCTAACAGAAATGTAACAGATTTAGAATTGATAGGGCTTGGAAAGCAATTGCAGCCGTATTTACTTTAGTAGACAATAAAGTTTTTGAAGGCAAGGGCTAAATAATCCTATTTAGCATTCCCTTTTATTTGTCTAGCTTTTAATATCTGGTACATTAGATAGTTTATAATGCTTTTTGAATGAATGCATGATTATTTTAGGAGGTTATGCCGTACATTGGATAGAATGCTGAGTCTGGAGTAAAGAAAGACTTATCTTTGTGAATTTAAACCGGACCTCAGACACTTAATAGCTGTGTGACCCTGGGCACATCATTTATCCCTGTTTGCTTCAGTTTCCACATCTGCAAAATGAGCTAGAGAAGGAAATAGCAAATCACTCCAATATTTTTGCTAAGAAAATCTCAAATAGAATCACAGAGTCGGAGAGAACTGAAAAAAAAAAAAAAAAAAAAAAGACAACAAAATTGCCTATCAGAAAAAAGAAACCATTAGTTAAAAACACAAATAAGTACTTTCTTTGGACAATTTCCCCAAATAATCCCTAATTCTCTTTAAAATGTGTGAAACTTCACAACTTTCTAGAATTCCTGGGATGATGAGAGTAAGATAGATGTTAAATCGCTTTAATTCTTATGAATTAGTATGGTTATTTGTGAATCTGTCACTTTCTATTCTAAGATTTCACATCAGTAATCTCTCTTCATCAGTGCACTGCTCTTTTATTTATTCAGGTGATTTCAAAGAAGGCTTCATATGTACTATTCTTACAATATACAACAGCAGGCAGATGACCAAAGTTTAAAATTTTCAGGAGGAAGAAATCCTGGTGGCTCTTGTTTCAGGGAAATGTCACTTATTTACTTCATGTCAAATGTACACCCATTTGATACACCTTTTCAAGAGTTCTAGGAAAATAATGGAGTAAATTAAAATCAATATAAAATTACAAATCAAAATACTATTTGGTGCCTGACAGAAAGACAGAAAACTTGAGTATTTCAAGCCAGGACAAAAAGAAAAAAAGATCATCATTAATTCAGTTCATAGAGCCTGATTCCCTGAAATGCTTATACTTCATTTCTGCCATTGAAGTTTGCTGGGACAGGTTGAATTAAGGATAAGGACAAGGTCTTCAATTAGGAATTCATTGGATTTTGTCAGATCCAATAAGACATTAATGTTCTTTTGAAGGAGAATGGTGAGTATATTTTTTATTCTGTCTGTCTCTATTCCTGAAATTTTTATTGTAGTTTCTGTTCCTTGGGTGTTATTTTCCCTTTAAATAAATGGGAAAAACAGTCAGATAAAGTCAAGGGAGATGTTGGTGGTGACTATTTCAAAATCAAATAACTTCCCACTCATCTACCACTTTCAAAGTCTGTTTGAGTAGTAAAGATTAGAGAGTTAACCAGGTTGTGAGCTCTTGAGCACTGGAAGCAAAAGCATTTTGAATTTTTCAATTGCATTTCTTCCTTCTTGATGCAATAAAAACAGCCACATGATGGCAAAAAAACAGTTGAGCTGTGAAGTCCAGAAGGGTTCAAAAGCTTTCACATGCACAGAGATCTACTGTACTTAAAATGCCAAAGGATAGAAGGAGACCTGGTATCCGTTTATCATTTATCATGAGGGAGGTATATGGGATATTTTAGGGGGAAAAAAGAAAGGCAATAAGGAACAGCTTACATGGGAAGTTTCATACTAATGAGATCTGGTGTAAACTGCAAAGCACAAAAATGAGAAACAAATGGCTTATGAACTAATATATGATGCAAGAAGCTTACCAAATGGTCCAAGAGACTCTGCCTATGAGAGAAATGTCACAAGGGGAACTACTTAAATCACTAAAGATAATACTTTTAAGAATAGTGAATGATAGACATTCCCTGTTATGATAGAAAGTAAGCTCCTTCTTCAGCTGAACAGGCTATTATGGAATAAATCAAGCACATAAACACATATACATCTATACACACATCTAGTATCTTTAGATACATGAATTATATTATACATTATTATATATATTATATTATATTGTATAAATATTATACATACACATACATATACATAAATACATGCCCATATACACACACAAACAAATAGATTCACAATTGTATTTCATTTATGGAGACTGCAATGTCAAAAAAAAAAGTAAAATACTGGGCATTTTTTAATAAACTAAATTTGACAAACATTAAATACCTCTTATATATCTAGTACATTTCTTCATGTTGGGCATATACATACCATAAAAAACCCTCCAGAAACCAACCAAACAAACAAAAAAACACCAGTGGGATTAGTCTGATGTCAAGTACAATAATTATATATAAAATCTCAATACAAAATAACTATAAGACACATAAGGCACTCACATTTAAGGAATTCAGTTTTTTATTTATTTTTCTCTTTTTTTGATGGGGGAGAGGTGCTATTATTTTGTGATTCATTTTAGAAAAATAATAGTTTAGTAAATACTTAAGAACATTCTTTATGTTAGGGTTGTTTATGTAGCAGAATATATCCTAGAGAACAGAATTAAGATAATAAGAACAAACTCGGGATCTTCCACTCGCTTTACTAATGTTCATTTCTTTGAGTAGTAAACCCATAAATTGTGTATATTAAATTTATTTATTTTAAAATGTGTATAGGGTATTTATTTATTTATAGCTTGAGACACTATACTTTTAATTATAAGGTGAGATATGTCTTTTTTTGGGAAGGTGAATTCCATTGTATTTCACATTTACTAAGGCAGCCTTTATTCTTTGATGTACATACTTTTGTAAAACAGAAATTATGTTAAGGATATAAACTCTGTAAATTATCTCTTTGACAAATTCTTCCCAGATCCAAAATATACATATAGTGTTTTAAAGTCTTAGTATAGTTTTAAACCCTAATATCTTCTTCCTGCACTGACCTTTCAGACACATTGCACACAGATGGATATGTATACATGGATATATGTATTTGCATGATAAATATAGATATTTTTTGTATTGGATGACAGGTAGATAAGTAGATAGATAGACAGACATAACTGAGAAGTGAACTAGCAGCACAGAATCTACACATTGGAAAAATAATTTTGTGTTCTACAAAAACAATATTTCTATAATTGTAAATTATTTCATGCTACACTTTTGAAAGGAAAGTTTTACTGAATTTAACAAATAATTAATTTAATTTTTAAAATCCAGTGATAATCTGGAGAATCCTTTTGAAGGATAAATAATTAAAAGCCCTTTTCCCCCCAAAAAAACAAAAAAAAATATTATTTCTTTGAAAATTAGGCTGATTCAAAATAATTTCAAAGAGCCCTGGAGAGATTTACATGAGTGAAATGAGCAGAAACAGGAGATCACTGTATATAATAACAACAAGATTATATGAAGCTCAATTCTGATGGATATGGATCTCTTCAACAATGAGATGATTCAAACCAGTTCCAACTGTTCATTCATGAAGAGAGCCATCTATACCCAGAGAGAAAACTTTGGGAAGTGAGTGTGGTTCACAACACATGATTTTCACTCTTTTTGTTGTTGTATTGTTTGCATTTTATTTTGCTTCGCTTTTTGATTGGTTTGATTTAATTTTTCTTGTGTAGCATGATAATTATATAAATATGTGTCTGCATATATTGGATTTAATATATGTTTCTACCATGTTTAACATGTATTGGACTACTTGCCACTTAGGGGAGGGCATGGGGGAAGGGAGGAAAAATTGGAACACAAAGTTTTGCAAGGGATTTTCCACACATACTTTGTGAAAAATAAAAAGCTTTAATTAAAAAAAAAAAAAAAAAAAAAAAAAAAAAGGCTGATTGGAGGGTTGAAGAGGCATCAAATCATAGTTATTTTTAAAACATTAAATGTATTTATTTATTCTTAATCTTTCTTTTTTCATTTTGAGTTTCAAATTTTCTCCCTCCCTCCTAGCCATTAAGAAGCAATTAATATGTTATCAAGTATAGATGCAAAGTCTCATCATGATTTGATTGAAAGAACTTGGAATTGGGACTCAGAAATTTTGAGTTTAAATATGAGTTTGGTCTCATAAATTATATTTCTAAACTCAAGTAACTCACTTTAATTTTGTAGGTATTTTCAAAATCTAATAAGTGACTTATTTATTTTAAAAATCACATTATTTCTTTTATTTCTCCTAATTTGAAAATTTTGAAAACTGTAACTTAAGAGGAAAAAATGAAGAACTGATTTTGGAATCAACTACTTGAAGGGAACATGGGTAGCTACCCTCAAATATTTAAAGGATTATTATGGGTAAGATCTGGTTTAAATAAAAAAAGAAGTCAGTCTCTCAGAGTGAAGGTTCCTGAAACTTTAATAATGTTTACCATGGGAAAGTAGTGTAACTCTGTCTTAAACAGAAAGGAAAGACAAACATCTGAGACATTTGGAGAATGATCCTTCCTTAAGGCAGGGGAATGCAGCCCATGACTCAGCATATTATGAGGCCATCCAATATATTTGTGTTGTAGAAAAAGATTTTTAAAAGTCTAGGAGGTTTTGTTTTGTGAAGGTACTCATATGATAAAGGCCCAACAAATATACACATTTTTTTTTTATTTAAGGAGAATATCAACATAGATAAGGAAGAATTTGGATTAATTATTTAGTTTCCTTTTGTTGTCCTTCTTAATTGTGTATTTTTTATAAGAATATTTCTTATACTTATCTAAGAAAAAAGCAATTGCAATAAGGCAGAAGAGAAATCAAAGAGATCAATGAATAACTTTAGAGAAGAATGTATGAATGAGTTTACTCTTATTAAGGTCTCTCAAACTCTGGGAGTATGATTAAAGAAACAAAGTCATTTTCTTTTCTCAAGGAGGTAATATTGAAAAAGGACATAGTTCAGATAAGGAAGAAAGACCTGAAGATTTTGGTTTGAAAAGTTACATTTGAAGTGATTGCAGCCTTAGAGCAATAGAATAACATATACTTTCCCATAGTTATAGTGCTACTGATTTCATTATCTTTCCAGAAATGGAAAGGGATAGAATATTTAAAACTTTTTTTCTGATTATACATGTACACTAATTTTTAATGCATATTTCTTTTTGAATCATATTGGAAGAGGAAAATCAGAACAAATGTGAAAAACCACAAGAGGAAAAAAAAAAACAGGTAAAAAAGAAAATAAAGTGAACATAGTATATGCTGATTTACACTCAGTCTCCTAGTTCTCTGTCTGGATAGAAATGATATTTTCTATCTAAAATTTATTGGAATTGCTTTGGATCACTGAAATGATGAGAAGAACCAAGTCACTTATAGTTGATCATCAGACAATCTTGCTGTTAATGTGTAAAATGCATTCCTGCTTCTACTTGTTTCACTCAGCATGAGATTGTGTAATTCTTTTCAGGTCTCTCTAAATTCTGATTGTTCATCATTCTTAATAGATCAATAATATTCCCTCACTTTCGTATATCATAACTTATTAAACTATTCCGCAATGATGGGCATCTATTTTCCAATTCTCTACCACTACAACAAGAGCTGCTACAAACATTTTTGCAAATGTGGGTCCTTTTCCTTTCTTTAGGATTTCTTGGATATAAGCCTAGTAATATCACTGCTAGATGAAAGGGTATGCACAGTTTTATAACCCTTTGTATATAGTTCCAGATTGTTCTCTAGAATGTTTGGATACATTCACAACTTCAACTTCATCAAAAATGCATTTGTGGACTTCTGGCCAAGATGGCGGCATGGAGGCAGACAGCTGCTTGAGCTCAGCGTTTTCTCTCAGGACTTACTTCATGACAAGCCTCAGAGTTAATGCTTTACCGGAAAAGAAACCCACAAATAATCACCAACAGAAGACATCTTTGAAATTTGCCAGAGAATGTCTGTGTTTGCTTGGGGGAGGGTCAATCAGACTGGGCACAGACTGAGTGAAGGCAGCCAGAGAGAGACAGGCAGCTTACACTGCATACCAGAATGGGGAAGGGGTACAATCTCTTCCATTTCTGCAAAAAGACTTTAACCCCAGTGTGGATACTCCATCTTGGCAGCAAGCCAGGAGCAGCAGAGAAGGTGTAATTATTGGAAGTGAAGAATAAAAGAATATAACCCTGGAAAGCCAGCGTTTCTTGGGACCTGGCCACCCCCACCCCCACCCCGAGTGACTCAGCATGTTCTCAGAGGCTCAGAGCGTAGGCACAGAACAGCAATCGCTCTCCTGTTAGTGCCTTGCTGCTGTCTCCCCCAGTCTATAGATGAAGCCCGGTAACACCATCCAGCCACATCCTCCCCCAAAACAGACCAATTGTTTCTCTTGTCAACTTGTTTTCTTTGAATCCTGCTCTGACAAAATGAACAAAAAATTCAAAAGGGCTCTAACCAATGACAGCTTCTGTATGGAAAGAGAGCAGACTTCAAATACTGAGGACACTAAAAGGAGATTGTCTCCAGAGGAATCCCCTAAGGGGGATATGAGCTACTCCTCAATACACAAGACTCTCATAAAGGAAATCAAAAAGGCTCTCACAAGAGAGCTAGAAGAGAAATGGGAAAAGGAAAGGGAAGCTTGGCAAGATAGTCTGGAGAAGTCATCCAGAGTGGATAAAGAGAGCAAATCAATGAGAAATAAAATTAGTGAATTAGAAAAGGTAAACAACTCTAAGGAAAACAGGATTAGTGAGCTGGAAAAAGAAAACAGTTCTCTAAAAAATAAAATGGATGAAATGGAAAAAAAATTCCATAGAAGAAAAAACTCACTTAAAAACTCAATTGGACAATTACAAAAAGATATTTTAAAAAGTGAGTGAAGAAAATACATCATTGAAAATTAGACTTGAACAAGTAGAAATTAATGACTCAAGGAGAAACCAAGAAGTAGTCAAGCAAAACCAGAAAAACGAAAACAGTTGAAAAGAATGTCAAGTACCTTATTAGAAAGACAACAGTCCTGGAAAACAGATCCAGGAAAGACAATTTGAGAATAATCGGACTCCCTGAAAAATGTGAGGAAAAAAAAGAGCCTGGACACTATTTTCCAGGAAATTATCAAAGAGAATTGCCCAGATGTTTTGGAAACAGAGGGTAAAATAGACATTGAAAAAAATCATCGATCACCTACTGAAAGGGACCCTAAAGTTAAAACGCCAAGAAATATGTTGGCCAAGTTCAAGAACCATCAGACAAAGGAAAAAATACTGGAAGCTGCTATAAAAAAGCAATTCAGACATGGAGGAGCCACAATAAGGATAACCCAGGATCTAGCAGCGTCCACATTAAAAGAACGAAGGGTCTGGAACATGATATTCCGAAAGGCTAAGGAACTTGGTATGCAGCCAAGAATAATTTACCCAGCAAGAATGAGCATCGTTTTCCAGGGAAGAAGATGGACATTTAACGAAATAAATGAATTCCATCTATTTTGATGAAAAAAAAACCAGACCTACACAAAATGTTTGATCTTCAAATACAGAACTCAAGAGATTTCTAAGAAGGTAAAAAGAAATCTTGAGAACTATATTTCTGCCATAAAGATATGTAAAGAACACATGTATAATTTGTCCTAGAAACTAGAAAGGAAATTAAATCATAAAAAAGGGTAAAGTGGTGGTACTATATCTCATGAAAAGACAAAGATAACCTATTATAGCTGAGAGAAAGAAAGGAGGGAGATGAACATAGTGTGTATCAATAGACATATTTGATTTATGGTGAAACTTCTTCCACTTCATTGAAAAGTGAGAGGGAAGGAGTAAGCTAAGGGGAAGGGAATGCAGAAATTGTGAAAAAAAAAAAAAAAAAAAAAGGTAAAATAGAAAGAGGAACTTTAAGATGGGGGAGGGATACTAAAAAGGAGGGCTGTGAAAAGCAAGTGGTGTTCACAAGTTTAATACTGGGTAGGGGGGTAAGAAGGAAGGAAAGGAGAAAAGCATAAGCAGGTGTAACATGCCCTCCTGGCAGTTACAATTACTAGTCTGTCCTAGGCCCAACAAAGTACCTTTCACCACTGACCTTTGCAGTGTCAACTCTACCCGGCTCACCTCCTCTGAGGCCTGCAAAGGTCTCTGGCCACAATCTCTTGAATCTATAGTTTAAAAACCGGTAGCATGCTCAAGAACAGCCATGTGTAATCTTAAAAGCCTTTATTATATCTACTCACATAATGCCCTGACTTGATGCCCTGACTTGTTGGTTCCCTAGTGAACACCTGGTCAGAAGACCCACGTGTTCACTACCAAAATCTTTACCTCTCTTGGCTATTTATCTCGGCTTGGCCACCCAGGCTAGGAAGCCAGGTTAAAGAGAGAGACTACTGTCTGCAGTGGGCTTATAAAGGGCCTATGAGTTCACACACACAGCCAATCAGTGAGAGACTCACCCATTATGAAGCTATCTCAATGTGGCCAAGATCCTTCCCACAGGGCTATCCTAATATCCACAGAGAATACTTCCTGGGGCACTCAATCTCCTGTTGCACTGTGGCACCACCCATTTAAAGGGCCCTTACACTTCCCTTCTCTTGTTTTGCAGAAACTGCATCCTTACAATTCCCTTCTCTTGTTTTGTGGGAACCGCACATCTCATCAAGCTAAACTTTTAGCACCAGCTATAGGTCACTTGATCCACGAGATGACAGAGTGTTATGCCCAAGGAGGTACAAAGCAGCAGATCAGTAAAAATAAGTATGACAATGAGAACTAGGCTCAACAGTGGCCCAAGTGTTCAACCCATTCATTAAAGTCATACTCAAGGAGATAATAAGCCAAAGAGGTTGGATGCCAATGAGATAGGATGTCAACACTGAGGTGGGAAGTTAACAAGGTAAAACATCACAATTCTAGTTAACAATTAAATATCAGTGAGGTAGGTTGTCACAATTCTAGTTACATTTATCACAATTTAGATCAATTCTAGTTTCTCACAATTCTCTATTGCACTTTTCATAATTCTAGAGCAATTCTAGCTTATCATAATTCTCTATTGCACTTTTCACAATCCTAGAGCAATTCTAAGTTTCACAGGTGCACATAAGCAAAGTCATGTCCAGTAACATTGTCTCAATAACAATGGCAGGTGGGTGTGTTGGTTTTTCACCCACTAATTTAAAAGCATAGTCCTTCAATAGAAAGCATAGGGCAAAGCCTCTCCTCAGGCTACCATATGGCAAGTAGCCACGGGAGAAGCAAGCAGGCCCATTGTCCATTTACAGTCTTTATATTGCATATCACCCAAAACAGTCCATTTCAACTGCAACACTGGAACTGTCTGCTGTCTCTGGTGTCACAGTCAGGAGCAACATTGCTGTCATCAGCATCTGTAGGGCTGCTGACATCTGGCTGGTCCCTCTGGGGTGTTGTCTGGTCCTTCTCTTGGATCCCCAGGTTACAAATGTCTCTGGTGGGGATGAACTCTGCTGATGGATCTGCACCTAGGAAAGAATGTACCCGGGGCCCAACTTGGGCCTTTCCAAATGCCATCCAGGCCTTTCCACATCACAGTGGAAACAAAGTTGTTGTCATAAAGATTAACAAAAGTCAGACAAAAGTTAGTCAGTCTGTCACTTAGCTGCACTTTCTGTGTATGCCCAAAGTTCATTGCTAAGGTAAAATGCAAAGAATTTAAAAATGTAAAACCAAAATAATTTAAAAGTGTAATACCAAAATAGATTAAAAATGTAAAACCAAAATAACATAAAAATATAAAATCAAAATAGTAATGTAAAATCAAAATACTTTAAAGATGTAAAATCAAAAGTGTTTAAAAAGGTAAAATCAAAATTTAAAAATTGCAAGCAATCACATATATGTATTGCCACAAGCAGGGGTTAACAGGATGTCAAGCAATATAGAATTAGTCATTCTAACCATAAATGTGAATGGGGTAAACTCCCTCATAAAGAGGAAGCAGTTAGCAGACTGGATTAAAAGTCAGAATCCTATTTACAGGAAACACACCTGAAACAGGGTGATACATTCAAACTAAAAGTAAAAGGGAGGTGCAGAATCAACTATGCTTCAGGTGAAGCCAAAAAAGCAGGGGTAGCCATCCTTATCTCAGATCAAGCAAAAACAAAAATTGATCTAATTAAAAGAGATAAGAAAGGACAGTATGTCCTGCTAAAGGGTAGCATAGATAATGAAGCAGTATCAATATTAAACATATATGCACCAAGTGGTGCAGCATCTAAATTCTTAAAAGAGAAATTAAGAGAGCTGCAAAAAGAAATAGATAGCAAAAGTATAATAGTGGGAGATCTCAACCTTGCACTCTCAGAATTAGATAAATCAAACCACAAAATAAATAAGAAAGAAGTCAAAGAGGTAAATAGAATACTAGAAAAGTTTGATATGATAGGTCTTTGGCGAAAGCTAAATGGAGACAAGAAAGGAGTACCCTTTCTTCTCAGCAGTTCATGGAACCTGTACAAAAATTGATCATATAATAGGACATAAAAACCTCAAAATCAAATGCAGTAAGGCAGAAATAGTAAATGCATCCTTTTCAGACCATAATGCAATCAAAATAACATTTAATAAAAAGCCAGGGGAAAATAGATCAAAAAATAATTGGAAACTAAATAATCTCATACTAAAGAATGATTGAGTAAAACAGCAAATCATAGACATAATTAATAACTTCACCCAAGAAAATGACAATAATGAGACATCATACCAAAATGTGTGGGATACAGCCAAAGCAGTAATAAGGGGAAGTTTTATATCTCTAGATGACTACTTGCATGAAATAGAGAAAGAGAGGGTCAACGAATTGGGTTTACAACTAAAATTGCTAGAAAAGGAACAAATTAAAAACCCCAAGACAAACACAAAACTTGAAATTCTAAAAATAAAAGATGAGAATAATAAAATTGAAAGTAAAAAAGAAAAAATAAAAAAAATAAAAAAAAACTATTGAATTAATTAATAAAACTAAGAGTTGGTTCTATGAAAAAACCAACAAAATAGACAAACCCTTAGTAAACCTGATTAAAAAAAGGAAAGAGCAAAAGCAAATTGTTAGTCTTGAAATGAAAAGGGAGAACTCACCACTAATGAAGAGGAAATTAGAACAATAGTTAGGAGCTACTTTGCTCAACTTTATACCAATAAATTCAATAACTTAAATGAAGTAGAAGAATAACTTCAAAAATATAGCTTGCCCAGATTAACAGAGGAAGAAGTAAATAGTCTAAACAGTCCCATTTCAGAAAAAGAAATAGACCAAGCTATTAACCAACTTCCTAAGAAAAAGTCCCCAGGACCAGATGGACTTACATGTGAATTCTACCAAACATTTAAATAACAACTAACTCCAATGCTATGTAAACTTTTTGAAAAAATAGGGATTGAAGGAGTCCTACCAAATTCCTTCTATGACACAGACATGGTACTGATACCTAAACCAGGTAGATCGAAAACTGAGAAAGAAAACTATAGACCAATTTCCTTAATGAATATTGATGCTAAAATCTTAAATAAGATATTACAAAAAAGACTTCAGAAAATCATCCCCAGGATAATACACTATGACCAAGTGGGATTTATACCAGGAATGCAGGGATGGTTTAATATTAGGAAAACTATTAGTATAATTGATCATATTAATAATCAAATTAATAAAAAACATATGATCATCTCAATAGATGCAGAAAAAGCATTTTATAAAATCCAACATCCATTCCTACTAAAAATGCTTGAGAGTATAGGAATAAATGGATTATTTCTTAACATAATAAGGAGCATATATTTAAAACCGTCAGTAAACATCATATGTAATGGTGATAAACTGGAACCTTTCCCAGTAAGATCAGGAGTGAAACAAGGTTGCCCACTATCACCATTACTTTTCAATATAGTACTAAAAAGTCTAGCCTTGGCAATAAGAGCCGAGAAAGAGATTCAAGGAATTAGAGTAGGAAATGAGGAAATCAAAATATCACTCTTTGCAGATGACATGATAGTATACTTAGAGAACCCCAAAGACTCTGCTAAAAAGCTATTAGAAATAATTCAGAACTTTAGCAAAGTTGCAGGATACAAAATAAATCCACATAAATCCTCAGCATTTTTATACATTAACAACACAATCCAAGAGCAAGAGATACAAAGAGAAATTCCATTCAAAATAATGGTCGATAGTATAAAATATTTGGGAATATATCTACCAAAGAAAAGTCAGGAATTATATGAGCAAAATTATGAAACATTTGCCACAAAAATAAAGTCAGATTTAAATAATTGGAAAGACATTGAGTTCTTGTGGATAGGACAAGCGAATATAATTAAGATGACAATATTCCCTAAACTAATCTATTTATTTAGTGCTATACCAATCAGACTCCCAAGAAACTATTTTAATGACCTAGAAAAAATAACAACATAATTCATATGGAACAACAAAAGGTTGAGAATTTCAAGGGAAGTAATGAAAAAAAAAATAAATAAATGAAGGTGGTCTAGCTATTCCTGATCTAGAACTATATTATAAATCAACAGTCACCAAAACCATTTGGTATTGGCTAAGAAATAGACTAGTTGATCAGTGGAATAGGTTAGGTTCATAGGGCAAGATAGTGAATAAAAATAGCAATCTAGTGTTTGACAAACCCAAAGATTCCAGCTTTTGGGAGAAAAAATCATTATTTGACAAAAACTGCTGGGAAAACTGGAAATTAGTATGGCAGAAACTAGGCACGGACCCACATTTAACACCACATACTAAGATTAGATCAAATGGGTCCAAGATTTAGGCATAAAGAACGAAATCATAAATAAATTGGAGGAACATGGGATGGTTTACCTCTCAGACTTGTGGAGGAGGAAGGAATTTGTGTCCAAAGGAGAACTAGAGATCAGTATTGGTCACAAAATAGAAAATTTTGATTACATCAAATTAAAAATTTTTGGACAAACAAAACTAATGCAAACAACATTAGAAGGGAAGTAACAAATTGGGAAAACAGTTTTACAGTTAAAGGTTCTAATAAAGGCCTCATCTCCAAAATATACAGAGAATTGACTTTAATTTATAAGAAATCAAGCCATTCTCCAATTGATAAATGGTCAAAGAATATGAACAATTTTCAGATGATGAAATTAAAGCTATTTCCACTCATATGAAAGAGTGTTCCAAATCACTATTGATCAGAGAAATGCAAATTAAGAGAACTCTGAGATACCACTACATACCTGTCAGATTGGCTAAGATGACAGGAACAAATAATGATGAATATTGGAGGGGTTGTGGGAAAACTGGGACACTGATGCATTGTTGGTGGAGTTGTGAAAGAATCCAACCATTCTGGAGAGCAATCTGGAATTATGCCCAAAATGTTATCAAAATGTGCATACCCTTTGACCCAGCCATACTACTACTGGGCTTATATCCCAAGGAAATACTAAAGAAGGGAAAGGGACCTGTATGTACCAAAATGTTTGTGGCAGCTCTTTTTGTAGTGGCTAGAAACTGGAAAATGAATGGATGTCCATCAATTGGAGAATGGTTGGATAAATTATGGTATATGAATGTTGTTATGGAATATTATTGTTCTGTAAGAAATGACCAATAAGAGCAATACAGAGAGTCTTGGAGAGACATACATCAACTGATGCTGAGTGAAGCAAGCAGAACTAGCAGATCATTATACACTTCAACAATGATACTGTATGAGGATGTTTTCTGATGGAAGTGGATATCTTCAATATAGAGAAGAGCTAATCCAATTCCAATTGATCAATGATCGACAAAATCAGTTACACCCAGAAAAGGAGCACTGGGAAATGAATGTAAACTATGAGCATTTTTTGTTTTTGTTTTTCTTCCCAGATTATTTTTACCTTATTAATACAATTCTTCCTTTGCAACAACAACAACAACAACAACAACAACAACAAAATTCAGTTCTGCACATACATATTGTACTTAGGATATACTATAAGATATATAATATGTATGGGAATGCCTGCCATCCAGGGGAGGGGATGGAGAGAAGGAGGGGAAAAACTCAGAACAGAAGGGAGTACAAGGGATAATGTAAAAAAAAAAAAAAAAAAAAAAAAGAAAAAAAAAAGAAAAAAAAATTACCTATGCATATGTACTGTCAAAAAATGTTATAGTTATAAAATGAAAAAAAAAAATCAAAAACAAATAAAAAAAAATGCATTCATGTTCCAGTCTTTCCAGATGCCCTCCAACATTTATCATTATCTTTACTGTCATTTTAGCCAATCTGAGAGGTGTCAGCTGGTATCTCAGAGGTTGTTTCAATTGACATTTCTCTAATCAATAGTGATTTAAAGCATTTTTTCATATGACTATAGATGGCTTTAATTTCATTATCTGAAATTTGTTCATATCTTTTGATGATTTATCAATTGGGTAATGTCTTATATTTTTATAAATTTGACACAGTTCTTTATGTATTTTAGAAATGAAGCCTTTATTAGAAACACTGGCTGTAAAGATTTTTTTCCCCAGCTCTGTAGTTCCCTTAAAATCTTTTTTGTTTTGGCTCTATTTGTGCAAAACCTTTACAATTAATGTGATCAAAGTTGTCCATTTTGTATTTCATAATGTTCTCTAGTTCTTCTTTGGTCACAAAGTCCTTCCTTCTCCAAAGATCTGATAGGATAAATTATCTTTTGCTCTCCTAATTTGTTTATAGTATTACCCTTTATGCCCAAATCATTTAACCATTTTGACCTTATTTTGGAATAGAGTGTGAGATATGTCTATGTTGAGTTTCTGATATATTATTTTCCAGTTTTACCAGCAATTTTTGTGAACAGAGAGTTCTTATCCCAGAAGCTGGAATTTGGAGTCTATGAAATACTAAATTACTATAGCCACTGATGATTATGTTGTCTGTATTTAACCTATTCCTCTGATTCACAACTGTATATTTTAGCCAGAACCAAATAATTTTGATAACTGCTGCTTTATAATAGAGTTTTACATATGGTACTGCTAGGCTAGCATCTCTTTTTTTTTTTTTTTTTTTCATTTGTCCCCTTGATATTATTGCCCTTTTGTTCTTACAGATGAATATTGTTATTATTTTATCTCTATAAATTAATGTTTGGCAGTTTGATTGGTATGGCCCTGAACAAGTAGACTAATTTAGGTAAAATTATCATGCTTATTATATTAGCTCAGCCTAATGAGTAATTGATATTTTTACAATTGTTTAGATCTGACTAAAGTGATAGAATTTGAGCCATTCTTTGAAGGATGAGTGGAATTTAATTAGGCATAAGGCAAAAAGACAAGCATTTGGGGGAAGGCAAACATCAAATAAAGGATACTGAAAGAAGCAAAGTCCAAATATTAGTGAGAAAGTACAATCCATTTAAACTCAAAAGTAAATAGAAAATGGAGTATAACCAGAAATAATGATTGGGATTTTACAAAGAATCAAATTTAAGTTAGGTACTAGGTAATCCAGTGGTCCTCAAACTTTTTAAATAGAGGTCCAGTTCACTGTCCCTCAGACTGTGGGAGGGCCAGACTATAGTAAAAACAAAAACTCACACTCTGTCTCCACCCCTCAGCCCATTTGCCATAACCAGGTGGGCCACATTAACTGTCTCAGTGGGCCACATCTGGCCCGTGGGCAATAGTTTTAGAACCCCTGAGGTAATCCTTCCCTAAATTAGAGATATCCAAATCTCAGTGGGCTATGCTATAATATAGGAGATCCCCTTCCCTCTCAAAAGTTCTTGAAGGTCTTCACCATCTTAGTAGTACAATAGAAGGAATTCTTAAATATAAAGATTGAACTTAGTGACTGAAGTAACTTCCTTATCTTGAATTCTATGAATTAGTGAGGTTGGAATGGAAAAATGAAATTGATTTTTCATGCTTCTTAAAGCAAAGACCTATGAAGGAAAATGTATTCTGCATCCAGAGAAACAATTGATGAATAAAAGCATGCAAAGAATGGTTTTACATACATAAATACATACATACATACATATACATACACACACAAAAATGTGTCTATTGGTAGCTATCTCTAGGATGGGTGGGAAGTTACATTACTTTCTATTTAAAAGGAATAGCAAGTTATACATAACAAATCTGCAGTTTCATGTAAGATATTTTTCTATTCTATTTTATTATGGAAATGATTGTTTATTTCTTAAGGTCAGAATTTTTTTTTTTTTAAAAGATATAGCCAGCAATGGCACAATGGCCACTCTAGGGTTTGTCCCTGCCTCTGTATAATGAGTAGAGCAAATGTTAAAGTAATTACATCTGGTGAGATTGGACAGACTTTTGAAGTCAAGTCCCCCTCAAAAGAAATAAAATAAAATAAAAAATAAGTGCCTAATAACTTTGCCAAGAGGTGGGGATAAAAAGGGCAACAATTTGTCCCTGTTTCGAGGATTTCTTACTCCAATGGGCAAGACAACCTATAATAACTATTTACAAACAAGTTAAAATTGAGTAATGACTATAATAGAGTCAAATTATATGAGGTTGGAATCTAAGAGACCAATAAGGAAAATTTATACCAGGAATGGAGTGATAAAAGCCTGGAACCTGACAATGTTAGGAGAGAAATTTAGAAGAAAGTGAAAAATCAAAGTGGGTATCAACATTTTAATCTGATTGGGAACATTATGGTACTCTTGAAAGAGATAGTGATTTTAGGACCAACAGATGGTCAAATAAACTATTTAGTCATATCATCAACAAGCTACTGGTAAATATTAAGCCAATAAGTACAAATACGTAGAACAACAAAAAGAATACTGCCACAGAATTCACTACATGGAACTGTAGACTTGCCTGAAGCAAATATGCTACAAAAATCTGTCAATTACTTCCCAGTTGGGAGCAGTTGGTTTGCTCAGCTGTGAAACTCATGTCTGCCTTCCCTAAACAGATCATGTTCTCTATTACATACTAAGGACAAATCCTACTGTGCTTCGGTACTAACTGAACAGACCAGAAAATGACTAGGGTATTTCCCCTTGAGCAATGCTCACTGTAGAGGCTCAAATTTATATATTCAAGAGAAGAGAAAAGTTACAAGTCAGAACAGCCTGAATGCAGAAGAGAGTCAGTGTAATGACCATAGCTGGACCCCTAGAAAGCCCTTCAACAATGCTTGCTGTCTCACTGATCTAAAGCTGACAGCTTTTGGGATTTCTATATTTAGTTTCCTGATCATTCTGACAAAATAAATGATGCTATCTCCTCTTATTAGACACCCCCTCACAGACTCTTCACCAACACCCTTCCAAAAATGCTTGTTAAATTCAATTAGGGAAGTATCTATGTAAACAAGGTATTGTGCATAAAGACAAGTATTTTTCTATTTAAAAACCTTATAGTTAATTGATTGGGATGAGAGTGGGGGAGGCAACATGTGTAGAATAAGTAAATAATATTTGCCAAATAATACAAGTAATTTCAAGAGGGAGATGGTGCTAATAAATGAGAATGAAAATTAGAATTAATAGAGAACAGAAGCCTAACTCATTATTTTTTTAAATTAGGAGGAAAAAAAATGAGCCTTTGATTTATCGACAATCTTGAGGATTCTAAAACACTTAACATTCTGTTCCAATGATGAAGAATGATTGTTTGAATCTCTATTCATTCCTGCTCATGCTTGTTCATAGGTTGTACATACACGCTATTGTTTTTACACACACACACACACACACACACACACACACACACACACACAGAACGATGTATTGCTTTTTCTAAAAGATCATTTGCTGGGTCAGATCACATGATATGATAAAGCTGACTTTCTGCTTCATTATTTTCCTAATTACTAAAGCCAGCAGTAGTGGGTCTAAATTATATTGTGAACTGAAGCATGGAAATATTCAGTGTGTTGTTCATAAGTGAGAGAACTCCCCTTTCCTCCCTGTGGCCTATCTTTGATCTTAATCAATGTCAAGGACTATGTGCAATTCAATTAAAAGAAAGAAATTCCTAATAGACTCTTGTTCTAAACATATTTCATTTCATGGTACAATTGTATTTTAAGATTAATATTCTAACAAATATTTTACAACAAAATCTATCTATCCATCTGTATGTCTATCTATCTATCTATCTCAAAGTATCTATCTCTTTCTCTCTCCCTTCCTCCCTGCCTCCCTCCAGTCCTCACTTCCTTCCCCCTCTTTCAAAATTGTCTTTACATGACCGTTATTCAAATTGTTTTCTATTTCTGCTCACCTCACTCTGCAACAATTCCTATAATTCTTCCTTTATTTCTCTGATGATACCTTGACTTCTTCATTTCTTAGAGTACAACATAATTCTGTAACATACAAACACCATAACTTATTTAACCATTCCCCAAATGAGGAGCACCCCTTTAGTTCCCAACTCTGCCACTACAAAAAAAAATAATGCTATAAATATTATTATGCACATGAGTTATTTCCTTTTTCATTCATGTGTTTGGTCTATAGTCTCAGTAGTAATATTTTTGGTCAAAGGACATTAACAGTTAAATAGATTTTGTAGCATAGTTCCAGATTGCTTCCAGAATGACTGAACCATTTCACTTACCTACCAATAGAGCCTGTTTTGTGACAGTATCTCCAGCATTTATTATTTTCAAATTTTATCATCAATTCCTATTTTAGGTGTGAAAAATGAAATATTTTTAAATATTTAAAATTTGATCTCTTTAATAGTAATTTAAGGAATTTTTTTTTTTTTGGTTATGGATCATTTGGATTTATTTTAATATCTGAAAATATCTGTAGACCATTTAACAACTTTATTACAAATTTGAACTGCTCCCTATATATTTTGAAATGAAAATTTTATGGGAGAAAATTGCAAAATTATTACCTCCCTTCTAATTTTAATTGCATTTGGGTTTTTTTGTGTGTGCAAAAACATTTTAATTAACATAATTAAAATTCAACATTTTACTTTATGTGATACTCTCTATTTAGTTCTTTTAGCCAAGAACTCTTAATTTATTCACTGATAAAACAACTAATTTCTTCCAGGTATTGGGCCTAGAGTCAGGAAAATCTGAATTAAAATCCAGCGTCAGATATGAGAAAGTCAAGTAACTTCCTCGTTGTCTCATTTTTCTTATCAATAAAATGGTGTCAATAATAGTACTATATTACAAGATTGTTGAGATAATAATTAGAAAGTTTGTTTATAACTAAAGTTATATAAAATGCTTATCATTTACTGTGTAAATACTTACAGTTATTCTTTGACCCTCTAATTTTTTTTTTATGTTATTACTCTTTATATTTAAATTCTATGTATATTTCTTGTTTTCCTTTGTGTGGCATGAAATATTATTGTATGTCTAGTTTCTGTCAGACAGTTTTCCAGTGTTCCCCATTATTTCTTTTATAGTATGGTGAACTTTTGTTTCAATAGTTCAGATTTTCGTTTAAGAAACACTTTGTAATCTCAATAGATACAGAAAAAGTTTGTGACAAAATACAGTACCCATTGATATTAAAAACACTAGACAGCATAAGGATAAAGGGAGCTTTTCTTAAAATAATAAGCAGTATTTATCTAAAACCAATAACAAACATTATCTATGATGGAGAAAAGCTGGACACATTTCCAATAAGAGTAGGGGTGAAACAAGGATGCCTATTATCACCATTATTATTCAACATTGTACTAAAATGTTGACTTTAACCAGAAAAAAAAAGAAAGAAAAAGTAATTAAAAGAATTAAAATAGGAAATGAGGAAATAAAACTATCACTCTTTGCAGATATGATTACATACTTAGAGAATTCTAGAAAATCATCAAAAAACCAACTAGAAACAATTAATAGCTCTAGCAAAGTTACAGAATATAAAATAAATTAAACCCACACAAATCTTCAGCATTTCTATATATTACTGACAAAGCCCAGCAGCAAGAGATAGAAAGAGAAATTTCATTTAAAATAACAATAGACAAAATAAAATATTTGGGTGTCTACCTGTCAAAACAAATTCAAAAACTATATGAACACAATTACAAAACACTTCTCACACAATAAAGTAAGATGTAAACAATTGGAAAAATATCAATTGCTCATGGGTAGCTGAGCAAATATAATAAAAATGACAACTCTGCCTAAATTGATGTTCTTGTTCAGTGCCATGCCAATCATCTGTCAAAAAGTATTTTATTGAACTAGAAAAAAATACTGAAATTCATCTGGAAGATCAAAAAGATCAAGATATTTAAAGAAGAAAAAAAACAAAGAATGTTGGCTTAGCAGTAACAAATTTAAAATTATATTATAAAGCAGCAGTTATCAAAACTAATTGGTACTAAGAAATACAGAATAAATTAGATACACATAACACAATAATGAAAGCCTATAGTAATCTAATATTTGAAAAATCCTCAAACTCCAACTTCGGGATAAGAACATATTATTTCACAAAAATTGCTGGTAAAACTGGAAAATAATGTGTCAGAGACTCAGCATAGACCTACCTTTCACACCTCATACCAACATAAGGTCAAAATGGGTACATGATTTGGACATGAAGGATGATATCATAAATGAAGAAAGGAAAGGATAATTAACTATAAAATATAGGAGCAGGGAGGAGTTTATAACCAAGAAAAACTAGACAAAATGGACAACTTGTCAGAGACTCAGCATAGACCTACCTCTCACACCTCATACCAAAATAAGGTCAAAATGGGTACATGATTTGGACATGAAGGATGATATCATAAATGAAGAAAGGAAAGGATAATTAACTATAAAATATAGAAGAAGGGAGGAGTTTATAACCAAAGAAGAACTAGACAAAATGGACAACTTTGATTACATTAAGTTAAAAAAGTTTTTACATAAACAAGACCAATAGAAACAAGATTAAAAGGGAAATACCAAGCTGGGGGGAGGGGGGAATCTTTACAATCAGTGTTTCTGATGTAGGTCTCATTTCTAAAATATATAAAGAACCTTGTTAAATTTTTAAGTATACTAGTCATTCCCTAACTGATAAAAGGTCAAAGGGTACAAAGATACAATTTTCAGATGATGAAATCAAAGCCATCTATAGTCATATGAAAAAATGCTGTAAATTCACTATTGATTAGAGAAGTACAGATTAAAACAACTCTGAGTCACCACCTCATCCTCTCAGATTGACTAAGATGATATGAAAATCTAATGATGAATGTTGGAGAGGATGTGGGAAAACTGGGACTAATACATTGTTGGTGGAGTTGTAAACTGATCCAATCATTCTGAGAGCAATCTGGAAGGAACCATTGCCTAAAGGGCTATCATACTGTGCATACCTTTTGATCCAACAGTGCTATTATTAGGTCTGTATCCCAAGGGAATTTTAAAGGAGAGAAAAGGCATGTGCAAAAATTTTGTAGCAGCTCTTTTTGTGGTAATAAAGAATTGGAAAATGAGAAGATGCCCATTACTTGGGGAATGGCTGAAAAAGCCATTGAAAATTGAACTGAAAATAATGGAATATTTTTGTTCTGTAAAGAATGATGAACAAGTTGATTTTAGAAAGGCCTGGGAAGATTTACATGAACTGATGCTAAGCAAAGCAAGCAGAACCAAGAATACGTACATGATAATAACAAGAATGTGTTATGATTGACTATGAAAGATTTAATTCTTCTCAGTAGTTCAGTTATCCAAAGCAATCCCAACAGACTTTGGACAGAAAATGCCATCTGCATCCAGAAAAAGAATTACGAAGATTGAATGCAAATCAACACATGCTATGTTCACTTTCTTTTTCTGTTTTTTTCTTCCTTTCCCATGCTTTTCCCCTTTAATTCTGATTGTTCTCTTCCAATGTGATTCATAAAGCAATGTGTATGAAAATAATATATATATATATATGTATATGTATATATATATTCATAAAAATGAAGCACTTTAAGAAACATTTGTTTTCTCATATTATGTACTTAATCAGTTCCCCTAATCAATCTCTTAATTTATTAACCAGTACTGTGTAGTTTGTTCATTATTTCTTTGTAATCCAGTTTGAATTTGGTTTTGCTAGGACTTTTTTCTTCCCATTTTTCTATGAATTGGTCTACTTGATCTTTTGATCAATTTATATTCTTAGTCTTGTGTTTTTCTACCAAAGGCTTTTTTTTTTTCATTACTTATATCTTATCCTATAAAGTAATCCTTTTGAAGTTTAACTGATATGACATCAGGTAGATAATTTTAGGTAGTATTGTCATTTTCATTTTATTGACTATCATATATACATGTTGATGATTGATTATTTATGATTGTTTTTATCCTGCAGTTTTGCTGAGGTCATTAATTGTTTAATTTTCAAAATTGGTTCTCAGTGGTTTGTCAAATAAACTATTACATAATCTGCAGAAAATTGATGATTTTGTTTCTTCTTTGCCTTATGCCCTCAATTTCTTTGTCTTGTCTTATTGCTATGGCTAGCATTTCTACTACTGTATTTAATAGTAAAAATGATATTGACATGGTTATTTTACCCCTGATCTCATCAGAAAAACTTGCAGCTTATTGCTGTCACAAATTATGCTGAATGTTGATTTTAAAGAAATAATATTCATCATATTAATATGTGATCCACTTACTGTTCTCTCTCTTTCTCTTTCTTTATTTTTCTTTCTCTGTCTCTCAAAAAGAATTAGTATTGTATCTCATCAAAAGCATTTTTCTTCATCTTTTAATATAATTACATTATGACTTGTGATTTTCTTATACTTAAGGTTGTCAATTATATTTATAGTTTCTGAATTATGAACCTGTCCTGTATTTCAGACATGAATATTGCCTAATCACACTGTATATGCTTTGTGACATTTTGTTAAAGTCTCCTTGGTAATATTTTCCTTAATTTTTTGCATTGATATTCATTAAGAAGCATAGTATTTTCACCTTTTTTGGATCTGATTTTTCTTGCAAAGCATGATGAATATAGAAACTTATTTAGAAGAATTGCATGTGTCTAACCTATATTAGATTACTTCCTGTCTTGGGGAGGGGGAAGTGTGTGGAGTAAGATAGTGAAGAATTTACAGATTAAGTACATATTGATCAGAGATTGCTAGTAAATGTAAACCAGATCTATAGGCCCCAGTCAGGTGAAGGCCTTGGCTGCATTCCTTTGCCGATATAGGGATTAGGAACTATATGTGGCCAAAGAGGCTGTAAATCACTTTGTCAGCTGCATTCCACTGACCAAATATGACCAATCACAACCTATGGAGGGTGGGATTTTGGAGGATCTTTGTCTGAAATGTATAAAAGTTGTGAACATTTTCAAGGGATTGGCTCTCTCCTACTGTGAATCTGGCTCACAGACCAGGATGGGGTCCACTTCTGGAGATTCTAATAAATAATTCTCTGAGTAGTCATTTTTGGATAGGATTTTCTATTCTTCACAGAAGGAAGGAGATAAGGAGAAAATTTTGGAACACAAGGTTTTGCAAAGTTGAATGATAGAAGCTATCTTTATGTGTATTTGGAAAAATAAATAACTATTTAAAAAAAAAGAAATAAAGCATTTGTTTCATCAAAAACTAGTGTTTTGTTTTGTTTTGTTTTATGTTTTGCCTATATTTGTTCAATTTCCTCTTTTGGTTTATCATAGTATTTTTTATTTCAAGGAATTCTTTTTGTTTGATAGCACATTCTTTGAGTCTTTTTCTTGACTTAGGACTTTAAATTAGGAAATATATATACACAAATATATATATTTATATTTATAGTATTACTTTATATGAGGAAAATCTCTTTGCCCTTCAAGAGAAAATTTTGCACTGAGCTTTTGTTAACTTGATTGTTTTACTATACTGAATATTGTATTACTCCAGAATTTCAGGAATATGGCAAGATTTGAGACTTACAAGCTCTCAGTATTCCTGAAGTGATCCAATCTACATCAGAGTCTACACATTTCCCTCTTTTTCTAAGCTCAACAAGGATTATGCTGGGAATTAGTTGTTATAATAATCTAAATTTTACAGATGAGGAAACCAAATCAAAGAGTGTCACAAAGTGAATGTCTGAGGCTAGATTTGAACACAGGTATTTCTGAATCCAGGCCTGGAATTCTATCCACTGCCTACATAAGCAGAAAAGATATTAACATTACCATTTTGTAGATGAAGAAATCAAAACTGAATGACTAAGGTTAGTATCTGACTGAAACCAATATAAAAACTTAAGTTTCTAATGCATTTTCTAGGAATTTTTATTGATTTTCATATCATGGTAAGTGACTATTCAGAAATGCCAAAAATGCTTTTGCAATAGACTGATTTCCTGTCACGTCCCACTCCCATATCCTTAAATACATTTCTTATCAATATGAGGAAAATTGCTCTTTGCTATGGGTGATATCTATGTAGCAGATAATTTATTTGTGGAGGCTAGGATATAGGACTAAGTATCACCTTGACCTTTTAACTTACAGTAGCTTAAGATGCTTAAGCAGGTTTAAAGTCTTAGTATAATGAGGCCCATCAAGAGAAGTTCTTGTTGAGGGGAGAAATGTATTCAGTCATCCAAACTTTAACCAGCAGCAGCAACAGTAATGATTAAAAGAGAGTATGATTCCAGTTCTCCTAAACTCTGACTTCATACTGGCCTTCAAAATATTCTAAATAGTTTCATAAATGACTAGCCACTTTTTGCTGTGATTATGACTAGTGCTCAAGGCTGATAATCAAATTGCTTGTGAATCAAAAGGAATAAAACATAAGGTGAGCTGTTAGAACCCATCTACCAACAAAAAGGTCAAGGCCTCCGGCAAAGAGAGAGAGAGAGAGGAAAAAAATGACTTCTTGATCTTAGAATAGATTTATTTTTAATACAGAGGAAAGCTACTTACAGATGTGAAAAAACATTTAAAACTTGCAGTAAAACAGATTACAAGCTTTCTTAATTCAATTTTCTCTGGCATTTATTGTGTTTAATAAAATACCTAAATGTCAACTAAATTTATAAAAATGTATTTATAGCTTAATAAATGGCAAAAACAGATTTTTCACAAAGAGATAATGTAGGTACTAATATTCTAAATTGATATGAATTTTTGTTTTCTCCTTAAAGTAGAAATAATTAGTTTCCTTTTTAAGTTTTGTTTTGTTTTGTTTTGTTTTTAATTCTACAGTAGCTTATAAAAAATTCCATTGGTATGGTTTATGCATCTTATAGTCCCTTGGTCAACACGAGATATTAAAGTATGTATACGTGCATATTAAAAAAATACAGCAGCATAAGGTAGTAGTTAGAGGGACAGCATTAGAATTAGGGAGGTCTGGGCTCCTTTCCTGACCCTGATACATATTAATTGTATTACTCAGGGTAAGTCATTTAAATTTCCAGTGTTTCTGGTATCTTTATAAGGCTATTTGCTAAAGAATATGCAATGCAATAACCTGCATGGTAGAAGGTGATTCTTTATTAGTCCTTCCACAATCAAAGAAATCATAAGTCAGACAGAAATAGAAGTCCCTTCCTATCACTCCTTACTCAACTTGTAGTAAATCTATTCAAGAATACTTGAAAAAAAAATTCAGGAATAGCTCTACTAAAACAAATATCTAAAGCTTTTGTGACTGAATCATTAAATATTAAGAAAAGAAATAAACAAAATAAAACAGAACTTTTAGAGGGGGAGAATCAGAGATCTAAGAAGAGAGACAAACTAGCTTAAGGTCATTACCAGTAAATATAAACTGAGGATTTGAAATGAAGTCAACTGATGCTAAAATCACGGATCCTTCTACTACAACAATCTGCCAGCCATTTTTTGTGAATGCCAAAATTCAGAATAGCTTTCTTTGTCTTCTTAATCAACAATAGAGAACAATTTCATTGTAAATAAGAGAATTACTAAGATAAGTTCATTGAAAGAAGCTTGTCTAGAATGTGAGTCTCTAGCTATGAACAGGTAAGAAAATACTACAGATTATGTTTCTTTCTCACTGAGGAACTTAACATACATTTAAAGAGCTTCTCCTTGTTCTCAGTAGTCAGTTTGTGTTCCTGTCTGACTTATGATTTCATTAGAGTGAAGAATTCCTTAAGCTTGGAATTTAAGAATAAAATGGACAAGTTTGGGGTGATGCAAACATGATGCAAATAACAATTTTCTACATCTTAGAGGACATTACACACATATCTATATCATTATCTAATTGTATCTTTCTATACACACTATATATATATATATATATATATATATATATATATATATATATATATATATATAATATGATACTTATTTGTTCATATTAATTAATTTAAACATTTATGAATCATGTTGGGAGAGAAAAATCAGAGCAAAAGGGAAAAACCATGGGAATGATTAAAATAAATAATAACAGAAAAAAGAAGTTAATATAGCATGTGTTGATTTACTTTCAGTTTCCACAATTCTTTTTCTGAATGTAGGTGGCATTTTCTGTCCAAAATCTATTGGGGTAGCTTTGGATCACTGAATCACTGAGAAGAACCAAATCTCTCATAGTTTATCACTGCACAATCTTATTGTTATTATGTAAAATGTATTTCTGGTTCTGCTTATTTCACTTGGCATCAGTTTGTGTAAATCTTTTCAGGCCTTTTAAAATCAGCTTGTTCATCTTTTTTTTAATAGAAAATTAATATTCCATTATCTTCATATACCACAACTTCTTCAGCCATTCTTCAAGTGATGGGTATCTACTCATTTTCCCATTCTTTCTTACCAGAAAAAGTGTTGCTACAAATTTTTTTCCAAATATGGGTTCTTTTTTTCTCCTTTAGGATTTCCTTGGAATATAGACCCAGTACTGGCACTGCTAGGTGAAAGGATATGCACAGTTTTATAGTCCTTTAGACATAAATTCCAGATTGTTCTCTAGAATGGTTGGATCAGTTTACAACTCCACTAACAATGCATTACTATCTCAGTTCCCCACATTCCCTCCAACATCTATCAATATCTTTTCCTATCATCTTAGCCAATCTAAGAAGTATGACATAGTAACACAGTGTGGTTTTAATTGGCATTATCTAATCAATAGAGATTTAAAGTATATTTTCATAAGACTATAGTTAGCTTTAATTTCATCATCTCAAAATTGTTTCCTTATCCTTTGACTATTGATTGAAGAATGACTTGTATCCTTTTAAATTTGACACAGTTTATATGTTTTAGATATACAAATATAATTAAAATAAGACCTTGATCAGAAACGCTGGTTGTAAAGATTTTTTTCTTGGTAATTTTGTACTTCCTTTTTAATCTTGTTTCTATTGGTTTTATTGTGCAAAATCTTTTTAATTTAATGTAATCAAAGTTGTCCATTTTGTCTTTCATAATGTTCTCTAGTTCTTCTTTGTCATAAATTTGTCCCTTCTCCAAAGATGTGATAGGTAAATTATCCCTTGCTCTTAATCTGATTTATTGTATCATCCTTTATGCTCAAATTATGTACCCATTTTGACCTAACTTTGCTATGTGGTAGATGTATATCTATACCACATTTTTTATATTATTTTCCAGTTTTCCCAGCAATTTTTGCCAAATAGTGAATTACTATTCCAGAAGCTAGAGTCTGGGTGTTTACTATATATTAGATTACTATAGTCACACAAATATTTAAAGATATCACTTATGACAGAATCAAGATGGCAGAATAGAGGAAGAGATTTCTCTAATTCGTCCAGATTCCTCTCCAAACAACTCAAGATGAATTCTGGAGCAACAGAACCAATAAAAGGACAGGGGAAAACAATTTTCCAACCTATCTCACTAGAGTGACAGTGGAGTACTTCAAAGCAAGCTCAGCCAGATAAATTGATATTCCAGCAAGCCAGCAGATATTCAGTAGAAGACCTTCAAACATTTCTTTTTTTTTTTTTTTTTCTTCTGTTTTTATTTTCTTCTAATTAACTTGAAGTTACCAAGAGTAAGCATAGACTGGTACCTATGCCTGAAACACTTGTCCTTCCTCTTGATATTCCTTACTACTGACTTCTCTAGTTTCCTTGGAATTTCTTTTTTTTTTCCTTTCTTTCTTTCTTTTCTTTTCTTTCTTTCTTTCTTTCTTTCTTTCTTTCTTTCTTTCTTTCTTTCTTTCTTTCTTTCTTTCTTTCTTTCTTTCTTTCTTTCTTTCTTTCTTTCTTTCTTTCTTTCTTTCTTTCTTTCTTTCTTTCTTTCTTTCTTTCTTTCTTTCTTTCTTTCTTTCTTTCTTTCTTTCTTTCTTTTTCTTTCTTTCTTTCTTTCTTTCTTTCTTTTTTTTTTAGAAAGCAGAAAGATTGTATTTTTCCTGATGAAAATATAAATTGAATAGAAAACATGACTTTCAAATAAAAAGTAAACAGGAAAAATAAATCATAAGGGATTGAATAAAGTTAAACTGCTTACATTCTGATAAGAAAAGGTGGTACTTTTAAGAACTTTATCATTAGTAAGGCAATTAGAAGTAGTCTACATTAGAGAGAGGATGTGGGTGTAAGCTGACAAGGATATGTAAAAAAAAGATAATAATTGACAAGAACGTAGTACACAACAAGATTATGTGATGTTCAACTGTGATGGATTTGGCTCTTTTCAATAATGAAGTGATTAAGAGTCTTGTAATTGAGAGTCATTACCATCCAGAGAGAAGATTACAGGGACTGAATGTGGTTCACAACATAGTATTTTCACTTTTGCTGTTGTTATTATTTTTTGCTTCCTTGTTTTTGTTTTTGTTTTTCTTTCCATATTTTCTTTTTCTTTCTAATGTTTTATGACAAGGTTTTCCAAGGATAAATGTTGAAAACTATCTTTGCATATATTTTGAAAATAAAGTGATTGTTATAAAAAATAAAATAAATTAAGGGTTGAGGAAAAGCTAACCATTGGGGTAAAGTGGATAGGAGAGCTAAAATTTAAAAAGTCTGAAATAACTTTTACAATGAATGGGGAAATGGAAGGGTGGTAGATAATCCTGAACCTTACTTTTTTTTTTTCAAAACTGGGATAAAAGAACTATACACATTCAATTGCAATTAGAACTCTCTATCTTATCCTACAAAGCAGTAGGAAGAAAAAGGGATATGAGGAAAAAGGGAAGGGATGGAATGAAATAAGGGAGGCTAGATTGAAGAATGTAGTTGTTCAGAGGCAAAACACTTTTAGGAAAAACAGTGAAAGGAGAGAGAGAAGAAAGATAAATAAAAAAATAGGATGGAGAGAAATATATAGTACAAAATTGTCTTGGGGGTAAACGAGATGAGGTGAGATCTTTGTGAAAATGGAATAAGGCTTCATCTACTTTAGAGTTTCAGTAGGCCTGAAGGATTTTGAAGATTGAATCAAGGGCATACTTAAATCTCCTTCCTGTTATCCTCCCATGACATCATTTTCTCCCTATTTCTGTCAAATATGGGCAACTATGTACTTATTGGTCAAGTTCCACTTCTTCTTTGGAATTGTCTTGGATCTTTGTTTTGCTAAGTATAGTTAAGTCAGTCACAGCTGATGATCTTACAATGTGGCTATCACCATATACCTTCTTCCTTTTACATCAGTTAATGTAAGTCTTTCCAGGTTTTCTATTGTTAGTAAAGTGCCTTTGACCATATATATATCAGTTAGAACATGACTTGTAGTCTTATAATTTTGAATCAGATCTCTATATATTTGAGAAAAGAGGCCTTTATCAGGGTCATGATACAATTCCCCCCTGTGTGGTACAGAAAATGGTGAGGGGTCACAATTTAATAAAACAGCTGGAGAGATCTCTAGAAGCAAAGCAAAGTTTATTGTCCCACCCCTGGGAGCAGACTATCTAAGGGAGGATTAGCATCTTTAATCCCTAAGGCAAATACCCCCTCCCACCACTGACCCTCATCCTCATTGGCTGATTTTTTTAAAGAAGTTATCTGGTGGTTATCCACCACCAGAGAAAGAAGACAGAGCAAAGCAAACTATTGAGAGACAGAGACAGAGAAAGAGAAAGAGAGAGAGAGAGAGAGAGAGAGAGAGAGAGAGAGAGAGAGAGAGAGAGAGAGAGAGAGAGAGAGAGAGAGAGAGAGAGGAGGGAAGAAAAGAAGGGAAGAAAGAAAAAAAGTAAGAGAGAGCAAGAGAGATCATAATGGTGATGCTTTTGGTTCTCCTACATTTCAGTAAATCTTTAATAAAATGAAATGTTCATATAAGGGAAAAAAACAATCAACAAATTTTGATTAATGTCTAATTTCCAAGTATGTCTCCCAAATGAGTGGGTAATTGTCACTAAAGTTTATGTCTTTCTGAGTTTCCATGTGACATTGATCCTAGAAACTTGTAAAACAAATCAACTTTCTTAAAAAAGATGCAATGTATTTGTCGTTATTCTAGAAATGGCGTAATAAATATATGGGAAAAGATGTAGAGGGAGGAGTTAGTTAATACTCTACAAAATACAATGCTTCTAATTTGTTTTGAATGAATAAATGACTTTATAGGTGTATTTAGACAAAGTCATTCATTAAAAAGCTATTACAATACAGATCTATCTTCTATCTTCCTATCTTCCTATCATCCATTTTTCTATTATTTGTATTTCTCAGTCTATCACCTATTTTTACACAAAGACATGCACATATACATGCAGGTATATGCATATACATATTTTTTCCAATTATTCGTGCATGTCTGACTCTTTATAATCAGGTGAACTATATTATATTTTTATATATAATATATATTCACATATATTATATATAATATAGGTTAACTTGGCAAAGATATTAGAGTGTCTAAACATTTCTTTCTAAGTAAATTATAGTAAATAGCAGTTAAATGTCTTGCCTAGGGTCAAGTAAATGTCTGAGACTGGATTTACATTTAGATTTTCCTAATTCCAGCTGAGTACTCTACTGAGCCAGTCAGCTGCCTCCAATATACACAAATACATCTATAGTATGAATTAAGGAGAAGTAAACTCTTCTCAAAAGTTTTTCTTAACTGAGGGCTGGGATCGAAACTTCCCAGATTACTTCTTACTTTTCATTAGCAACTCTGCTTGATTTGTCCATAGAACATGAAGCCTCTATCTAGATTACCTTCTGGTCTTGCTTCCTTACTTTTCAGATTCTTTTTGTATATTGTTTTCTCCCTTTCATATATATACATACACACACAAATATATATGTATATTTAACAATTCATATCCCCAGTGCTCAGCACATCGCCTGGCATATAATAGGTGTTTAATAAAATTTTTTTTTTTATATACATCAAAAAATTGTAAGCACCTTGAAAACAAGGATTTTCTCTTGCTTCTTTCCATGTCTATAGCACTTCATATAGTACCTGGTACATAACAGATGTTAATAAAATTTTATTATTGATAATTGGCCTATGCACAAGTATAATATGTATATTTGTGTCAATTTGCATATGTTTAAATATGAGGAAAATGGATGACTTTTTGTAACTTACTCCAACTAGCTTCACCTTAAAACTCTAGATAATCTACCATATGAATGACTTTACTTTTAAACAAGACAAGTAATCCATCACATTTATGCCTATAGTCATTCATACATTAAAATTCTGAGTTTTTTCTTTTGTTTTATTTTGCCCTTGACATTTTCATCCTGACCAACTAAGCTGCCCTTGACAGTTAAAGAAATGTTTTAAAGAAATATGTTGTGTTTTATTTCTCTAATCATGGGTCAAACTTTATCAAAACATTCTTATAGGGCCATATGTTTTAAAGGAACAACTATGCTTAGACTAAATTTACAATGTGAGCTTGAATAACTAAGAAACAAAATAACTGTTTGGATAAAGTTTATTTAAACATATCTCCATAATAAAAACCTGAAGCTCTTTTAATTTGAATTATCTAGCAATCATTAAACCTCCATTAGCCAGCAATATCAATTGACCAGAATAATTCTGCATTGCCCTTATAGAAGAAAGAGGATTATTACAAGGAAATGAGATGATCAAACTGATAAAGATTGCATTAGTTTTAAAAACATAATGAATAATAACAATAACAACCCACAAAGGGCAACTGCAACTAAAGTTTGAATATCCACCCATGTCTTTAAAATTTCAAATGTTAAATAAATAAATAAATGCAAAACAAAACAAAATAAAAACAAGGATTTTCAAAGTAAAAACAGTATTTTACATGTACTCTATTAGATTAAAAGTTTCAGGGAATGTTTTTCCTTTGCTTGAATGTTTCTCTCTCAAATATATTCTGGGTACTTGCTTGCTTTCCCCTTCATTCATTCATTCATTTATTCATTCTTTTATTCATTCATTCATTTATTTATTATATCAAAAATTATCAGTTGTCTTCTTTTCAATATATCAATATATTTATAGAGACTTTTTTTAAAAGTTAAATGGAGGAGGTGGGGGGAAAAGAGAGGGAATGTTGATAAAAGAAAGAAGGAATGTTGATAAATAAATGTTAATAAAAGAAAGACTCCTAAAGGATTTAACTTTGGTGTGATATTTTATGTATTGGAATAGATTTAATATTATTCACTAAGATAGAAAATAAAAGACTGATGTTTGGAAAAGATGTCCAAAGAAGCAAATTTTTAAAAAAAGATATTTCAAAAAAAAAAAAAAATCAAGGTTGCTCAGTAAACTTTAGTCAGTTGGAAATTGCTTAATAGGAATATAGTCTTTAAGTATTCTTTTTAATTGAAATTTTACTGTCATTTAAAAAATAGGTCTCTTCAAGATGGAAAACACAATAATAAGCAGAAACAAAAAAGCAACATAAAATAACTACTATTTAAAGAATGATATTATCAAGTTCTGGCAAAAATTCATAGTAATTAAAATGAATAAACTTGGTCTTCATTTGTAAAATTTAATTCCTTTTGTCATTTTTCTATTTTTGTGGTTCTTGCTATTATTGTTTAGTTGATTAGTTATATTCGACTCTTTGGGATGCCATTTAGATTTTCTTGAAAATGATATAATAGTCTTTTCCAGCCAAGATGGCGGTGTGGAGGCAGACAGCTGCTTGAGCTCCTAGTTTTCTCTCAGAACTTACTTCATGACAAGCCTCAGACTTAATGCTTGACCCAGAAAGAAACCCACAAATAATCACCAAGAGAAGACATCCTTGAAAGTCGCCAAAAAAGGTCTGTGTTTGTTCAGGGGAGGGTCAATCAGACTGGGCACAGACTGAGGGCAGGCAGCCAGAGCAAGACAGGCAGCTCACACAGCTCAGACCTGAGGGGGAGGGGTACGATCTCTACTGTTTCTGTAAAAAGGCTTTTACCCCAGTGTGGATACTCTGTCTTGGCAGCAAGCCAGGAGCAGCTGAGAGGGTGTAAACATTAAGATTAAAACCCCAGAAAGCCAGCGTCTCTCAGAACCCAGCCATCCCCAACACCCACCTGGACTGACTCAGTGCTTTCTCAGAGCCTCAGAGCACAGAGTCAGTACAGTCATCACTGTTCTGTTAGTGGCTCTCTGCTGCCCTACCCCCAGTCTGTAGAGGAAGCCCATTAATACCATCCAACCCCATCCCCCCCAAAACAGACCAATTGTTTCTCTTGTCAATTTGTTTTCTTCCATTCCTACTCTGATAAAATGAACCAAAAAATTCAAAAGGGCTCTAACCATTGACAGTTTTATATGGAGAGAGAGCAGACTTCAAACACTGAGGAGACTAAAAATAGTTTGTCCCCAGAGGAATCCCCTAAGGGGTTTATGAGCTGCTCCTCAATACAAAAGAATCTCATCGAGGAAATCAAAAAGGCTCTCACAAGAGAGCTGGAAGAGAAATGGGAAAAGGAAAGGGAAGCTTGGAAAGAGAGCCTGGAGAAGTCATCCCATGCATTTAAAGACAGAGTGGATAAAGAAATCAAATCATTGAAAAAACAAGATTAGTGAGCTGGAAAAGGTAAACAACTCCAAGGAAAACAGGATTAGTGAGCTGGAAAAAGAAAACAGCTCTCTAAAAAAGTAAAATGGATAAAATGGAAAAAATTCCATAGAAGATAAAAACTCAATTGGACAATTACAAAGAGATATAAAAAAAATGAGTGAAGAAAATACATCATTGAAAATAAGACTTGAACAAGTAGAAATGAATGACTCAAGGAGAAACCAAGAGGTAGACAAGCAAAATCAGAGAAACGGAACAATTGAAAAGAATGTCAAGTACCTTACAAGAAAGACAACAGACCTGGAAAACAGATCCAGGAGAGACAATTTGAGAATAATTGTACTCCCTGAAAAATGTGAGGAAAAAAAGAGCTTGGACACCATTTTCGAGGAAATTATCAAAGAGAATTGCCCAGACGTTCTGGAAACAGAGGGTAAAATAGACATTGAAAAAATTCATTGATCACCTACTGAAAGGGACCCTAAAATCAAAACGCCAAGAAATATAATGGCCAAGTTCAAGAACCATCAGACAAAGGCAAAGATATTGGAAGCTGCTAGAAAAAAGCAATTCAGATATGGAGGATCCACAATAAGGATAATTCAGGATCTAGCAGCGCCCACATAAAAAGAACGAAGGGCCTGGAATATGATATTCCGAAAGGCTAAGGAACTTGGTATGCAGCCAAGAATAACTTACCCAGCAAGAATGAGCATCGTTTTCCAGGGAAGAAGATGGACATTTAACAAAATACATGAATTTCATCTATTTTTGATGAAGAAACCAGACCTACATAAAAGGTTTGATCTTCAAATACAGAACTCAAGAGATTTCTAAAAAGGTAAAAAGAAATCTTGAGAACTATACTTCTGCCAAAAGAATATGTAAAGAACATATGTACAATTTGTCTTAGAAACTAGAGGTGGAAAGGAAATTAAATCATAAAAAAGTGTAAAGTGGTGGTACTACATCTCATGAAGAGGCAAAGGAAACTTATATCTGAGAGAAAGAAAGGAGGGAGATGAACATAGTGTGTATCAATAGACATATTCGATTTATGGTGAAACTTCTTCTACTTCATTGAAAAGTGAAAGGGAAGGAGTAAGCTAAGGGGAAGGGAATACAGAAATTGTGAGGAAAAGGGGTAAAATAAGGGGAGGAACTTTAAGGTGGGGGAAGGATCCTAAAAAGGGAGGGCTGTGAAAAGCAAGTGGTGTTCACAAGTTTAATACTGGGTAGGGGGGTAAGAGGGAAGGAAAGGGTTAAAGCATAAGCAGGAGTTAATAGGATGGCAAGCAATATAGAATTAGTCCTTCTAACCATAAATGTGAATGGGGCAAACTGCCTCATAAAGAGGAAGCAGTTAGCAGACTGGATTAAAAGTCAGAATCCTACTATATGTTGTTTACAGGAAACACACCTGAAACAGGGTGATACATTCAAACTAAAAGTAAAAGGGTGGAGCAGAATCTATTATGCTTCAGGCAAAACCAAAAAAAGCCAGGAGTAGTCATCCTCATCTCAGATCAAGCAAAAACAAAAATTGATCTAATTAAAAGAGATAAGGAAGGGCATTATATCCTGCTAAAGGGCATCATCAATAATGAAGCAGTATCAATATTAAACATATATGCACCAATTGGTGCAGCATCTAAATTCTTAAAAGAGAAATTAAGAGAGCTGCAAGAGGAAATAGATAGCAAAACTATAATAGTGAGAGATCTCAACCTTGCACTCTCAGAATTAGATAAATCAAACCACAAAATAAATAAGAAAGAAGTCAAAGAGGTAAATAGAATACTAGAAAAGTTTGATATGATAGATCTTTGGCGAAAGCTAAATGGAGACAGAAAGGAGTATACTTTCTTCTCAGCAGTTCATGGAACCTATACAAAAATTGATCATATACTAGGGCATAAAAACCTCAAAATCAAATGCAGTAAGGCAGAAATAGTAAATGCATCCTTTTCAGACCACAATGCAATTAAAATTACATTTAATAAAAAGCCAGGGGAAAATAGACCAAAAAATAATTGGAAACTAAATAATCTTATACTAAAGAATGATTGGGTAAAACAGAAAATCATAGACATAATTAATAACTTCACCCAAGAAAATGACAATAATGAGACATCATACCAAAATGTGTGGGATACAGCCAAAGCAGTAATAAGGGGAAGTTTTATATCTCTACAGGCCTACTTGCATAAAATAGAGAAAGAGAGGGCCAACGAATTGGGCTTACAACTAAAATTGCTAGAAAAGGAACAAATTAAAAACCCCCAGACAAGCACAAAACTTGAAATTCAAAAAATAAAAGGTGAGATTAATAAAATTGAAAGTAAAAAAAAAAAAAAAAAAAACAAAAAAAAAAACTATTGAATTAATTAATAAAGGTAAGAGTTGGTTCTATGAAAAAAAACAACAAAATAGACAAACACTTTGTAAACATGATTAAAAAAAGGAAAGAGAAAAAGCAAATTGCTAGTCTTGAAAATGAAAAGGGTGAACTCAACACTAATGAAAAGGAAATTAGAACAATAATTAGGAGCTACTTTGCTCAACTTTATGCTGATAAATTTGATAACTTAAATGAAATGGAAGAATACCTTCAAAAATGTAGCTTGCCCAGATTAACAGAGGAAGAAGTAAGTAGTCTAAATAGTCGCATCTCAGAAAAAGAAATAGACCAAGCTATTAACCAACTTCCTAAGAAAAAGTGCCCAGGACCAGATGGATTTACATGTGAATTCTACCAAACATTTAAAGAACAACTAACTCCAATGTTATGTAAACTATTTGAAAAAATAGGGATTGAAGGAGTCCTACCAAATTCCTTCTATGACACAGACATGGTACTGATACCTAAACCAGGTAGATTGAAAACTGAGAAAGAAAAGTATAGACCAATTTCCTTAATGAATATTGATGCTAAAATCTTAAATAAGATATTAGCAAATAGACTTCAGAAAATCATCCCCAGGATAATACACTATGACCAAGTGGGATTTATACCAGGAATGCAGGGCTGGTTTAATATTAGGAAAACTATTAGTATAATTGACCATATTAATAATCAAATTAATAAAAACCATATGATCATCTCAATAGATGCAGAAAAAGCAGTTGACAAAATCCAACATCCATTCCTACTAAAAACGCTTGAGAGTATAGGAATAAATGGACTATTCCTTAACATAATAAGGAGCATATATTCAAAACCTTCAGTAAACATCATATGTAATGGCGATAAACTAGAACCTTTCCCTATAAGATCAGGAGTGAAACAAGGTTGCCCACTATCACCATTACTTTTCAATATAGTACTAGAAACTCTAGCCTTGGCAATAAGAGCCGAGAAAGAGATTCAAGGAATTAGAGTAGGAAATGAGGAAATCAAAATATCACTCTTTGCAGATGACATGATGGTATACTTAGAGAACCCCAAAGACTCTGCTAAAAAGCTATTAGAAATAATTCAGAACTTTAGCAAAGTTGCAGGATACAAAATAAATCCACATAAATCCTCAGCATTTTTATACATTACCAACACAATCCAAGAGCAAGAGATACAAAGAGAAATTCCATTCAAAATAACTGTCGATAGTATAAAATATTTGGGAATATATCTACCAAATGAGAGATAGGAATTATATGAGCAAAATTACAAAACACTTGCCACAAAAATAAAGTCAGATTTAAATAATTGGAAAGACATTCAGTGCTCTTGGATAGGCTGAGTGAATATAATTAAGATGACAATACTCCCTAAACTAATCTATTTATTTAGTGCTATACCAATCAGATTTCCAAGAAACTATTTTAATAACCTAGAAAAAATAACAACAGAATTCATATGGAACAACAAAAGTCGAGAATTTCAAGGGAAGTAATGAAAAAAAAAAAATCAAATGAAGGTGGTCTAGCTGTACCTGATCTAGAACTGTATTATAAAGCAACAGTCACCAAAACCATGTGGTATTGGATAAGAAATAGACTAGTTGATCAGTGCATAGGTTAGGTTCACAGGGCAGGATAGTGAATAAAAATAGCAATCTAGTGTTTGACAAACCCAAAGATCCCAAATTTTCGGATAAGAATTCATTATTTGACAAAAACTGCTGGGAAAACTGGAAATTAGTATGGCAGAAACTAGGCAAGGACCCACATTTAACACCACATACTAAGATTAGATCAAAATGGGTCTAAGATTTAGGCATAAAGAATGAAATCATAAATAAATTGGAGGAACATGGGATGGTTTACCTGTCACACTTGTGGAGGAGGAAGGAGTTTGTGTCCAAGGGAGAACTAGAGACCATTATTGATCACAAAATAGAAAATTTTGATTACATCAAATTAAAAAGTTTCTGCACAAACAAAACTAATGCAAACAAGATTAGAAGGGAAATTGGGAAAACATTTTTACAGTTAAAAGTTCTGATAAAGGCCTCATCTCCAAAATATACAGAGAATTTACTTTAATTTATAAGAAATCAAGCCATTCTCCAATTGATAAATGGTCAAAGGATATGAACAGACAATTTTCAAATGATGAAATTAAAACTATTTCCACTCATATGAAAGAATGTTCCAAATCACTATTGATCAGAGAAATGCAAATTAAGACAACTCTGAGATATCAATACACACCTGTCAGATTGGCTAAGATGACAGGAACAAATAATGATGAATGTTGGAGGGGTTGTGGGAAAACTGGGACACTGATGCATTGTTGGTGGAGTTGTGAAAGAATCCAACCATTCTGGAGAGCAATCTAGAATTATGTCCAAAAAGTTATCAAAATCTGCATACCCTTTGACCCAGCATACTACTACTAGGCTTATATCCCAAGGAAATACTAAAGAAGGGAAAGGGACCTGTATGTGCCAAAATGTTTGTGGCGGCCCTTTTCATAGTGGCTAGAAGCTGGAAGATGAATGGATGTCCATCAATTGGAGAATGGTTGGGTAAATTATGGTATATGAATGTTATGGAATATTATTGTTCTGTAAGAAATGACCAACAGGAGAAATACAGAGATGCTTGGAGAGACTTACATGAACTGATGCTGAGTGAAACAAGCAGAACCAGAAGATCATTATACACTTCAACAATGATACTGCATGAGGATGTATACTGATGGAAGTGGATATCTTCAACATAGAGAAGAGCTAATCCAATTCCAATTGATCAATGATGGACAGAATCAGCAACATCCAGAAAAGGAACACTGGGAAATGAGTGTAAACTGTTATTTTTACCTTCTGAATCCAATTCTTCATGTGCAACAAGAAATTTGGTTCTACACACATATATTGTATCTAGAATATATTGTAATATATTTAACATGTATAAGACTGCCTGCCATCTGGGGGAGGGGGTTGGGGGAGGAAGGGAAAAAATCTGAACAGAAATAAGTGCAAGGGATAATGTTGTAAAAAATTACCCATGCCTATGTACTGTCAAAAAAAAAAAAAAAAGTTATAATTATAAAATAAAATAAAAATTAAATTAAAAAAAAAGAAAAAAAAAAAAAAGAAAAGGATACAATAGTTTGTCTTTTCCTACTCTACTGTACTTTATAGATGAGGAAATTGAGTCAAAGAGGCTTTAGTGACCTGCCCCTCCCCAGGGTTACATTTAATCTCAGGTAAATATTTGAGGCTATGTTTGAACTCATATCTTTTTGACTATAACATATACATTTTATCCACTACACCATCTATCTATTATGCCATTTTCTATTTTACAGTCAGAAAATAAAAGTACAATTACATGGAGTATTCTTTGCAATTACTTTTTCAATTGTCTTATAAAATTGTTTTTGTTTTAGTGATTTTTTTAAAACTAGAATTTCTGTTCTGATATATAAATTTTAAAATATATAACAAATTATTTTACTTAATAGGTATTCATCATGGAATCCATTTGTCCACAATATTATTCCAACTTCTATTTTTAATCTTTTTTAATACAAGATCTTTGATTACCTAAAATAAGTCTTTATGTTCTCTGCAATTTATAATCTTATTTTTCTTAATAGAGTAAATATAAGGCAGAGATGGATCCTTCAAAGCAAGACAGATTTCTTTTCTGCCACTATAAATTCTATACTTAATTATAGCCAATTAATTGTAGGTGGTTATTAAGTATAATTAGTGTTAATTATTATTAAAGCACTTAATTAAGCTTTGTTAATTATCTAGCTTCTTTTGTATTAGATAAATACCATGTTTCTCATCACCAACTTTGATATAGTAACTTTATACTTATCTATTGGTTTAACTTCTAGTAAACTCTCCAATTTAAACTGAATTCAGATATTTAAATTACAAAAATAAAAAATAATTCTGAGCAGCATTTACCGATTAACAGAGTGAGAGAGAGAGAGAGAGAGAGAGAGAGAGAGAGAGAGAGAGAGAGAGAGAGAGAGAGAAGATCCTCTGTTGTAAATATTGTGATTGGAGAAAACAGTAAGCAGAAGGAATTCCAGAATTCTGGAACTAAGAAACCTTTGATAGAATTATAAATTGAAAAAGACCTTAGAAGGAATTTCATTTTGCAACCTTCTCATTTGATACATGAAATTGAAGACACTGAAAATGGCTCCATATTAAAAGAAGAACATAACTTCTACATAACATCACTACTCTAAAATAAAAAAGTGTCACTTTAGTAGGTCTGCAACATTCTTTTTTTTTTTTTCACTATTTATTTTATTTATTTGTTTATTTATTTTAAATATATGCTGCTTTATGAAACATGTTTGGAGAGAATAATCAGAATAAAAGGGAAAATCATTGAAGAGAAAAAAACAGAAAAACAAGTGAACATAGTATATGTTGATTTACATTCAATGTTTGTAGTTCTTTTTCTGCATGACATGTTATGGGATATGAGATGTATGTAGGTTTATGCTGAATTTCTGACCTATTATTTTTTCCAGTTTTTCCATCATTTTTTTGTCAAATAGCGAGTTCTTATTCCATAAGCTAGAGTTTGAGGGTTTACCAAATACTAGATTATTGTAGGCATTGATTATTGTGTCATGTGTATCTGACCTATTCCATTGATTTACCACTCTATTTCTTAGCCAGTTACAAGAGTTTTACTTATTGCTGCTTTATAATAAGCTACCATCTTTTATATTTTTATTTCATTAATTCTCTTGATATTCTTGACTTTTTGTTCTTCCAGAGGAAGTTTGTTATTATATTTTCTAGCCATATAAAATAATTTTTTGGTAGTTTGATTGGTATAGCACTGAACAAGTAGATCAATTTGGCAGAATTTTAGCTCAGTCTACCCATTAGCAATTGATATTTTTCCAACTGTACAGATCTGATTTTATTTGTGTGAAAATTGTTTTATAAATTGGTTCATACAGTTCCTGATTTTGTCTTGGCAGGTAGACACCCAAATACTTTATTTTGTCTACAATTATTTTAATGGAATTTCTCTTTCTATCTCTTGCTGCTGGGTTTTGTCAGTATGAAATAGATATGCTGATGATTTCTGTGGGTTTATTTTATATCCTGCAACTTTCCTAAAACTGTGAATTGTTTCCAGTAGGTTTTGGATGATTTTCTAGGATTCTCTAAGTATATTATCATATCATCTGCAAAGAGTGATAGTTTTATTTCCTCATTGCCTATTCTAATTTAATTTCTGTTTTCTTTTCTTATTGCTAAAGCCAAGATTTCTACTATAATGTTGAATAATAGTGGTGATAATGTTTATTCCTGCTCTTATTGGGAATGTGTTCAGCTTCTCTCCATTAGAAATAATGCTTGCTGTGGGTTTTACACAGATACTACTCATTTTAAGGAAAGCTCCCTTTATCCCTATGCTCTTTAGTGATTTAAAAAAAATATTATTACTTTTTATTTACAAAAACATATGCATGGGTAATTTTTCAGCATTGATCCTTGTAAAACCTTCTGTTCCAACTTTTCCCCTCCTTCCCCCCACCCTCTCCCCTAAATGGCAGGTAGAACAATACATGTTAAATATATTAAAGCATATGTTAAATGCAATACATGTAAACATATTTATATAGTTTTCTTGGCTGCACAAGAAAAATGGATCCAGAAAGAAAGTAAAAACACCTGAGAAGGAAAACAAAAATGCAAAGAAACAACAACAGAAAGAGTGAGAATGCTATATTGTGGTTCACACTCATTTCCCATAATTCTCTCTCTGGGTGTAGCTGGTTCTCTTCTTTACTGAACAACTGGAATTGGTTTGAATCATCTCATTGTTGAAAAGAGCCACCTCTATCAGAATTAATCATCTTATAGTATTGTTGTTGAAGTGTATAATGATCTGCTCATTTCACTTAGCATCAGTTCATGTAAATCTCTCCAGGCCTCTTTAAAATCATCCTGCTGGTAGTTTCTTACAGAAAAAAAAAATTCCATAACATTCATATGCCACAATTTATTCAGCCATTCTCCAATTGATGGGCGTCCATTGAATTTCCAGTTTCTAGCCACTACAAAAAAGGCTGCTACAAACATTTTTGCACATGTAGGTCCCTTTCCCTTCTTTACAATCTCTTTGGGATATAAGCCCAATAGTAACACTGACGGATCAAAGGGTATGCAGAGTTTGATAACTTTTTAAAGCATAATTCCAAGTTACTCCCCAGAATGGTTGTTTTAGTTGACAATTCCACCAACAATATATCAGTGTCCCAGTTTTCCCCCATCCCCTCCAGCTCTCTAGTGATTTCAAGAGGAATGGTACTGTATTTTGTCAAATGCTTTTTCTGCATCTATTGAGATTATCATATTATTTCTGTTAGTTTTCTTATTAATGTGGTTGATTGTGGTAATAGCTTTCAAAATATTTAACACAGCCCTACATTCCTGGTATGATTCCCTCTTGGTCATAGTGTATTATCCTATTGATATGTTGCTATTGTCTCTTTGTTAATATTTTATTTGAAGTATTTGCATCAATATTCATTGAGGAGATTGGTCTGTAACTTTCTTTCTGGCTCTTCCTAGTTTAGGTGTCAGAACCATATTTATGTCATAGAAGGAATTTGATAATACTTCACCTTTTTTTCTAGTTTATATAGTATTAAGTGTTCTTTAAATGTTTGGTAGAATTCTCTTGTGAATCCATCTGGCCCTGAAGATTTTTTCTTAGGGAATTTATTAATGACTTGTTCAATTTCTTTTTCCAGAATGGGACAATTTAATTAATTTATTTCTCTTCTGTTAATCAGGGCAATTTATATTTTTTGTAAATATTCATCCATTTTGGGCAAAGTAGCTTCTAATTATTGCTTTAATTTGTCATTGGTGGCAAGTTCACGCTTTTCATTTTTGATGCTGGTGATCTGGATTGTTTTCTTTCCTTTTTCTAATCAAATTATCCCAGAGTTTATCTATTTTTGTTGTCCCCCCCCCCATAAAACCAACTTAGTTTTGTTTATAAGTTCAATTATTTTCTTAGTTTCAATTTTATTAATCTCTCCTTTGAGATTCAGAATTGCTAAACTTATTATCATCCAACTCTGGGCACATTATTTAAATACTATGTTTCCTCATTCTTTTTCTAGAAACAAAAAAAAGGGAGGGATTAAGGCTATGTAACTCCAAAGGTCATATCTAATTTTAAATCTCTAGTATTAACCTAATCCTTTGATGCTACTTTAGTACTATGTAATGCAGTACAATATAATAATTAATGCTCAGAATATGACTCTGCTGAGAGACAATGTCAAAGTGAAGAAGATAGTGTTTAAGACCTGACATTGTCTGTGGTGAATCATTTAACTTCTCTGTCTTCTCAGGAACTTGAAAAAACTATGAAATAGAGAAATTTGAAAATTAAAAAATATAGTTGCCAATCTGCAATAATAGAGTTTTCTCTTCTGGAGTATCAAAAAGATCCTAAGTTTAATTCCCTTCCATTCCACACCTCTTTGTTTGTATGATTAACCCCCAGTCATTAAGAAAAGAAGAAAGTAAATTTGACAACTTAGGTTAAGCCATTTTTGAAACATTTCCCTCTGGCATAATTAAAATTTTAAAAATCAACACTTGATAAACTGATTTTTGCTTTTAATTTCTTAAAAACAGATAAATAACCAATGATACTTAATAGATGAGGAATTATTTGGATTAATAATCTGCTTCTGCCCAAAAGCACATTACAATTTGTGGAAGTGCTAAAATGTAATTCCAGTTTTTAAAAGTTTCCCAATATGCAATTGGGAGATTTTTAACTTTGTCATTATTTCAGGCTTTTTATCTTCTAGTATCCTTTCAATTGGACCTATAGAATATAGGCAGCCTATAGGCACATTGTTTCTAAATTGGTTTAAATTCAGCTGAATTTTTTTTTTTTTTTTTTTTTTTTTGTCTTCTATGGAATCTTCATGCTACCCATTTCTAATTTGGATATCAGTCAGAGTACTTTACACTCAGTCTCTACCAACCTTTACTTCTCCCTTCCCCCAATGAAGGTTCAGATTTTAAAACTTCATTAAGTTTCAAGGGCATTTTGGTGCATACAAAACATAATTATGAAGCTGTTTCTTCAAAATACAGGGTTAATTAGATAATTAGTTGGGTTGAACAAAAGTACAAGTGCAGCAAGTTAAAAAAGAAATCAAATGCACTAATTGTAGTTTAGGAATTGTATGTCCTAGGACAGAAAAGGTTTGAAAATGTGGCAGTTCAGTTGAGACAAGGTGAAATTATTTGACACCCAGATGAAGATAGCTCTTAAGTATTTGTTCTATTTTCATGCTATAATAGCTATTTTTAAGTGCAGCAAAATGTTTTAGAGTTCAAGGTCATTAAATTAAAAGTTAATCTTAAATTTTGAGGTAGTACAGTAAAATATATGGCTGTCAATTGGGTCAGGAAGACTTAACAACATCTTCAATGATATAACTTAAGTTTAATCACTCACATTTACTATGTTACCTGCATGTCAGTGGAATAATCAGTTAATTTCTCAATTTCCCAGATAACTTTCTTCCCTTCCTTTTTAAATAGCTTTTTTTGTTTTTCCAAATACATGCAAAGATAATTTTCAACATTCACCTTACAAAAACCTTGTGTTTCAAATTTTTATCCTTTTTCCCCTTTTCCACTCCCCTAGACAGAAGCAATCCAATACAGGTGTGCAATTCTTTTAAACATATTTCCATAATTGTCATGTTACCAAAGAAATAGCAGATCCAATGAGAAACAAAACAAAACAAAACAAACAAGCAAGCAAGCAAAAACAAAGGTAAAAATACTGTGCTTTGATCCAAATTTGTTCTCCATAGTTCTTTCTCTGGATGTGGGTGGCATTTTCCATCACAATTCTGTTACAATTGCCTTGAATCACCACCTTATTGAAAAGAGCCAAGTCCATCACAGTTAATTATCACATAATCTTGTTGCTGTCCACAAGATTCTCTTATTTCTGCTCACTTCACTTAGCATATCAATTCATGTTAAGTCTGGATTCCAGGCTTTTCTATTCTGAACCCTAATTTCTCAATAGCCTATATCTCAACTCTTGTCTTGGGGGAAAAAAAAAAAAAGAAAATGTGCAAAATCAAAGGATATGAAAAAATTCCAATCTACTTATAAAATGTCTCTGACTTTCTAATTTTTTCAGAAAAAATAATTTTAAAGGATTATAAAGTAATAAACATCACAAAACTAAAGCCAGCATTATAATCTAGAGGACTAATTTTATTTCAATATAATTCCCTCTAAATGTGGACAAAATTCCATCTGATGCTAATGGGAATTGAGAAATGCAACTAAAAGATTATCTAGCCAGCCTTTTTTCTAAGGCAGATAACACAGAATCATATCTGTTCATCCATTTCTGAAAATGGATATGAATTTACTGACATTTCACTAAAAATAACTGTCTCAAATTGTTTACTAAATATTAAGTTTGACATACAGGAAAGACATCACTATATAGGCCTGAAATGACTCCATAGTTAAAGACTATGTCTGTGGACAAAATCAGGCCAGGGGATAAAAGTTCTAGGCTGCGATCCTTCTTGTCTTTTTTTTTTTTGTTTGTTTGTTTGTTTGTTTGGAGGGTGTCAATTATTCAAATAATTTCCTTAACTCCCCCTTGTGTAATTTGTATACAATGCCTGATTGAAGAACTCTTTCATCTATTTTCTTCCTTTTTGCTATATGCTTTTGTTCAGGAAAACCATGAAAATTTTGCCTTAACGTGAATCCAACTGGGAATCACAAACCTTAAAGAATACCTAAGTAAAGATTCACCAAGAAGATTTGAAAGGTGGTTTTTTTCTTAAAGTCCAATTTTCTCTTTCAATGGAATTATAGTTTTTCTTAAGGGGAAAAAATGTTAAGATAAACTAAGTAAACATATCTTTGCCTACAATACCTGTCACCTGTAATCTTGGGAAAACATTTTATTTTTTTCCATGCTCTTATTCTCCTCTTGAACCTTAGAGCAACTTTTGTTATTTCTATTCACTTAAACCCAGTTAAGATGTCAACATTTATTTTTCCATTCATGAAGTCATAGTATTTTCTTCCTGCCCACCCCCCAGAATCCTTTAAGTTCACAACTTTCCTGAAGAGAGGAAAGGAAGGAAGGAAGAAAGAGATGAAGGGAGGGAGGGAGGAAGGAAGGGAGAGGGAAAAAAAGCGAGGAAGGGAGGGATGCGGAAAAGATGGGAAGAAGGAAAAGAGGGGTGGAGGGAAGGAGGGAAGGAAAGAAGAAAGGAAGGAAAGAATGAAGGGAGATAGGAAAGTAGGTATATAGACAGGCAGATATATGGATAGATAGATAACATGAGAATATGGAAAATAAATTCTGTACTTTATAGGTCCAGAATTTTCTGATTATGTTGCCAAAATCCCTCAATATTACTTGTCTACAGATGAATCCATTTTCACCAGTATTTGCTGATAACGTATCATTTCATTAATCATATTTTCATCTTTCCATTCAGTCACTCAATAAAAATTGTTTCATGTTACTCATCATTGTTGGTACTGTGGTAGATGACTGAGATATTTTGAGGTTTTCAAAGCACTTGTCATTCATCATCCATTTAGGTCTTGGAGCATTCTCATGAGGTCAGCACTATGTTTGCTATTCTTCTCACTTTACAAATGAAAAAACTGAGATTCATAACACTGAGGTGATATTCTTGTGGTCAAATATTGCTAGGAAGGGTCACAAGCAAAATTTTAAGTAGGCTACTTTTGAGTCGGGCAAAACCCAAACCACTTTTTTCTATCTGGATAGTTTTCAAACTTTTTTGTCTCAGGACTCCTTTATACTTTTAAAAATTAGTTAGCATTTGCCGATTGTTGACCCATGATGGGGGTGGGGCTCCCAGCATAGGCAAGACAATGACCCAAGGTACTATCAACGGATTTATGACAAAACATGGCAACTTCAGAGAAAGAACTGATATTGTCTCAATATAGACTGTAGTATATTATTTTTCATTCTTTTTTTGTTGTGTTTGAGTTTTCTTACACAAAATTAATATAGTAATATTTTCATGATTATTCACATATAACCTATATCAGATTGCTACCATCTCAGGTAGGGAGAGGGGAGGGAGGGAATAATAGAATATGGAATTCAAAAATTTAAAATAATATTTAAAAGTGTTTTAACATGTAATTGGGGAAAATAAAATATTATTTTAAAAAAGTGAACACTGTCCCCCCAACAGAAGCTTTTATCTATATTATATGACATATATATATACATAATATATTTATATATAAATTATATTTATGCTTTTATTATTTATACACACCTTATATTTATGCAACTACATATATAACCATATTAGAAATTAAAAGATATTATATTTATTATGAAAGTAGTTTTGAATTTGTAGATTCCCTGAAAGCATCTTGAGGACCCACAGGGGTCCAGAGTTTTTATTTTGAGAATCACTATTCTACATTATGCTGTTTCTCAAGCAATATAATGTAAGCCAGTCTGCCATTTAGTCATTTATAATCTTGATGGGGACATGAAAGTCATATGTATTAAAAAAGTAGGAAATAATAAAAGATATTTTAATAAGTATTTAAATTTTAATTTGACAGAGGAGATAATACAAATATTTCTTTTTTCCAGTGAAATGTGAACCCAATGTATTTCAGGGATTTTTGAAGCTGAATTTCAATGCTTATTAGTAAAGTGATTAGTATATTTCTCTTTTTTTAAAGCATAAGAATCAGTACTATTAACAATCAATTCAGTACTTATTGAATGTGCTTTTTCAGTACTGATTTACTTCTCAGCTCTGTAAAAAAACAAGATGTGAAAATTAATGGCCAGTAAAGGGTCAAAAATTCTTCTTGTTGCATTTTGTCATTTGTTAGACATTAACAGGAATAACCATGCAATTAAATACAGACAATACATTTTCTGAGAACAATGTCTACAAAACAAAGGGTAATATGTAATACAAAACATAACCTTGTTTTGCTCCCACCTGGGAGGGAAGGTACACGTGGAACAATAGTTCTCTTGAGAAGCATAGTTTTAAGGTGGAAGGAATTTTAATCACAAAATTATCCACCAATATTAATGAGCAACACATAATCATAATTTCAGAACTATGAGGGATCTAACAGCTCATTTAGTCTAACCCTTTCACTTTACTGAATTCTATAACGGTTAAATGTTATTTCTGTGGATTAAACAAAGAACATCTAGGTGGTGCAATGATTAGATAGAGTACAGGGCCTGGAGTCAAGAACACCTAAGTTCTTTGTTTTTTTCCCCTATGAAAGCTAAAGAAAGAATTTTTTTTTTTAAATAATAGCTTTTTATTTTCAAAATATATACAAAGATAGTTTTCTTTTTTTTTTTTTTCTTTCTTTTTTTTTATTCATTTTTCCAAATTATCCCCTCCTTCCCTCCACTCCCTCCCCCATGACAGGTAATCCCATACATTTTACATGTGTTACAATATAACCTAGATACAATATATGTGTGTAAATACCATTTTCTTGTTGCACATTAAGTATTAGCTTCCGAAGGTATAAGTAACCTGGGTAGATAGACAGTAGTGCTAACAATTTACATTTACTTCCCAGTGTTCCTTCTCTGAGTGTAGTTATTTCTGTCCATCATTGATCAACTGGAAGTGAGTTGGATCTTCAAAGATAGTTTTCAATAGTCACACTTGCAAAACTTTATGTTTCAAATTTTTCTCCCTTCCTTTGCCCTCTCTCCTCCCTTATTCAGCAAGTAATCCAATATATGTTAAACATGAAACACATAAATTCAGATCAGACCTCAGACAATAGCTGTGTTTCCCTATGCAAAGCACTTCACTCCTTTGCTTTAGTTTCCTCATCTGTTAAATGAACTGTAGAAGGAACTCTAGTATTTTTACCAAGATAACTCCAAATGGGGTAATAAGAGTCAGATGTGGTTGAAAAAAAAAAAAAAAAAAAAACAAACAGTAACAAAAACAATGAAAAAAATATTAAGAACTAAAGATGCGACCCAAGCCTTTAAGTAGCAAAATCTACCCATTTTTTCATTTTATCATGACTCTTTGTGAGTAAATAAATCAAACAACTTTTGTTTGTATTCTTTTGGAAGGTAGTATTATCAGTATTTAAAACCCTATCATTAATGTGGCTCTAAAATGCCTATTAAATTCATTTAGCAAATATTTGAGTAATTGCTATGTTCATGGTCACATACTAAGCATTATGGGTGAAGCAAGTCATGGTCTTGTGCTCAAGGAGCTTACATTCCAGTAGGAGAAATGACATATGTAGATGGTATATATGTATATGTAGAAAAGAACAATTCTAAGCTGCTGTTGTGATCTCTAATCTATCTCTATCTTCCTTCTTTCTCATCCCATCATATAGTCTGTAAATCTGGTGAATTCTACTTCTACAGCATCATTCTCCCTTCTCTTCCAAATATATGACCTACTTCCTACTTGTTTTTTAATATTCTTCTAATAATTCTCTTGCTTTCTATCTCTTTCCTTCTCTAATCCATCCTACATTTAGCTGCTCAAAGAAATTTCCTAAAACAAGTTTCTGATCATGTTATCCCCTTCCAAAAAACATCCTGACTCCCTATTTCCTCTAGGGCAAAATATTTGGCACTTTAGAGTCCTTCAATATAGATCAAGTCTACTTTTCTAGGTTTATTTTATGTTATTTCCTCTGATCAGTTTCATAGAAAGAGAGGTCCTGTACACTAGACAAGAAACTGGCCAGAGATTCTGGAAAAGCTGGGATCAAGCCCTGTGTCCTACAATTCCTGATCACCTGATTCTGAGCAAGTGAATTCATTTCTCAATACCTCCAGGCAACTCTCCTAGACAATAAAAGGCCAAGAAGGTGTTTTCCATCTTGGTATGAGGAATTTCTTTATCTGAGAATCCCTATTTCATTGATATCAAAAGTGCAATCTCTTTCCACAGGCTCCAGATTATAGCCTTTTTATTAGTTCTTCTGGCTGAAATGTGCCTCTTCCTCACAATAAAATAATACAAGGAGATATTTATATTGTAATACCCGAGAAACTGAGGCAACAGATATTGGTTTTTAATTTAATGTAGAGAGTTTAGGCTAGCCAACCAAATGGGATTCTTATCCAAAGCATTTAGGACAGGGAATTTATACAGGGTTTTAGCTAACTAGGGTTTGTAAACAGAATACATAACCTGAATATACAATCTTATAAAGGAAACAAAGGCAGATAAGGGGGGAGAGAGGGAGACACTGGGAGGAAGGATAAGCCATAATTCTAGGAAAGGATCATAACTTAATTCTGATAGGATAAAGGCCAAGATAAGAGGGTCAAGGGCAGGAGACAGTGAGGTGAGGGTCAATACTCAAACAGAGGGGGAATTTTCCTAGCAAGAATAGACATAATACACTTGGAGTTTATGACACAATGGTATGTAGAGGTGAATGGAGATCCATGTTTTTTTTCTGGCTCTTTTTAAACTCAAGAAAGGGGATGGGGCAAGACCCCATAATATACAGTGCCCATCAAGTCTTTACGACTTGAAAAATATTTTACTCATATTTCCATTTGATCTTCATAATATTGATAAGGTCCTGGATAGCTAAGTGTGACTGAGAGAAATTGGACCATTGATGGAACTGTGCCCTGGGACAGGCAGGGTAAAGGCTCTGATAGAGATGAGTTTAGTTGAATGGTCCCACCATCAATAGAGGTCTTCCCCTCATAAATCCAAGTTATGTCAAATCCTGGAGGACCATACTCCTCCTGGTGGATGTCCTGGGCAGTTCAGCTATGTCCTGTCAGAAATCCCAGTCATGTTCCTGAGGTTAAATTTGCCCTATAAAGCTACTTATAGTTTATGCCATCTTTGCTGAACTTCCTTTGGATCGATCTTCCATGACACTTTCCCTTGTTGTCTTCCCTTGTCCCACTCCCCATTATAACTTGATGTCTCTCCTAGACCCCCTGTGCCTTATGGTGTCTCTTTTCTCAGATCCCATTTCCCCTCCTTTCCCCCTTTTTGTAGCTAAATAACTCTTTTAAGGTGTTAAAAACCCTTTTAACATTTAGCTAGGGGAACACTCCAACTTCATGGGGTACTTCCTTTCTCCTGGGTAATTTGAAGTTCCATTAGGGAACTTGATCTTCCCATCATTAATTACACAGTGACTTTGTACACAGGAGGTGATTAATAAGTATTTGTTAAATTAAATTGAAATTAAGCCTACAAAATTACATGATCAAGACATGACAATCTATCCAAATTTTAAAACAAGAACACCTTGCACATTGATAAGCTCAGTAAAGGCCTTTATAAACCCATATTCCACTATTTACTAAATAGGCGTGATTCTGAGCATGAGATCATCTCTCCTTAGCTTCTTCATATGGAATACAGTATTGAAGCAAAAAGCTAACAAAGTCTCATATATCTCTTCAGCAAAAGTATTTTTAATTTTATACATAAGTAATAATCTGGAGGTCATACTGTACATAAAATACCATATCTTCCAAAATTACACTTAAAACTAGAGAACAAATTTGAATGTCTAGTATTTAAAGAGTTTCTTAAAAGTCTGGCAATATAACACAGAGTAGGTTGTAGAAGTTTAACTTTATGAGAGTTATCTGAAGGTAGATATTAGATATAGGATTTGGGATTTCAAGGGAACCTTAGATATAATATAATATAATCCTCTCACTTTTATAAATAAGGAAATTGAACTCTAAGGATATAAAGAAGCTTGGCCACAGGATTGTTACCTTATTCTCCTGATTCAAAATTCAGTCCTATTTTTAATGTAATACCTCCCATCAACAAGTGGCTATATTTTTTAGCTATCACAAAAATGGTCCATAATATTAAACTAATGTTGTAAAAGTTGCCTAGAATAATCAGAATAATCTGTTATACAATACTTTATGGGGTCAAAATAGGGAGTAGGCCTATGATTTTGATGATATAGGGAACTTCTGATAAGAAAAATCCCTCTACCAATGCAAATGAATACTTCCTCTGGAATTAATAGTGTTAGAGAGCTTTTTAGACCACAGAGATTAAATGAGTCCAAGCTCATTCAGTCAGTTTATGTTGGAGTTATAATTTGAATCCAACTTTTCTGAGGCTAACACTCTATCCATTATTCTTATTGCTTTATTCTCATGCTTTCAAATGAGAAATTTCATGAACTTCCACTTCATAATTCCAAGAAAACATTTAGTCTAAAGATATCTGCTAAAATAAGGAGGCAAAAAATCCTTTTGTTAGTGTGTCCAATTTATTTCTAAAGAGCTGCTTACCCACAGTGATGATATTTAATCCAAAAGAAAGTAACAGAACAGAGGAGAACTGTAAAATCAAGATTATTATTGTAGCTTTAAGTTATGCTTTTTCAAATAGAATACTATCTACCTACTCACTAAATCTCAATTATACTTATTGGTTGGCTTTATAATAAACTGTTGTTCAGAAACCTTTCCTCCACCTTCTCTCCATTTCTTCTTTTGTAAGTAACTACTAGAAATTTAAGGGACATTTAGAAAGTAAGACAAGAATTAAGAATATACCTAAATAGTTGGAGGACTGATAGATTAGAGTCAGGAAATCTACACTGCAATCCTGACTCTTCTATTCTTTACCTGTGTCACCTTAGAGAAGTCAATTAACTCAATTTAGTCATCGGCAAACCAATAATTAGAGTAAACAATAATCAGAGATGACCAACTCTCAGCCTAATTTGTAGCCAGAACCAGATAAAAGAATAATTGAGAAATGTTTAGCAAAATAAATGAAATGCAATAGAAAATAGATGTTTTCTAAATCAATATGTGGCTTGCAGGGATTTGTTTCTAATTGAATGTGACACTACTGACTATGTGACTTCTAGGTTCTCCTTAAAGAACTAATCTAGGATACTAGTTAAATTATAACTAGAATTTTAGCCCAATGTTCTTCATTAAGTTCCCTGTTTTTGTTGGTCATTTGTTTGTTTTCTTTTGTTCTTCTGGTGTTTTGTTTTGTTTTGTTTTTAGAGATAGGGATTGGTTTGTAATGCCAGAGAAACTAGCCAACCAGGATGGGACTCATGTCCAAAAATCATCCCTGCCCCTGAGCAACTGAGACTATTCTATTGGGTTTTTAGCTTGAGTATACATTTCTGTAAGGGAACAAAGGAAGAAAAGGGGGGTGAGGACACTGGATGGGTGGACAAATGATAGCTAATTCCAGGAGAGGAACATAATTTAGTCCTGACAGGATAAGGATGAAGATAAGAAGGTTGAGGGCAAGACACAGCAAGGTGACAGACAATACTCAAAAGGAGGGGGAATTGTCCCAGGAAGGACTGATTTAAAGCACCTGGAGTTTTATGACTCAATGGTATTTTAAGGCTTCTTTGCTGACTCAATCTCCCAGGTTTGATGGCAAGGTAAAAGATACTCTATCTATAGTGCCAGATTATGTCCTTTTTTGTTTGTTTGCTTTTTAAAAATCCTCATTATCATAGTCAAGAGATCTTTTCACTTTCTTTTCACTTTACCTGAGTAAGGTTTTATAGGATCATGGTATTTAGGGCCCAAAGAGCTCTTGGAGATTGGAGAATCAAAGAACAAGGGATTTGGGCCAGGCCATCTTCTGTGTCTAATCTTTTCATTATACAATTGAGAAAAGTGATAGCTAAATAAATTGTGTCCCTTCCCTCAGCCACTGATATTTGTGATTGTTTGATCATTTCAGTCACATTTCCATATTTTGTGACCCTTAGGGATTTTCTTGACAAAAATACCAAAGTGATTTGTTATTCCTTCCACTGACTTGTTTTACAGATAAAGAAACTGAGGCAAACTTGATTAAGTGATTTGTCCATGGTCACACAGCTAGTTGGTGTCTGAGACTGAATTTGCACTCAGGTGTTTCTGATGTTAGACCTAGTGATCTAACCACAGCACTACCTAGCTGCTGCCATAGCTACTAGTATACAATCATCCAAAATTAGTTTTTATTTATTTTGGAAATATTTCACATTAATTATCTGTATATTTTGTTTCTTCAAGTAGAACACATGTTTCTAAAGGCCAAGGATTTTTACTTATGCCTTTGTATCTGTAGTGCCCATTATTGTGGCTGGCATATAGTAAGTGCGTAAGAAAAGATCATTTGATTTCAGAGAGGCTGGAGAGACCTATATGAACTAATGCTAAGTGAAATGAGCAGAACGAGGAGATCATTATACACAGCACAAGACTATACGATGATCAATTTTGATGGACGTAGCTCTCTTCAACAATGAGATGATTCCAGCAAGTTTCAAATGTTCATAATGAAGAGAGCCATCTATACCCAGAGAGAGAACTGTGGGAACTGAATTTGGAACATAATATAGTATATTTTTCTTTTTGGTTTTGCTTGCTTTTTATTTCCTTTCTCATTTTTTTCTTCCTTTTTGATCTGATTTTTCTTGTGCAGCAATATAATTGTGTAAATACATTTAGAAGAATAGCATATATTTAACATATATTGGATTATTTGCTATCTTGGGGAGGGGATGAGGGAAGGAAGGGAAAATTTTGGATCACAAGGTATAACAAGGATGAATGTTTAAAATTATCCATGCATATATTTTGAAAATAGAATGCTTTAATTAAAAAGAAAAAAAAAAAGAAAAAGACCCTTGTTCTGTTAATATTGATGACCAATTATTTTCTCTCATTACTTTTATTCTTTTTCTGCATCAGAGACCCTCTGGAACCTTCCCTTTTTATCTGCTATCAAAACTGTCCTGGCTACATAGTTGAAATTGTCTCTGAAATCTCACTGGATCTCATATTAACTTTGCTCAGTGAGCACAGCAGCACATTCACACACAGAGCATATCAATAGGTTGTGTAACAATGCTGTATTTTATTAAAAATGGTTATTAATTCTACATTTTATTACATTTTGCTAGTTATTGTTAGGTATCTTTTTCCCAATGCCAATATTAATAGATAAATGTCTTTGGCACAAACATCACACCCTATGTAACCCCCATCAAGTTATCTAGGTTGTCTTCAGTATCTACAATCTTTCTAGTCTCTAGAATGTACTCTGTTCCTCTGTATCAATTCAGTATGTCACATAAAAGTCGCTAGATTTTAAATTTAACCCATTTTTATATTCTCTTTAATTGTCCCAATTTTTCAATCATCCCCAGACTGCCCTATCAAAATGATATGTTCTACCCCTTCTTGCCAAAACATAAATGGACTTTCCTATGTTCAATTCACCTTAAAACAACTGCTTGATGACCTTGAACCATAGTATCTGGTCTCCAAGTCCAACTCTCTAGCAATGTTTTTCAAAGCCTAATCAGTCATTTAAGTCAAAATTTGTCTGCAGGAAGTTATGCTAGTCCTATACAACTGATACCAGAAAAGCTTTATAAAGTCAGGTTTAATTCTGAAAAAGTATGGCCTTATAATACCGAAATACTCATTCTTTGAAAAATAGTACTTGCCTCCTATGCCATAGAGTCATCAATGTGGAAAATTCATGAAGTGAAAATTTCCCCTCCTAATGCTGATTACAACTTAAAATATTAGAGTTGCCAGGAACACTGAAAACTAAGTGACTTCCCCAGAATCAGTCAGAATATGCCCAAGATAAGGCAAGAACTCAGGTGCCTCAAGCTTCTAGGCCAAATCTGGCTCTTTAACCACTACAGGACACAATTTCTCAACATTAGAGTCTCTTTGCCTACAGACAAATGGCATCTCATTAATGAGACTGAATTATTAGAAATGAATGTTTCAGTATCCACGTGAGGGTTCCTATTTCATCCCCTTTTACTTAGGAAATGAATGAAGGAGCTTTTTTTTTTTTTTTTTTTTTTTTTAAGCACATTAGACTTTAGGACTACCTGTACTAGCTAATCTTTTTATATAGTAGTGAATTAAAAAAAAAAAAAAAAAAAAAAAACAAAACTAAAAGAAGAAAGAGTAAAGATGGGGTATTATGAAGTACAGAGATCTTCCCTACACTTCCCTAAGTGTTTTCACATCAATAATTTAAATGTGTATCAGTAACAAAATTACCGTGTGACTGAGTAATAAGCAGTAGTAATGCCATTTAAGCATATTTATCAACAGTAATTGTAGCAAATAAAAACCATTTGGGTCAACTAGCATATCTATCAAATCAGGTCCCATTCAAAATTTTAGTAGATTCAGAACTCCTTAATTATGTCTAGTTAAGTCTGTGCATAGTTTTCCATCACCTAATATTTTCTCTAGTTCTTATGGCACTAATCATACACTCCAGGCAATGGGCCTGCCTTTAACTGTGTGTAATGGAGCCTTTCCTTCTCCAAAGCTGCCTCATAGTCCTGGATTTCTGTCCTTCTTATGATTTAAAAATAAAAGAAATACATATCAACTTTATATATATATGTGTGTATGTATTTGGGTGTATATATATATTGGGGGTATATATATATATACACCCAAATACATACACACATATATAAGAATAAATACATGTTTATATATACATTATGCGATATATAGTAGTTAATATATTCAGTATTGTTAATTATATATAAATGTGCACATATAATTGATTAATTAATTAACAAATGTATCTCAGTGCCTAATATGCAGAAAGCAATATAAAATCATGGTCCCTTTCCTCAAGAAGTTCATTATTTCCTGTAAAATTAAATTTCAGTAAAATAAAATCTTTAAAAAACTATTTGGAACTCTGAGTAGCTAAGTTTCACATACATTCATATATATGTATATATACACACATATATGAGAGATATATAGCTCCATCTAAATTTATATATTAATGTAATAAGAGGAAGAATGGTACAGCTGCTAGAGGGTCAGAGGTCAGAGACTATGGGAAAGTCATTTGACAAGTCCCAGAATCTTTGAGAGAAAGTTACAGAGAAGTTGCTGAGCTCACCCAATATTAGATAATAAAATTTTTGAGGGAAGATGCTATGATTTATGTTGCTTTATGTATGTATACACAGTTGGAATTGAACTGAATATTTTTGATTCATAAACCGAAGGTAACACTCACTTTAGTAACAATATGAAGTGCAGCTTGGCACCTCAAGTGTTTATCTGCTATGTAACTAACAGTCCATTTAACCTTTTTCTCAGTTTTGTTTTCTGTAACATATAGATAATACTTGCATGCACTGCCCACATCATGGGGTTGTTGTCAGTATCTAAGGATATTTCATTTATATATATATATATATATATATATATATATATATATATATATATATATATATATACACACACTACATTATAGTACACTCACTATACACATATGATATGTATATGTGTGTTGATATATGTAGATGTTTTATACATTTTATATATATGTATGTGCGTTTATATATGTTACACACACACACACATACACACACACACATATATATATATATATATATATATATATATATATATATATATCACAAAACCCTTTCAATAGATGTCAACCGTTATTATAAACAGATCATTCCATGATACATAATAAATATGTTAAAGAAAATGTGGCTTAGGATATTTTTCCATTTTTTCCTTAAAAAGTTTTATTGATGTTTAATACTAATAAAAAGCACTTTACAAATATTGTTTCATTTTATCTTTAAAACAATTCTGCAAGATAGATATAATTTTTATTTAACAGATGAGGAAATTGAGACAGGTAGAGGTTTAGTGAGTGGCCAGTGTTATGCAGCTGGTAAGTATCTAAGAATAGATTTGAGCTCAGGTATTTCTGACTGTATATTCAGTGTCCTAGCCACTAGACCAGCTATGTGGACTCATTTCTGCATAATAATTCTCTTTTTACTCACCTCAAGAATAAGGAGAATTTAATGCTTTCTTCTTAAAAAGAAAAAATTATGGGGAAAAAAAAGAGCACAGTTAGTCACTGTCCAAGAGTGTACTCTTTAAGATGGCAGTATAAAGGCAGGAATTTACCCAACCTTTCCCCCAAACTGCTCCAAATTCCTTTAATGATGCTAAACAAATTTTAGAGCATCCAAATACCACAAAGACTGAGTAGGACATTTTCCAGCTCAAGATAACTTAGATTAGCAGAAAAGGTCTGTGACAACAGGGTGGAAGCCCAACATACAGCCTCAATGCAGACCACAAAAATGCATTTGGACCCCAGCCCCAGCCCTGGTCTCAACTTTGGCAAAGCAGGACCTCTGAATCCATGGCAATACTGCTGGCTTCTAGACTTCACAGTCAGAGACAACAAAAAGGACTTAGAATGTTAGAAGAAAAGATTAATAGCAATAGGGTGGGAGTCCAGCACACAATCTCAGCACAGACTACATAGCTCTGACCCCACCAGTAGTAAAGCAGGACTCAATAACTTTGGCATAGTAGATTTTACAGCTACAGTGGGACAGGGTCACTCCTTACAGCTCCATGGAAGAAAAGAGTGCTGGTGGGCAGGTATCTAGAAGGATCTCTGAAAACAGCTGCCACAAAATCCTGAAGTTTGAGATTATGCACCCTCTGCACTGGAAACAGAGTCCTACTTCAATAAAGACTTAAAAATAGGCTAGAGAAATGAGCAGAGAACAGAAAAAGAATCTGAACATAGAAAGTTTTTATGGTGACAAAAGAGATCAAAATACACACTCATATGATAATACAGTCAAAGCTCATATATCCAAAGCCTCCAAGAAAGATATGAAGTGTGCTCAGGCAATGGAAGAGTTCAAAAGGCAGTTTGAAGGAATATATAAAGACAGAGTTACTTTTTTTTAAATGTTGAAATTAAGGGGTGAGAGAGGAACATAAGAGGAGAAAGAGAAAGGGAGAACTGGAATGGTGTAAATTGGCTGCCATTAAAAAAAGAAACGAGAAGTCTTTACAGAAGAGGAGAAAATGGGGGAATAATGAGTGAGTGAGTGAACCTTATTCTCATGGGAACATATTCAAAGAGAAAATAACATACATACCCATTATGGATATAAAAATTGATCTTAACCTGCAGAAAAATAGGAGGGAGATGTGATATTTGAAGGGGAGAAGGGATGAAAGAGAGAGCATACTGGGGGAGGGAGTGGTCAATAGCAAAATACTTTTGAGAAGGAATAGGGTAAGAGGAGAGAGGATAGAATAAATGGGGGGGATATGGTTAGCAAACATAGAGGGAACTGAGTCACATTTATAAAAAAAAAGTTATTTCCCAATTGATAAATAATCAAAAAATATAAACTTTGATCAAATGGCTATAAATTCATGCATATCCTTTGACCTAGCAATAATAGGAAGCAATACCCAAAAGAGATTTTTGTTAAAAGATGGGGAAGGGGATTTATATGTTTGGATACTTGTAGTAGCTTTTTTCTCAGGGCAAAGAGTGATTGAAGGGACACCCATCAATTAGGGAATGGTTAAATAAATTGTGATATGTGACTGTCATGAAATATTAATGTTCTGTGGGAAATGACAGGAAGGATTCTCTCAGCACAAAACTTGGACAGTCCTCCATGAACTAAAGCCAAGTAAAATATATTATATATAAAGAAATATCAATGTTCTGGGATGAGCAACTATAAATGACTACTATTCTCAATACAGTGATCCATGCCTACTGTGAAGACTTATGATGAAAAATCACATCCATTTCCAGAGAAGAAACTGATTGTGTCTGAATAGAAAAAAAAATGTATTCCTCACTCCTTTACCTCTCTACTTAGGGGAAAGGGATTTATCTTTTTTTTCTTTTTTTAAATTGCTATAGTCATTGTGAAATGCTTATCTTTGATTCTTTTCATTCTACCCTGCATCAATTAATGCAAACTGTTTTGGTGTTTCTCTAAATTCTTTAGTCTCATCATTTCTTATTACATAACAATAATATTCCATTATGTTTACAGACCACAATTTTTTCAAATTTTCTTCAAATCAATTGACATTTGCTTTGTTTCAAATTCTCTGCTACTTCCTGAAATTCCCTATAAACAGTTTAATGTCTTTTCTAGTATAATTTCTTGATTTTTTCCAGATTAATTAATTAGGCCCATCTACATATCTACCATCAGTGTGTTTATAGATTGCTAGGAATAGATTTTTTTTATTTTAAAGAATGGATATTTTCAATTTACCAAGTCAACTACTTTTATGGCAAAATAGTAATGGTCATATGACAACAATGAATTAGAGAATAAATGAATTAACTAGTCCAAGGTGATATTGATAAGTAGATGTGTGAATTGAAATATGTTTAGTTTATGGTAGACAATAAATTATTTTTGAATGATTAATTGTAGCCGAATCTCCTCATGTGATCAATAAAGATAAGATTTATCCTGGCTTCTTGGCAGAGAACTTAAGAGAATTAAGTAGATCATTAATGAATATTGAAAGAAATGATTAATAATAACCAATGATTTGGAAAGATTCCAATTTATCCCTTTTTCTATTATCCTTATGTCAAGCCCTAAGTTTCTGACAGTGAAGATAACCTGCTCCTCTATCTAATCTCACCCAACCTTAAGAGGGAAGTATCTAATCTAAGATGAATTCCATTCAATGAACTTGAGGTAGAGATAGAACATTTTGCTTAGTCTGGGTAAATGGATAGTCTCTTCCAAGAGTGAAATGATGTCACTCTCTAACCCTTGTTGGGATGAGCTCATTTCTCTTTATATAACCTACTTCACATTCACTGTAAACCAGTCAGAATTGGTTATTATTCCTCTTCCAATGGACATATAAGCTATGAGTCCAACACCATGTCTGTCTTTGGTGTAAGAAAGAGATGTCCAAATGACCATCTTGTTATTAATAAACATTCTGGCATCATTAAGAACATATTTAAATTACCCAGACATTCTTTCTCTTGAATCTCTTAAATATCACAATGCAAAATGTTTTGAAAACCAAAAAACACTTTATATGTACCCAACAATATATGTATTTAGTTATAGTTTCCTTAAAAAAGCACAAGATTTAGAAAGTCTTTCTTACCCTTTATGTAGAGATTAACATATTACATAAAGGATTGATGTTTAATATTTTTTTCTTTTGCTCTCAGAGATGCTCTTTCTCCTTTCAGCCAAATGTCATAATTCTAATTTCTTTCTATCCCTTTCCTCATATTTTTCCTCATTCTTTCTATCTGATCTTCAAATAGCAATCTATCATCATTTTACCTTTTTCCTATTTTTGAAGGTTTTTATTCTATCTTCCTGTTGTATGTAAATGTGGCCTTATCTTCTCCCCCCCTACCCCCATGTTTTCCTTCTGGTAGTTATATCTGCAAATGGCAGGAGCTGGAGAACTTAATAGGCAGCTTCCAGGTCAATAGAGAAAAAAAAAATGAGGAGAATGAGGCATTGAATAGATAAAAATATTTAGAATAATGTCCTTTAAACAGAATTATAACATGGTAACGATTGTTTTGGGATAGAATTAAACTATATTAACTAAATAGCTTTGTTTGTATTCTACAGTATCTCATATTTAACTACTTTGTACATATTTGCACTTTTTATTTGTTCTTGATATAATTACATATGCACCAATTTTTTTTTTCTCTTAAGATTATAAACTCATTTATTATTGGGCTGGTTTCATTCTGTGTACTTAGACTTTCAGGGCCAAAGATAGTGCCTCTCACATAGTAGGTGCATAATCTAAAATGATTTGTCAGTTTATTGAATAGCAAACTTAGTTGACTTTCTATTAAGAGTAATCTCCTATTTAAGGACTTTTTTTTTGGCTTAAGAGAACTAATCAAATTTTTCTAAAGTTCCAGCAAAAGGCTGGATAAATATAAAACCGTGACAAAGATGGAAGAAGCCTCAGGTTCAAATCCTGGATCTTCCACTTTTTATAGCTTTCTGACCATAGACCAGTCAGTTCACACTCCCCACACACTATATGATGGGTTTTAACTAAGTGATCTCTAAAATCAATTCCAATACTAAATCTATGATCCTAGGAAAATACCTTCATAACTTTAACATTTAAAATATATCGGTTGAGCTCTTGAAACAATAAATTAATTAATACACTAAAAGATAGATTACTTGTTCCAAGTACTAATAGATATATGAATTATCATTTTTGTTATCAATATTTATTAATGGGTAGCCCCCATGAAAGGAGTAAATATTAAAATGTTCAAAAGGGAAAAAAAGATCAATGATATTACCCAGAAGAAAAGGGAAAAATGTGAAAAAGAATATCTATTTTTGGTGAAAGGATATATTATAAAATTTGGAAATTGGAACAAAATCCATAATGACATGAAGAGCATATAGATAGATGGATAGAGAGAGACAGAGAGAGAGACAGATACGGGAACATAGAGAGAGAGACAATAACAGAGACAGAGATAGAAAATGGTGAGACAGAGAGAGACATACAGAGAAAAAGAAAGACAGAAAGAGACTGAGAATGAGAAAGAGACCTAAACGCGCACACACACACACACACACACACACACATACACACACATATACACACACATACACACACACATATACACACACACAAGCACAAATAAGGAAACTTCGAAATCAAGGTGCCAGTTTAAATTTGGTGCCAATTGGCTTTTCATTTTTTCATTATAAATTTTCATTATAAATAAGATAATACTGGACAAGCAGAAACGTGGTGTAACATGTAAAGGCTAATGATAAAGCACTATAACAATAGAGAATGAACGAATAAGCAAAAAAGGGCTGACCAACTAGGCAAAAAGCTCCCCTCTAGATGGATTAGTATTCACTTGTCAAGTATCATTGTGCAATTTCCCACTTAAATACTTTTGTTAGCTTCAAAGAACTAACCAAATATGAAGTGTCATATGACAACTAAGCTGGATGCTCCACATTTCAGTCATGTCTGACTCTTCATGACCTCATTTAGGGTTTTCTTGTCAAAGAGACTGGAGGGCTTTGCCATTTCCTTCTCCAGCTCATTTTTCAGATGAAGACACTGAGGCAAATAGATTAAGTGACCAGTCCATTCAGAAAGTAAATGTCTGAGATCAGATTTGACTTAGATCTTCCTGACTCTAGGTCCAGAACTAATGCACACCCTATCTACAGAAGAAACTGACATAGATAGCATCCATCCCCATATCTCTGTTTTATGGGGAGTTGCCAATGGCACTAGTACTATTATAGGTACTGGGATGGATTTCAGTGACTGTTTAATTCAACTTGCTCCTGAATGAGAATTTCTTCTACTGTATATCTAACAAGTGTCCACTTAGCCTATGTGACCATTTTCCATGGTAATTCTAGATCTAAAGCAAGTGACAAAAGGAGTGAGAGCCAATAGTTAAATTTTCATTGCTAAATTTTCAGTGTGAATATTTATATCTTGGAAATCAGCAAATGCTACAAATAAAAGGCTTCATTGTTTTGTTGATTGTATAGATTTTAAAAAGCAATGAAGAGAATGTTATTAGTGTAGATTAGATTTAATAGTGTTGTTGGACATACATTCACTCCCCACCCTCCAGAACTCATTGTTAAATCAGTTGGTTGTTGGATAGGAGGGATTTTAGAATCTTTTTGCAACTGAAAAAATAGAGGCAGGGAGAGATAATGTCCTATGTTCATGAGCTCAGAAATGGTAACATCTGAGTCAGGACTTGAACCAGAGTTCTTCAACTTCCAGATCTGATATTCTGTTCATTATGCTATGCTGCCTCTCTGAGATAGATGTAGAACTCACTACTTCATAAAGCACCAAAATCTGCTCTTATCTCTACTTGCCAGGTGACATGAAACCTAAAAGTTTTCTCTTTTGTTTCCTAGCTATTGTTTCTAGTTCTGTCTTCTGCACCCAAGAGAAACAAGAACACCACTATTCCTGTTCTCCCCACTTTCCTTTGGCCAAATCTATTATTCAGATTAAATACCCAGATTTCCTTCAAAATATTCCCAATTGGCATACATTATATTAAAAACTCCTTGAGGAAAGAGGGTATCTTTTGTATCTTTTGCCTCTTTTTTATACCCCTGGAATACATAGACTGAGTCTGGGACTCTATAAATGTTTATGGATTGATTTATTATTTCACTCCTCTGAATATCCTACAAACTTTTCAATGAGCTAAAGATAGGGAACTGGACTTGAAATTTCATTAGTGAAAGGCTTTCATAATGAGCAAAATTCAGATTGCCACCTTTCCTGCTACTTATAGTATCAGAGATTTACCTAGTACAATAAGAACTTCAGTTATTTTATAACTGTATTTATTTAATGATTAATACATTATTTCTTCAGGGTCATCTAACAATTACGTATCAAAGGCAGACTTCTTAGACTTTTTGAATCCGAATGCAGGTCTATTCCCTATACCAAGATGTACACTTTCAAAAACAGTGGCCAAAATAGAAATAAAAATCCCTCTGTGTGATTAGACTAGTGAAGAGTACTGTAAGGACTATATCATGTTATTTATTCCTGGACACTTTCCCTCTCTTAACAGGGTCTATTTGCATTAGATTTCTTGGCTGCCATCTGATGCTGTTAAATGATAACTAGATAGCTAGAGAGAAGTGAAGTTCATAAGCGGGCCCATTGAGAAATAGGAATTATTTTTTTCTTTTCAGAAAAGTGAGCAAGTATTTAGAAGAGTAGCTTAAAAAGAATAGATGCAAGTGCCCTGTAAGGAAGAAGAGTTAAGGCCAAAGGAAAGCCATTTGATTATGGCGAGTATGAATAAAAGACCTTTGAGATAAAATAGACAAAATTCATGACAAGTCTGACTGATGCATTACCAGGATCATTAGAAATTATCAAAAAGAAGAGTTTAAAAGCTATGGCCCTGAAATCTGCAAAGTCACCAAAAGTGAATGACTTCTCTAACTTCACTCATTAGGTCATTGCAAACTTAGCAAATTCTGCTTTTCTCTTTCATTTCCATCAGCATTTTGATGGCTGTCAGAAGCATGGAAAATGCACCAAAAGATCTCAGCTGTTCACTCACAAAGCTCAAAGGTGCCACCTCTCGAATATATCCACTGTCACTCCAAGAATCAGAGGGTGGTTGATGCCATTGTACCCTGCCTTCTCCTGGGGATTCCAAAAAAAGAACCTTACATATGGCATTTCTGAAGTACTTCCAGATTATAGCTGTCAAGACACAATCTTAGACTCATGGGTGAGCTTGGAACTTTTAGAATAGTTTTGTTAGAGTTAGAATTTAACTCCTCTGCCTTTACATTGCAATTTCAAGGAGAAATAGACACTATATGTTTAGTAGGAGAGAGGTGTCATGGCATGTTGTGTTGATGGCCATAGTAGATGGAATCAGGAAGGCATAGAAATCAGAGAGATTCTTGTGTGTGTGTGTGTGTGTGTGTGTGTGTGTGTGTGTGTGTTAATCTGTATGCCTTTAAACACACATTCTTTTCATGCCTCAGTTTCATTATTTGAAAAACAAGGGGAGTTGAACTTGATAGTCTCTAAAATCTATTTTTCAACTCTTTATCAATTATTCTATAATCTGAGAGTAAGTTACATAACCTTTCAGTACTCTGGACAGCTCCCAAAGAATATAATTTATTCAAGTTGTAAAGTTAAAGCAGGTAAAGCAATGTATACATATTCTAAATTTATCCTTAATAAATTAAAATTGAGTTTTGTTGCTCTTATTTATGTCAGACAATAAGAGTTTCCTCTATAGCAATGGTCACACATTTAATCAATCAATCAACCAAATAGTAATTACTAAGCACTTATTTTATTTCAGGTATTAAAAACTCTTGAATTTCAGAGTCCTTATATATTATTGGGGGTTAGCATGTACAGATTTAAGCACTTATAGAAAATGCACACATTCTTTGTATGTATGCATATATGTAATAAATTGAAATGAATGCAAAGTATATATGTTGTTCTGAAAGTCAATTCAGTTTTAAGCTATGAAAAATTAAAACTCAATTAAGAATTTTGGGACAATCTATATAAAGTAATCAGGGAGGGAAAAATACTAGTGTTTGAAGAGTGGAGGAATCAGAAAAGTCTCATATAAAATATAGTGCTTAAGTTTATATCTTGAAAAAAGAGAGGGATTCCATGATTCTATGATAAGGAAACTATTACAGGTATTAAGATAGTACAAATACATAATGGAACAGATGGAATGTTAATATATTAGTAACATGAAAAGGGTCTGCTTGGTGTGACTGACCAGTATGGTAGGATTCATGTCCAATGGAGACAAATTAATATGCTTGTTGGGGATCAGGTCGTAAAGGACCTTAAAAGCCAAACAAATGAATTTATATTTTATTTTTGAGACAGTAGAGAATTGCTGAATGGAATTGTGACATGGTCAGATTTTTGCTGGAGAAAATCATTTTGACAGCTTTTTGAAGAATAGATTGTACTGATGAGAAAATTGAGGCAAGAAGACCAATTAGGGAATTGTTGGCATATTCTAGATGAGAAGTGATAAGGGGCTAAATTAAGGCTGTAGCAATATGAGTGGAGAGACAGGGTCAGTTAAGAGAGATGCTGTCAACTGATTTGGATATATGGGGTAAAAGAGAATAAGGAGCCATAGAAAATGCCAGCATTATAAACCTGGGAGAGAGGAGTGATTGTGTTACTAATAATAGAAATAATGAAGAGAAGGTCAGGAACACAAGTAAATTATAAACTTTGACAACACAAAAAGGATGCAAATCCACACAACAGGAAGGTCTTACAAATAGGCTTAGTCTGCCATTGACTATGTTCAAAATATTGTCTTATTTCTCTTATTTCACATAAAAATAGCTGACATTCGCAGAGTTTATCTTTCTAATGACTTCTTGTGGTCTTACCCTGGAGGAAAACATAAGAGTCAGAGTAGATCATCAAGACAGGCTTGTTCTCTCAAACATTCACATTTTCTTAAAATCATAACCAGTTATTATTGCCATCAGTTTTAGCAATAAATAACCCTCACAATTGCTTTAAGTGAAAAGTAATAAAACTAGGGCAGCTAGGTGATGCCATAGTGCATACAATACTGGGGCTGGAGACAGGATCACTTATTTTCCTGAGTTCAGTTCCAGTTTCAAATACTTACTAATTGTGTGACTATGGGCATTTGCCTCAATTTCCTCATCTGTAAAATGAGATGAAGAAATAAATGGCAAACCACTTCAGTATCTTTGCTAAGAAAATCCCAAATGGGGTCAGAAAGATACAGATGCAAAAGAAAGACCAAATTACAAGTAAAACTAGACTAGACCTGAAATTAAACATAAGCACATACTTAAATACAATTAAACACACAGACACATACAAATTAATCATCAGTGATTACATCAATATTACAACAAGCCAAACAACATACAGAGAATTTTCAATTTTCACCTCTGTCTCCTAATTTTATCCTCAGCAAAGTCTTATCAGGTAACCCAGGAATATATAGATAGGAGAGTTAAATTCTACCTCATTTTATATATGCATAAATTAATGGAAACTCAATATATTTCTTATAGCCTAAAAGTAACATCTCTGGGATGGCCTCATTTATAAACAGAGTTACTAAGTAGACAAGTGGTTTGGCTCAGGGCAGCGTATATAGCAGTTTGCTGGGCCAAGAAAAATTAGAATGAGTAGTATAAACATTTTAAAACTGCTGCTTTAGTTATCATATATATTCAGTACACTACATTGTTACAAATTGTATTCCTTTGAAAGCCCACTGTCTAATTCATTATAAAACAAAAAAATTAAACATTAAGACTTGATTATAAAGTTAATTTGAAAAAAAATCCAAATCTCTTTACTTCAGAATTGTGGGCTGATGTGGTTTAAATTGTTGTCCAATTTCTTTTAGAATATGCATTTATATGTTTGTAACATGAATTGTTGAACTTTAATCTGAAAGTATTTTGCAGGACCAGGCTTAGATTCAGTAAAATTCCCCCCCACACATACACACTTTTACATATTAGATGTTTGATGATAGACAAGTCATTAGGTGCTTAGACTTCTACATAGCACTCAAACTGGTGATTCATATTGGCAGATAGACATTACACACTAAGAGTTTCCTATCTTATTTAATAAATAAGAAAATTCTCCTTTTTCTTTTTCCCTTTCCCTTTCCTTTTCTTTTCTTTTTTAGTCAACTCGGCTTAAGTGACTTCCTACAACTAATAATTTTCCGAGGCTGGATTTAAGTTCTAAAAGTGTTCTGTCCACTGCATGATCTACCTACCTGATCCAAATAATAGATTTTGGCCTCCAAAGCAAACACTGTATTTCACAAATTTAATAGGAGCAAATAAATGCAAATCAACTTTGGAGATAGCAGCATGATTAGAAAAATGATCTGGTTATAATTACCTAGATTATGAGAACAAACAGCAAAATTTTCCATGCTATTCTTGAGGAAAAGATGGAGGGATATGAGTTAGAGAGTGATATAAATGTGTACAATCAAAAGTAGTTAGATAGCCAGGCCCAAAGTGTAGTCATTCATTGCTTGGTATTAGATCACAGGAGATATCAGAAACCTGGATGCCCCAGGTTTCTCTGTTTGATCTCACATTATTTAATACTTTTTGTCAGGGACTGAAAAAAGGCAACGAAGATGTCTTGCTTGTCACACCTGCTCCTGATATAAACTAGGAATGGGAAAAATACTAGGTAGCAAAAATAGTATACAAATGATCTTGAATAGAACTTTGGGATAAACATAATGAAATCAAATGTAACATATAAATAAAAGATAAATATAATGTCTCATTTTGCATTTAAATGTCAATTTTGTGATTAAAGATGGGAAAATTTGTCAGACAGTAGTGTGAAGAAAAAAATAAAACAAGATGGTGGGCGGATTGGCTGGTAATAGATGATATGATGGACAAAGAGGTTGATGCAATGTACAATTTATATTTAAGAATTATAATGTCCTTGCTGGTATAGTTGTGAAATGATCCAACCATTCTGAAGACCACTATGGAACTATGGCCAAAAGGCTATCAAACTGTGCAGTCTTTGACCCAACAGTGCCACTACTGGGTCTGTATCTCAAGAAAATCCTAGAGCAGGAAAAGGACCCATGTGTTTGCAGCAGCTATTTTTGTGGTAACAAAGAATTGGAAAATGAGTAGATAGTCATCAATTGGGGGATGGGTAAATAAAGTTGAAGGTAATGGACTATCAATGTTCTATTAAAAATTATGAACAAGCTCATTTTAGAAAAAGTCTGGATTTACATGAACTGTTGCTGAATGAAATAAGCAGAACAAGGGATACATTGTACACAATAACAGCAAGAAAATGTGATGATCAACTGTGACAGACTTAGTTATTCTAAGTGGTTCAGCAATCCAAGGAAATCTCAATAAACTTTGGATAGAAAATGTCATCTTTATCCAGAAAAAAAGCTAAGTATTCTTAATATAAATCAACACATGCTATGTTCACTTCTTTTTTGTTTTTTTTCTCTCTCCCATAGTTTTTTCCCTTTTGTTCTGATTTTTCTCTCCCAACATGATTTCATGAAACAATTATATTAAAAATAACTAAATAAATTAAACAAACTAACAGAAGAATTATAATGTTTAGGATTAGTGAGATGATAATTTCTGTGTTGTCTTGGTTGTCTTTTTTCCTTTTAGTGTTGTGTCTATTCTGACTGCTACAACTTAGGAAAGCTATTCATAAAGGAAAACAACTGGTAAAATTCAAATTTTTACCAGATCAAGATTGTCTGAAGGAATCATGAATGTTTAATTTGGAAATAAATAGCTTTAATTTTTTATTGATTTATTTTTATTTCAGATTTTTAATTTTTGAAACATATGCATGGATAATTTTTTAACATTAACTCTTGCAAAATCTTTTGTTCCAATTTCTCCCATTCTCCTCACCTTCTCTCTTAGATGACAAGTAATGCAATATATGTTAATCATGTTAAAATTTATGTTAAATCCAATATATGCACATATTTATACAATTATCTTGCTGCACAAGAAAAATCAGATCAAAAAGAAAAAAAATGAGAAAGAAAACAAAATGTAAGCAAAGAACAACAAAAAGAGTGAAAATGCTATATTTTGATCCACTCTAAATTCCTAGAGTCATCTCTCTTCAGGTGGCTCTCTTCCTCACAAGATCATTGCAACTGACCTCAATCATGTCATTGTTGAAAAGAGCCACATCCATCAGAATTGATCCTCATGAAATGACAAATCTTAGAGGGGACATGAAAGCATTCTCGAAATGCCAAAAGGGCTGACATGTTACAATGTTAACAGATCTGTTCTGTTTGACCCAATAGGAAAGAATTAGGGCAAATATTTGGAACTTGGGCAGGGTAGGAGGAAAATGCAAGATGATAAAAAGAAAAACCCCCTAACAAAGAGAGTTATTCAAAAATAGGATGAATCATTTCAGAAAATTGTATTTTTTTCTCTCACTTGAAATTTTCAGATAAAGGCAAGGAAACCAACTGTTAGCTATGTTATAAAGAAATTATTACTTAGATACAAGTGGAACTTAATGGCCTCTGAGTTCCTTTCTACCATGACATTCTGTTATTTTGAGAAGAGGCCGCCAAGTTTGTGTGATTTAATACAGTTAACTGATAAGAACAGATACACCACTCAATGACAACCAAAAAAGTACAATTTTCAGTTTAGCAGAAAGGTTCCTTTACTCTATCTCAACCCAATTAACTGCTAGCTAAAATTGCACAATTAAAATTATATTTATTTATTTTTAGAAGAAGATGGAGAAAAGAAGGGATAGATAGGGCGAGAGAAAAAGGAACTAAAACAGCTCACACTCATGTAGGAAATGGTTTTCTATTTAAAAGACACCAGCACAGTGATGTCAAAACAGCTGAAAGAAAACAGCATTCTCAGAGAGATTGCTAAGGCCTTTATCATTCTGTCTAACTTTATACTCTCCTGAAAAGACCTAAGCATAGTTTCCAAAAATCGCACAAAACAATATATCAATTATATGATATATAAATAAGACATCAATATAAGTCTCAATTTATACCTGCCTCTCTCCCTCCCATAAATCACACACACACACACACATACACACACACAAGAAAAAAAAAAACAAAAACAAACAAACATTAAATAGCTTTTGCTTGTTGTGGAAATTTTCTCCATTGATGCCAAAAAGTCTTTTGGATTTATTAAATATAAAATTCTTAATGTATATATATATATATGATATATATTATATATATATACATATATAATATATAATGTATATATATTATATATGTTATATATATAATATATATCATATATATATATAGTAGGGGAAAGATAGAATCTGAAGGCTTACAGCCTGAATCTAGAAGTCAAATTGAATCAATAGATCAAGATCTTTTTTACAATTTGGATTTCTCAAGGCAAGACATGGCAAAACTTATAAAACTATCTAGAACTAACCTGTGGCTGTGTATGTCAAGTGAAATTACTGAAATGAAAATTCAATAAAGGCTTACAGGATAATAAAGGATTTAATATCAATAATTAATATGACCAATAATCAAACTCAATAAAGGGACAAAAAGTTCAAAGCAAATAACACTTACAAAATCTCATTTTAATGTATACACAATAGAGTTGTAAAAGGTATTTGGAAAGTATCAAAAAATAAGCATTATTTGTAGTGGGAAAAATTTGAAGCCTTCCTCATAGTAGAGGAGTGAAGCAGGGGTATCCATTATAATGTTAGATATAGCAATAAAGGAAGAAAAAAATAAGAAATGAAAACAGGTAATGAGGAAATAAAATTGTAACTACAGATGATATGAGAATTCTAAGGAATTAAATAAAACAACAAATTCAAGAAAGTTGTTGTACCAAACCAACATAAAGCATCAGCATCTTTATAAACCACCAAATCCCCTCCCAAAAAAGGTTAACAGAAACACCTCTTAAAGAAACAGGAAAAGAAATTTCATTTAAAAGAATTGCAGACTATATGAAATACTTGGGAGACTACCTGCCAAGACAAACTCAGTAATTATATGAACACAATCACAAAACACTTCTCGTACAAAGACATATCTAAACAATTAGAGAAATATTAATTGTTCATAATTATATGAATCATCATAATAATATATAAGCCATCATAATAAAAATAATTCTACTTAAGGTACTTTACTTATTCAGTGTCATACCAATCAAACTGCAAAAGAATCAAGCTAGGAAAAATAAAAACAATTCATGTGGAAAAACAAAAAAATCAAGAATATCAAGCAAATCAATGGAAAAAATTTGTGAAGGAAAGCAACCCATATTTCAAACTATACTGTAAAATGTTAGTCATCAAAACAATCTAGTGAAGGCTAAAAAATAGAGTGGTGAATCAGAGGAATAGATTAGATACATAATACACAGTAGTAATAGTAGGTTACTGAAAGAGTAGGCTGTGAGTATTATAGTTCTTATTAAATAGAAAACTCCCCAGTACTTAATGGAGATGAATGTGAAAAACTAGTCAAGGAATATTTGGCTTTCCTGACAAAATAGAGTTTCTTAGCTACAGTATCCCTCATGACCAGGGTTAAAAATATGATTGAAAGTAGCTATATTGCTAAAGATCAGTTAAAGATCAGACATGACACCTTATTTGGAGTAGTAAAGACAATCAATAGAGAAAAGCCATAATAACTCATAGTGGAACAGGTCTATCTAGAAGACAATGGTTGCTTTGTAGAATGAACTTGATTTCCATCTAAAGGAGCATCGATTTAAAAACCTAGAGTTGAAAAGGATCTCAGGGCAAGTATCCTACACATATGTTCCATGTGTATAACCATTCATGTGGTTATATATCCTGGCCATATGATATTTCCCTTGAGGTTCATACATATATTCTGAAGCATGTCTCCTATGTAAATTCACTCTTCCCACTAAGTTTGGGTTTATTTGTTGAAGAGTAAGCTCAACTTACTCTGGTGGGGAGAACATTTTGCTGTTTTACTACTTTACTATTTTATTAAATGTGTTTTTGTGAATCATCATATAGGTCTGGCTAACTATCAAAAACAAACACATCAGACTAGCCGGAGGGGGTTTATAATCTATGGTTTGCAAAGAAGTATGATTCACAAAGTACCTAGAATCAGAGCAGCTAATTTTTGGGTGTCATTAATATTTATAATGATAATAACATAATATTAAAATTAATATGTATGTGTTGGTAAGAGGAACAATTATTTAAGGCTTTTATATACATTACATTAGATCCTCACAGTAATCCCATGAAGCATTAGAGAATGTCATGACCACTTCTAAGACAAGGAAACTGAAGTTCAAAGCTGCTAAATGATTTGCCTAGGGTCACACAAATAATAAATGTCTAAGATGGGATGCAAATTGACTCTGTGATCAGCCATCCTTGTCTCTATATAATAGTATGAATTACTTTCTCTGATTGTTTCCTACAAGCAGTTTTTGCAGGGACATGATGATGCTGGATATATAGGAGAGGCTGCCATGGAAGAGAAAAAAGAAATTAACATATAAGTGACTCCAGGAATATTCATGCAAACTTGTACTTCTTTATGTTCCTGAATTTTAATACTAATTCCAATTAGAAATAGAATGCTGTGTTATTGGAAAGTATTCTGAGTTTCCAATAAAGAGAGATTTGGGTCACTTTCCATCTATTTCCCCTATTATTTACCTGCTCACACTCAGTAGTGGCTATATGACAATAAGCATATCATTAACCTGTCTGAATCAGTCTATTTGGTATAAAACAGAGAAAAAAACATTATGTCTACTTCTCAAGATTATTTTTCATCTTAATTGAGAAAATATATGTAAAATGTTCTATAAAAATTAAAGTGGTACACAAATGACTATTAAGGGAAGCTTGATGTTGCGTTGGGTTGGATATAGGAAGATGTGATTCTTATCTGTGACACTAATTGACTATGAGTCTTGGGTAAGATACAACTTCTTTCAGACTCAGTTTTCTCATCTGATAAAAAGGGGGTTTGATAATGCTCTCTCTCTCTTAGAGAACTATGAAGATGAAATGAGATATTTTTGTAAAATGCTTTATAAACATTAAATCATTAAATCAAGTATTTAATTAAATTACTGTTGCTACTTTAAATCTTTAGGTTTATGGTTTTGGACAGTGACAGCTATAAGTAGCTCTAAAAATGTTTGTTCTGAAGGGATTAACTTTCAAAAATGAAATCTCTGATTTATAATTTTCTGTTGATTTTTTTTTAGTCATTATCCCATGAGCCTCCAGGATTGTACTGATTCCTCAGTGTTAGTCAGCCATGCAAGGCAGGAAAAATTGACAGATAAATTCAATAAGTAGCCTTGTGCTGAACTCACTGAGTCTCCCACAACAAGGAAGCCAGAAGAAATGAACCATGGAGGTGCATCTTACCTACACTGGAGAAAGATCGATATTTGCCAAGTGAGAAAGGGAAAAATCAAGGGGAGGAGGGAACTAGGAAGTGTCTATGCTAGCTTTAAGGAGAATACTGCTAGCAGGAGAGACTGGGTTGGGGCTTGGGATGGGGAGATGAATAATTATGAATTTAGCTGCTCTCTATACAAATATTCAAAATAAAGTCCCTGAAAGGTGTACAATACCATCCAGCTGTGTCCATTGGCAAGGAGTGGAGGGATAGAAAATAGACAATTGAGAGCTGGAGGGGGCTGGAAGGGTGTGAAGGCAAGAATGTTTTACAATATTCAGACCGAGCCTGCTGGCAGACATCCTCAAGCCCTTTCAGTGTTTTCCAATTGCTTCCGCTTCAGAGAAAATATCCAAAAGAGAGGAACAGATGGGACAAGGCAGAAGTTGATCACTGGATTTTACTTTATCACATATCCCCTTAATATTCACAAACAGAGACAAGAGGCATTTTGTTCAATGATTTTCTTTCTGTTGGCCACTGAGCTCATTGATCTGTTGCCAGAAACATGTTTCAATTGTGGTACCAAATGGGGAGGGGGCCATAAGAAACCTTCACAATTAGAGCCTTAGCCTTGAGCCCTTGTTTTGTCACTCTGAGTGATGATTTTTCATCATTACAGGTGGGATCTCTGACCCCAAAAAACAAATTTCAAATGCAAATCAGCTATGCCTACTTTTGTAATCTTTATCATGAAACCTGAGTAAGAAAGAGTTAAAAGAGACCTTAGACATCCTCTAAGACTCAGTCTACTAAATTAAATATAGTACTGGAGTGGGAAAGTCCTAGGATGCAACTCTATCTCCCATGTTTACTGTCTATATAAGCCTGGACCCATCAATTTTCATAGCCAGACTCTAGCCTCATCTATAGAGGAAAGGATTGGACTCATTGACCTCTGAAAATTACTTTCAGGTCTCTTCTCTCTGTATGATTTAGTTCAAATCTTTTAATTAAAAAAAAAAGTAACAGGCACCGAGAACTAAAATAATTTACTCAAAATCAAATCACATAAGTGGATTTCAGATCTGGTACTGTTTAAATGACACTTGAATCTCTGTATACTTCTGTTGCCTCTCATTTGGATAATCAGTCAATTAAGAAGTATGTATTAAGTATCTGTGATGTGCTAGGCACAGCTGGGCACTAGAGACACAAAATAGTCAAAGTGACACAAAGCCTACCTTAAATGGGCAGAATGTGAAAGCTCATCAACACAAATCTTCCAGAATTCACAACAGATGAATTAATTCATTCATTTGTTCGTTCATTTATATATTTACTTTTGGGAAGGAAATTGGAAAGACTTCAGGAAAAATAAGGTTCTTGAGGAGATGTGAAAGAAACAAGGGATTCTAAGACGCAGAGATGAGGAGTTTATCTCTGCAATGAGCCAATGCCACCATATAGCTTAGTGATAGAAATAACATTGTGTGGGAATAACAAGAAGTCCAGTTTGGCTGAATTTTAAATATGGAAAGGGGTATGCTATCATAAATATAATAACATTAATAACAAATGATATAATGCAAATAACATAATGATAAATATAAATATAATAAATGATAAGATATAAAGTTAGAATAGGAACTTGGAACCAAGTTTTAAAGAGAACCAAAAAAGAAAGTTTTATTTATTAAAGTGACTAACCTGTCCATATCCCTTGGCCTAGGGATCTCACTTCTTGACATATGCCCTAAAGAAGTGAAGGACAAAAAAAAAAGTTCCAACCCCCCCAAAAAAATTTATAGTGCTATTCTTTGTGGGACAAGGGAATGAAAAACAGAATGTACCTATTGAAGACTGGGGACTGGCTAAAATATGCTGTAAAAATGTTGTAATTTTTTTTAATTCAATAAAGCAGGATATTATATTAAATATTATTATATTATATTCAATATCCATATCCCCCTGTCTATGCAAAGAACTTCTTTGCTCATTAAAACTTCAAAGTATTAAGTTTTAATTATTTGATTACTGCTGTTCTGTCCCATGTTCATTCCATTTTATTTAGGGTTAGGTACTAGCTCTGTGATTTCACTGATATAGAGAACTTTCTTCTAAAGAAACTCTTTACCAGTTTTGATGTCCCACTTCCCTCTGCTTTATAATCTCAGAAAGATCCTTGGGACACAGAGAATAGGAATGACTAACCTAAAGTCTCCTATTTGGCAATATGTTAATAGTATAATATGAATCCAGGGCCTGTAGTCTTCAAGGCTGACACGTTCCACTATGTCACACTGTCTTTTACTTGTTATGGAAGGAAAACAGAAATACCCACATGCTGAAATACACAAACATACATTCTTACAATTAAAATTATCCCAAAGTTGAATGGACAACTTGGAAAGGGAGTGGGTTCCTTTTTAATAGAGATATTCCAATAGGCTCTAGACAGCTACTTTGTGAAGAAATCACAAAAGACATCAATTCAGTTATGAGATTTCCTAGATGACCATTGAGGAGAAGTTATATTGCATAAAGGATAAAGGGCTAGTTTGAGGTCAGGAAGACATAGGTTTTAATTTTATCTCAGATGTTTACTAGCTGTCTGATTCTGGGAAAGTCATTTAAACTGTCTGGGACTTATATCTTCATCTTTAAAATGAAAGGGTTGGACTGGATGACTTCAAAGCCCCTTTCAAGTTCTGCTTCTCTGAACCTACATCCTTTCGCATCTTTCATTTCTGAGATTCTGTGATTTGTGGCTTTAAGACACCTGCTAAAAAGTAAAATCTTCTTTAATGGATAGATGCCAAATGGGCTGCTGATTGCATGTTTTTACTAATTTTTGTATAATGTGGTTAATCTAGCCTTAAAAAAAATAAAACAAGTTAATTTGCTGATGTCCTACTAATAAGACCTAACATGTATTAAAGGACTTCAAAATGTAAAAAAGCTTTTTGTGTATCATGATCCCATGAGGTAAACAAAGCAAACATGATTCTACCTTTTTAACAGATGAGGAAAGAAGTAATACTTTATTTCCTTCATTTGTTTTTTCATTTTTTCTTTTCTTCAATCTTTTATTCCTTCTTTTTCTTTTTTTCTTACATTTGTTCTTCCTTTCATTTTTTGTTCTGTCCTTCCTTCTTCCCTCCCTCTCTTCTTTCCTTCTAATCTTTATGTGTTTTTTTTCAAGTAGCCTTTTTCCTCATGCAAGTAGCACAGTGCTATTGCTTGAACCAAATTCAAAGAATTTGTATCAGGCACAGTCTGGTAAGTTATAATTTTGCTCTGAAAAAATCAGATTTTTGTGATGAATTCTGGGTCATGGACCACTTTAATAGCTTAATAAAGCCTCTTCATCCCATATCAGTGATTTTAAATATACAAAGCAATACACAGGCTGTAGAAGAACTGTACATCGGAATGCATTTTGGAATTTATTTTGGAATCCGAGTTATCAAAAAAATTAAAATGAAAGTTCATATACCACAAGTGAAATAGTATACTTTTAGGTGGTTGCCCTGGTTTGGTTGGTCTAAAATCTTTAGTTTCTTTAATAGAATACCCAGTATATAAATTCCCTCTATTAGTATGGATCAGTGACTATTCTGCAACCTGTCAGCTTCAAAACATAAGTGGGACAATGTGATTCGAATGATTTGTTCATGATCATATCGCTAGTCTCGAGTGGACTTTAATTGTGATCTCAAGGCACTAAACTTAACTGTTGAAGTGAAAGTAAAATACAATGTTTCTCTATAGATTTTAAAGTGTAATTTTTTAATTAATGTTTTTAATTAAAATTATTTATTTCCTTTCTCTTTTGCTTCTCATGTGATTTTTTTAAAGTTAATTTTGCAACATATATGCATAATCTGGAATAGAGTTGATATACTTTACCTGGAGAATGTTATTATTATTGTAACTTTTCTTTTAAAAAATTTAATTAACCATTCATTATTATTCACTAAGAGCATACTATATGCTATCATCTGTTCTAGATGTACTAGTGTCTTCCTTCAAGCAGTTATCATTTTGTTAGTTTGAGGATCTCCTTGAGGATCACAAATAGTTTGAAAACAGAATTACTACAGGGCAAAAAATTTGGTAGTATGTTTAATATGTTGATGAATCTCTTGAGCCATAGCCAGATTAGTCTTTGAAGAATAAGAAGAGATGCTTTAAAAGAACTGTTGGACAGTAACATAATTCCCATTAGCTGGAAAATATTCTATGACATTCCGAAAAAGGAGTCTTTGAAAACTTGAAATAACAAGATACTTAGAACTTGCTGAAATAAATCTTTCTAGTTCTGAATGGCTTTAATTATTTTGAAAAACTCTAATTATTTAGTACTTTTTTCCTTATTTGCCTGTATTTGCCTCTTTGCAAACTCTGCTCTTTGACCCTAATTCATCCATTCATTCATCCATCCATGCATGCATTCATCTATTCATCCATTCATCCAATAATACTCTAAGGGAAACAGACTACTCACAGTACAGTTTAGAAGCTGTTGGTGGTAGTGGATACACTGGTAGCCTGAAAATCAGGAATATACAAGTTCATATCTTATCTCTGATAAATATCCATGTCTTATCATATCTATCTATCTATGAATGTTATTAATATTCTAATATTATCAATAATATTTTGTTTTTTTAAATTAAATGTAAAGATCATTTTTCAGCATTCCTTTCAGTAAGATTTTGAGTTCCATTTTTTTCTCCCTTTGTTCCTTTCCCGTCTCCTCCCCAAGACAACAAACAATCTAATATAGGTTATATATATATGTAATCATTTGTAACATATGGAAATTATATTGGATCACTGTATCACTGAGAAAAGCTAAGTCTATCACAGCTGATCATTGCACAATATTGCTATTACTGTGTACAATGTTCTCCTGGCTCTGCTCACTTCACTTAGCACCAGTTCATGTAAGTCTTTCCAGACTTTACTGAAATCATCCTGCTCATCATTTCTTATAAAGCAATAATATTAAATTACATTCATATACCTTAATTTATTCAGTCATTTCCCAATTTTTTGGACAATGTGACTTCATTTTGAATCAGGGTTTCAACTGCCCAAACTGAAGTAATTTCTTTATTGGAATTTCTCTAAATATGTAATCAAGATCTAGTCCATATTTTTATCCCTATAATGTGAGAAAGAGATATCCAGATGGCCAACTTTAGAGGTATCAGAAATATCCCCTTATATACAACTAATGTTAGTTGGTGGTGGATTTGAAATTAAAAAAAAAAAAACCTGGGGTCAAATTCTGACACTGTCCTTTATGTTAGAAGAATACAATGGAGAGAGAATCAGTTCTAGTGAATAAAGACCTTTTTTTTAGCTCTGTCAATCATTGATGGTATTTTTGGAGTTATTTTTTTTCTGGCCTTAGTTTCTTCATTTGTAAAATGAGATGGTTGGGATTGAAGGCCTTTTAACTCTTTTATGTATCATCATCATCATCATCAAAATCATCTTAAAGGTCTCTGAAGACATCAATATAATAATAAACAATAGCTAGCATTTATCAATCAATATATATGTTATAATGTATTAGGCACAGTACTAAGTACTTTACAAATATCATCTCATTTCTTCCTTACAACAACCATACAAGGTAGGTACTATTATTATGCCCATTTTACAGTTGAATAAATTGAGATTGAAAGAGGTTAAGGAACTTTCTCAGTTTCACATGGCTACCGAGTATCTAATGCTAGATTTGAACTTTTCCTGACTCAGGGTCCAAGATCTTATGCACTGTGTCTCTAAATCTATTCTCTTATTATCCTAATGCATAAAAGTCTATTCATTAATAAGTTTCATATTTCCTCTTTTTAATATACAATTTATTTGTTCTTCTATTATCAACAGATTTGAGGATCCCTTTCTTCATGAGTTTTTCTAGCTCCAAATCAAGTATCAGATATCCCATTGCAGTGAGGATCACATGAATGAGAATTTGTCCTATGCAGCACTGGCCCCTATGTATTCTTTAAAAGTCCTAAGAATATTTCCAACAAAATGATCTAACTTTCTAACCTTTGAAATAATACATTTTTTAATATTATAAAAGCATGAATCAGAATTCTGGTTATAACATCCCAAAGACCAAACTGATGTCCTGAATATAAATATGAAAATGACTTACCAAAAACATCAAATTTAATCTCTATAACATGGTATTACAGGCAAAAAAGCCACCAAGTTTCTATAAGATGGTACAGCATATTCTTTCACAAGTTTTGGCAAAAGCAACTTACAGACAATTATAATTATGAAAATTATCTTGGAGAAGGAAATAGGTTATATAAGATCATAGTATTCATAAATTAAAGTGTTGGGAGGAATATTAGTGATCTTTTATTCCGGATGGGGGACCATCTAGGCTAATCCCAGAAAAGTGGGGAACTGAGAAGTTAGTTGATTTACAGATGGTCACAAAAATACTAAGAGTCTTGGGAAAACTGGAAATTAGTATGCCAGAAATTAGATATGGATCCACACTTAACACCATATACCAAGATAAGATCAAAATGGGTCCATGACTTAGGCATAAAGAATGAGATCATAAATGGATTAGAGGAACAGAGGATAGTCTACCTCTCAGACCTGTGGAGGAGGAAGGAATTTATGACCAGAGGAGAACTAGAGATCATTATTGATCACAAAATAGAAAATTTTGATTACATCAAACTAAAAAGTTTCTGTACAAACAATACTAATGCAAACAAGATTAGAAGGGAAGTAATAAATTGGAAAAATATTTTTACAGTTAAAGGTTCTGATAAAGGTCTCATTTCCAAAATACATAGAGAACTGATCCTAATTTATAAGAAACCGAACCATTCTCCAATTGATAAATGGTCAAAGGATATGAACAGACAATTCTCAGATGAAGAAATTGAAACTATATCCACTCACATGAAAGAGTGTTCCAAATCACTACTGATCAGAGAAATGCAAATTAAGACAACTCTGAGATACCACTACACACCTGTCAGATTGGCTAAGATGACAGGAACAAATAATGATGAATGTTGGAGGGGATGTGGGAAAACTGGGACACTGATACATTGTTGGTGGAGTTGTGAAAGAATCCAACCATTCTGGAGAGCAATCTGGAATTATGCCCAAAAAGTTATCAAACTGTTCATACCCTTTGATCCAGCAGCGCTACTACTGGGCTTATATCCCAAAGAAATACTAAAGAGGGGAAAGGGACTTGTATGTGCCAAAATGTTTGCGGCACCTCTTTTCATAGTGGCTAGAAACTGGAAGATGAATGGATGTTCATCAATTGGAGAATGGTTGGGTAAATTATGGTATATGAAGGCTATGGAATATTATTGCTCTGTAAGAAATGACCAGCAGGATGAATTCAGAAAGGCTTGGAGAGACTTGCATGAACTGATGCTGAGTGAAATGAGCAGAACCAGAAGATCGCTGTACACTTCAACAACAATGCTGTATGAGGATGTATTCTGATGGAAGTGGAAATCTTCAACATAGAGAAGATCCAACTCACTTCCAGCTGATCAATGATGGACAGAAACAACTACACCCAGAGAAGGAACACTGGGAAGTGAATGTAAACTGTTGGGAATTGAATGTAAAATATTAGCACTATCTACCCAGGTTACTTATACCTTTGGAATCCAATACTTAATGTGCAACAAGAAAATTGGATTTACACACATATATTGTATCTAGGTTATACTGTAACACATGTAAAATGTATGAGATTGCCTGTCATCTAAGGGAGGGAGTAGAGGGAGCGAGGGGAAAATCTGGAAAAATGAATACAAGGGATAATGTTATAAAAAATTACTCATGCATATATACTATCAAAATATATAATTATAAAATTAATAAAAATAATACTAAGAGTCAGAGCTAGGATTTGGACCCTTCTCCTTTTACTCAAAATCCAGCATTCTTTAGCTTCATAAATAATCATTTGTGCACAATCTAGATGAGTGAAAAATGGAAATGGTTTCATAAAATAAATAGGATTGAGTCCTAAACTGGGTTGTCTTCCAAAGAAAAAAAAAAGACATGTTAAAGTCAAAAATACATGCTAGTCATGAAAAATTCAGCAGCCTCAGTTTCTCCATCTGTAAAATAGAGGTGATAATGATATTCATACCTACTTCACAGGATGATTATAACAATCAAACGAGATTTTACATATATATTGCTTGAAAATGTTAAAGTTTGATATAAATTCCAAATATTTTTATTCTTCAATTGCCATTTGAGAAGCTCCAATACCTCTAGGCAATTGTAGATTGTTAGATTTTGAGGATGTCATATATCTTCAAAGTGGCAAAGGAGGATATTAGTATGACAAATTAAAAATTGCAAAGGAAATTAGAGATTACTTAGTTCAGATCCCTTATGTTATTAATGACAGAACCATGGTCCAGAGGGGAAAAGTAAATTAGCTAAGGGAATGAAAGGAAATATGTAATTACATAGCACCTACTACATGGCAACCACTGTGTTGCATTTTTAAATAAACATCTCATTTGAACTTCAGGAAAAAACAAAAACAAACAAAAACAAAAACCTCTGTGAGTTAAGTGCTTTTATAACCTAATTTTACAGTTTAGAAAACTGAAGCATTCAGAGGTTAAGGACTCTTTCAGATTGTCACTAGTTAATAAGTATCTGAGGCTGGTTTTGAACTTAAATTCTCCTGAATCCAGGACCAGCATCTGTGGTCTATCTAAAGGACCATAAGCTGATTCTCTAAGGTCACACAGACAGCAAGTAACAGGAATAAGATTTTTTCCACAGATCCTATAATATATTTTTTTCATTCTTTGAATGACATAATTCTTCCTACTTTTCACAGTGACTACAGGCTGCAGATAAAAGCTCTACAAACTTGCATTTATGGGCCCTGCAATATAGAGTTCATGTTTTGGGAAGAAAAAAAAGATATCAACATACAAAAAGAGAAAGGCTGTTTCATAAACCTTGAAGTTATTCCATATTCTTAGAATCAAATTTGAAGTAGAAAATGCAACCTCATCAAAAAACAGAACATGTTTCTGAGTGAACAATGGCTCTGAACCCCACTAAGGGCAGATGATATAGCATGTGATATAACCCAGCATTTTAATGCTGGTTCTGGGATCAGGGCAGAATGGAACAAGGGGAAGATGGGTGATTCTGAAATCAGAAGACCTGAGTTCAAAAACCCCCTAGAGTACTTACAATCTGTGTGTTTGGTTAATTGATTTCATTTCCCTGGGCCTCAGTTTCCCCATGGATAACATGAGGATATGGGAGAAGATAATCAGTGAGATTCTTGGAAACTCTAAATATTTGACTTTGTGAAGTCTTGTTATAGTAAACAGGGTGATGAATTTGGCAAAGAAGACCAGGGTTGAAATACTGACTTTGCCACTTTCTAATTTAGTGATTTTTGGCAAACCTTCAATATCTTCTGCAAAATGAAGGGGTTGAACTTGAAGGTCCTTAAGTTTCTTCCAGCTGTAAATGTGTAATATTCTATGATCCTCTATAATTGTTCTAGACCTAAATTTTCTCATTCACCAAGTTAATCCAAGAGAGATAGTTATAATAATATGATATTCCAGTAATTTAAAATTCTCTGATTCTTATGTGATTCACTAGAGTGAAGAATTAGGTATAATTAGTACCTCTTTTGGGTTCCCCTGAATAAGTTCTTCTGCCTGCCACTCAGGTTTGAACATGGATTTTAAGGAAGGGATGAGGATGAGATTCTAAAGGATTCAGAATCATCTCATTTCTGTTACCAAGGGGAATTGTAATGGCTGGGTCCATTTCCTAGTAATGGGCACAATTTCTACTTTGACTCTGTGCCTGGGAACAAAGGCACCATTTAACAACACTGAAAAGTAGCCTGCCAAATGGCCAAGCCATGGCAATTCATAGGGGAGAACATATCTCAATCCAAGAATATAAATGAATTAATCAGTGCACTCACCACCCACATGCTAGAACAACATCCCTGATTAAATTTAATGTTGTGAGCTTCAGCAATCACCAGCAAACCTAAAAACTGATTAGAGTGAACAGCCTCGGAGGGCTAATTCTTTGAACGTGGAGTTTATGTGTGTTTTGGAAAGATGCTCCTTTGAAAACTTCCTGAATTTGGGATGCTGACCACCCTTCTTATTTGGGTCACGCCATTTCTCAGGTCAGCCCATCTACTTCAGAAGTGAAACTATGAATGTATCAGTATTTAAGATATATCCCTTTAGCTGAATCTGTCACTGTGGCACAGAGATTTCTGAGTTACCTTGGGGGTAGTTTAAGAAATCTTCTGCTTATCATTGCATAATTACCCATCTACTTTTTTTCCTATATATAAAAATGAGAGGAGTTTACCACAAGCCTATATGCCCCAGTGTTTAGAGATAATAGGTGAAAAACACCAGAAGCTCCTGCCTCATATCTATTCCCTCCTACACATTTCAACTTTGGGTCTTGTGTTATTTATAAATTTATTCCTGATAAAGTACATTGGAAAGGAGAGGAATATGTAGTGAAATGCTGAGATTTTTTAAAAAAGAATTGCTATTTATTCTAAAAACATATGCTAGTCAGATGGATTTTGTTTTTGTTTTTAAGGAACTGATACATCACCTTGCTTACACTGTGCAAATCCAAGATATGGACTTCTAAAATCTCTATCTTCAGAATAAAAAAGTTAATTGTTAAGACAGCACACAGTAGTCTATCAAAGGTTATAAAGATTCTTCTTACTATCCCTTCATCCCCTTCAAAGATTATACATTCAAAAGGTAACTTTTAAAAATATATTTCAAAGGAAAGCAAAATGCTGAATTGAAAATTACTAATTTCTATTCACAGTACTTTAGCAAAGCAAGTTTGTAAAGAGGTAGCTTACAAGTGGATTGTGAGTTTTGGTTTCTTTTTTTCTCACTAGTGATGTGTGTGTGTCTAAAAATGAAATATGGGCAAGGTTGGGATCTGTATAGGCAGGGGTTGGTAAGGTTCCTTTCCTCTTCAAACATAAAAGATGGTTTGGTTAGCACCCTCCTGGGCTAACAGCTGTATTAGCACTACTTTCCAAATATTATGCAAATACCTATTTCATTTCCAATGATATCTGAGCATATTGAAGATATTCAAATAACAGGGAGATTTTGAATGGTCCAATGAGCCTGTTAATTTATTATCCCTTTTATATTTTTATGGTTACTGTCTCTCTTTCCTATCCCATCACTTTTTCTTCCCAAAGTTTAAAAGACTTGGAGTGAATAAAATAGAGAAAATTAAATAATTCAAACATATCACTTGGAATTCTAGACTCTAAACTGTTCATGTGAAATCCAGATTGAAGTATAGAAACAATGTTGCCTCATATTTTACAGTAAAAATTGAATCTCTACACCCTAAGCTTCCTATATCTTTTTTCTCATTCTACAACCCCTTGACTTCATCTTCTCAACATATTTTCCTTTAGTTTAATCTCAAATGAAGAAATGGCCCTTTTTCCTCACCCAAGGTAAACACCTTACTCCTTGATCCAAGCTTCTGCTGCCTTTTCCACCGGACATCTTATCCCCACTTCTCTCATTTTCAGTGTTTCCCTATTTACTGGTTCCCTCAAGCATATGGAATTCATCTCTAACCTAGAGAAACTTTTTCACTAGATATTAAGGTCCCATATTTCTATTATCCCATATTTCATATCTTGTTCTCAGCCAAAATACTTGAAAATAACATCTGCATTTGATGCATTCAGTTCCTCTATTCTCAACAGTCTCTGCAATCTGTTATTCAATCTCACAACTCCATTGAAAATGCTATCTTTAAAGTTATGAATGACCTCTTAATGAGCAGATCTAATAGTTTCATCTCCATTCTCATCTAAAAAAATCTTTGTAGCATTTGAAGTTTGAATTTAAGTTTGCATTAAATACAAATCTGACTATGTGATTCCCCTACATAATCAGCTCGAATAAATTCTTATCACTGGATAGGAAGATAAAATATAAACTCCTCTATTTAACCTTTATGGATCTCCACATCCTGGCTCTGACCTACCTTTTTGGCACCATTAGACATTATTTTCCTTCTCATATTCCAAGATAGTCAAACTAGCCTTCTTTTTTTTTCCCCTTCTCACAAATTATTCCCAGAAAAGTCACAGATTTTGAAAATTAGCTTTCATCTCTATGCAATAGGGAGAATTTCTATTCTACTTATTTCATAAGACTGTTGTGAAAGGGATATAAAATTAATAAATGTGGAAGCACTTAAAATTATAAAACATTAAGCAAATGTGTTTGGTGACAATTGTCCTCATGTGTTTTTCCTCTCCACAGGTATCTAAAAATAGAATACTTTTCGTGATTTTATTATGGTAAGGGTGAAGGGCATAGTGCTCAACTCCATAGCCTAGGTATGGTGTTTTGCCCATAATAGACCAACAATAAATTCTTAAGTGAATTCTGAGGCAGTGGCATAAAGAATAAATTAAAATAATTCATCAGGCTTTTGCAAATGACAACCAAATAACTACTAATACCGTTGGTGTTGATTATAATCACAAATTTGACAAAATTCATTTGATGTTACTATGAGTATAGATTAGCTACATTCTTTAGCATTCTGACCTTTTGTAATCAAATATATCAATTATGGCCTTTTCCCAGTAAGATATTTACTCCAATTGCTGTGATCAGAAAAGCATTAACATTATAGTCATTGGTGGCCACCCTTAGACCAATTGACTAATTCCATACTCAGTCAATGAACAATAATAGGTGGAGAGATGGACTCTGGACCAGAATTTGGCCAGAACTTTTTTAGACATGGTTTGCTAAGCCTGAAGGAAATTATCTGAGGAGAATAGTGTATCTATAGACCTCTCTCAAATAGACATCCAGATCAAAGTATCTTACTTTCTCTCCCACCACTTTTTCTCCTGTGCTGGTGTGCCATCCACAATCAAATTTCTATTTCATTTATGTGCATGTTCTGAGACTCCAGCCCACATTAAGGGAATGATTTAAAGTAGCCCTACGCATCCCCTACCTGAACTTGCCATGATATTGCAATGTATCTGTAGAGTTTTGTGGGATTAGACACTGGTCAGTGTGAATTATTTCCCCCTCCCCCAGGACATTTGGCAGAATATAACAAGTAACAGGGAGATTTGGAGGAATTCCCTGGCATTTTTTTTTTAATGGAAAAGGAAAGAACTCTGTTGGGGAACTATTAACAGTTTAGGTAGGAGCAGTGGCTGTTTGGAGGACCCAAATGCAAATGGACAGCTATAATAAGACTCAGTTGGATAATTCACTGTTTACTTAATTAACAAATTCTGGCAGTTAAAAACCATTCTAGATATTAATGAAATTCTTTCAAAAGGGTATAATTGAGATCTTCAAAAATAATTTGTCAGCATAGTCTGAGTATGGAAATTTGGTGGTCTTAGATGATCAAATAAGATAGATTAACACCATAGATTTGGAGTTGGAAAGGCTCTTAAAGGTCCTTGAGTCAAATCTTCTTATCCCATTGATGAGAAATTGGAAGTATATGTGAGTTACCCAAAGTCACACTGCTGGATTTGACCCTATGTCTTCCTAATTCCAAATTCTATATTCTCTTCCCTATAGTACATTGTCTTTTCAAAACCCATACACTTGAATCATTCCAATGAATTTAGGACTGGCAGTCCCAGTACCACTGAGGAAAGTGGCTCAGTTTACTATGGGAGGTGGCAGACAGCACTGAACCACTTGCTTCTAAGATACCCTGTGCCATCTGGGCATTTTTTGTGGCTAATTTTATACTTTCATTTTGAAGCTAGTTTTCCTGGGGATACTTAGAAAGATAAAATGGTTAATACTTAGACCAGTAATTAGAATAGCAGACCTTTACAGCATTAGGTTATTTGCTTTATCCACACTAGGGGATCTTAATGTGGGAACAGGGTACATGGATAAGCTTCAAGTGCTGGGAAAATAATAACATCTCTATTTTGACTAACCTCTAATCGGAATTTAGCATTTGTTTCAATAATGAATTTAGGCAACAAATCATGTTAGTGTCAGGCTTTACCAGCCTTCCAAAGGAAGCCATCACACACACACACACACACACATACACACACACACACACACACACACACCCTTGGTTGTACAAAAAAACTGACCCAGATGAGGACCTCAGACATGGCAAAGTAAAGATTGTATGATTAGGTTTTCAAATGAGAAACTTGCCTGATACAATTGAATCTTTCTTCCTGTGTCCATCAATCCTTCCTCTATATGTCTGATGACTTGTAGTTGCTCTTGACCCTTAGTCTAATTGCCAAAAATCAATATTCCAATTATAATCACTGAATAATAATTACTGAATCTATGAAAGATAGACCTTTCAAAAACATTTTCAGATCCATTTCAGAAATGTTGACATGGCTTGAGAGTTAAGCTATAATGATATATTTATCTGTCATAAATTCCTTAGGTATAACACATATCACATTCTTATCATAAACTGCCATCGTTGGTGGTCTGCAGTTTCATCAGTGTGGCTCCTCCCATCCCCAAGGTAGATCATAATAACTCTAAAATTTGCTGTTCTTTTGTAATTTCTGGGACAAATAAGCAAACCTAGTGATGAGCTATTTTACTGCATAGGGAAATGAAATAATAGCATAGTTGTTTTGGAAATAAAATTTAACTATCTCTTTAAGTTCACATTTTATTTCAATTTTCATGAACTATTTAAGAAATTATTGATTCATTTGCAGTTTGGTTTCTTTGTTTGAAAATAAAATGGCTTATTGAAATTATTTTTCCACCTTGAAGTGTAGATATTTAGCTTTGATTTCAAAACATATTAATGCAAAATTGTCCTTTTTTCCTTGTTATTTTCTCTATCTCTTCCTGTCTTGCTTTGTACCTCTATGTCTCTCAGTCTCTGTTTGTCTCTCTAAAATCTGGGTCTCCCTTGCTCAGATTGGAATTGCAGGTATGAGCCTTTAGCCAAGTCATTTAATTGTTGTTTGTCTCAGTTTTCTCAATTATAAAAATGACAATAATAGTATCTATCTAAGATAATAATTATAAAGTGCTTAACACTTTACGTAAATGTTTATTTTCTTTTTATTTTCTTTTTCTTTTTCTTTTTTTTTTTCTTTTCCCCTGCTGATGGGCCAACAGCATTATGATGGGGAACTTTAAACTCTACTGATTCTGACCTATATTGTTTCATTCCTCTTTAGGCAATGTAGAAGTCCCAGATACTGAGGACTCAGCTAAGCACTGAAGTTCAGAACACATTAGAAGTCCTAAACTCAAGAGACTTGAATAGCTCCTCAGTAGTAAGGATTTCAGGCATGTGCCATTAAAGACAGTGGCTTTGAATCTTACTTAAATAGTGGGCAATATTACTTTAATAAATGTAGTAGCAATTAATTTATGAGTTGATAACAAATTTGGGGGCATAGACTCACGAATGCCCCAGGAAGCTAGAATGCGTTTGAATGCTATTTTGGAGGCACAGGGAAAATGGTTTCTTCCTAATGCTTTTTTGCTTTGCTTAGTAGAGAACAGTACTGCTATATGATTTTTTTTTCTCTCTCTGAATAATATAGACCTAAGTCCTATGTGCATTTACCTTTAAATTTAGATCATTTAAAATTTTATTATAATGAATGAATTCACATCCCTGCATATATGTGTTCGTGCCCATTATTCAATCTTTAGTTTGAGGTGTTTTCTTAATCATGATGCAGTTTGTAAGGACAGCATGTCCAAACAAAACATTTAATTAATTAATGGTTTTCTAAATGAAATATGAGCATTTTTTAAAATAGATTTTTGGATCTTATGCTTTTTAAATAGCCTCCTCACTAGTATCAAATTCTTAAGTTGTGCAGATGGGTTATATTTGATTAAATACTTAATATTTAAGTCTGGTGAATATCATCCATGATCAAGCTAGGTAATTCTCTTTTCTATTCCAAAAGATATGAATGAGTTTGTATTAATAGGAAAAAAACATTTATTCACATCCATAAGAGAATTATATTCTCATAAAAATATTATGTGGAATGTAATGTTAATATTCATTTATTTATAGGTGAGCAAAGCAATACTATGAGTGATGACATTATTTACCTTTTCTTTTTTGTCACGTACCAAAAAACAGACATATCTGGGATTCTAATTCAGGTTATTTATACCCCGTCCAGTATTCCCTTCCTGTGAAAGGTTTTCTTTTTGTTTGTTTGTTTTTGGTTTTAAAGGGAGAGTCCAAAGGAAAATTCCAATTTTTCCCCAATGTAAGTTTGGCAAAAATGTACAAATTCCCAAAGTGGCTGATGTAAAGCTAATACTCATTTCATTGTATCCCAACTGAGAAGTTTAAGAGGAAAAAAATGTATTAATGCTAACTAATGTCTATTAAGATATAGCCTTATTTATAGAAATTAATGTCTTATTTCCTAGCTTCCTGGAACTACTTCAAGGAAAGTATGGTACAGGGAAGAGATTTGTGGACTTGAACTTATGATGATATAACTTCAAATTACACTTTGGACAGAACATTTACCTTCATGAGAATGTGTAACAGAAATTCTTTTTTAAAGATAAGCATTTTTTGAATATGTAATTACCAATTTATTCATCAGGCTAAAGAAACATATTTAACTAAATTTAAGCATAATACAGTAATTCATAATTTAAACTAAAAATATCATAATAAATTTAAAATACAAAACCATTTTTGAGACATTATTCTTCAAAACTATTTCATCAAATATCCTAGGGCTCTCCTTTCTTCCACAATATCAACTAAAAACCTTGATACACATTTTACAGATAAAAACTGATGACATTTGCAAAGAACTCCTTCTGTCTTCTTGCTTATTTAGTATTCTTTTTTTTGTCTTCATCCCTATTTCAAAGAGATGGCTCTACTCTTAACCAAGGCTCACCTTCAACTTGTACTAGCAATTCTATTCTGTCTCTTCCAACAAATTTCCTCCTCTTTCATCCCTACTATATCAATTATCTTCAATCTCTCCCTTTCTCCTTGTTACTTCCTTTCTGCCTAAAATAGAACCACATCTCCCTCATACTCAAAAATACCTTCATTTGATCTTCCTCACTGATGATCATTAAGTATCTTTTCTCCTCTTTGTGATTAAACTCCTTTAAAAAGCCATCTAAAATGGGTGCTTTCACTTCCTTTCTTTTTAATCATTTTTAACCTTTTCTAGTACATCTTCTGACCCCAACCTTCCATTGAAAGTCATCTTTCAATCATAAGAAAAAGAAAAAGGACCCACATGTGCAAAAAATGTATATAGTAGTCCTTATTGTAGTTTCAAGGTACTGGAAATTGGGTGTATGCCCATCAGTTGGGAAATGGCTGAATATTTTATGGTAGATGAACATATTATTGTTCTATAAGAAATGTGTGAGCAAGCTGATTTCAGAAAAGCCTGGGAAAAACAGATGAATTGATGCTGAGTGAAGTGAGTAGAACCAAGAAAAACATTGCGTAGAATAATAAGATTATGTGTGATTAACTGTGATGGACTTGGCTCTTTTCAAAAATGAGGTGATTCAAGGCAAGTCTAATAGACTTTTGGCAGAAAGAGCCATCTGCATCCAGAGAGTGAAGTATGGAGACTGAAAATGGTTCAAAAACATAGTATCTTCACTTTTTGTTGCTATCTATTTGCTTAATTTTTTTTACCATTTTTTTTCTTTCACATTTTGATCTAATATTTCTTGCACAGCATGACAAACATGGAAATAAGTTTAGAAGAATTGCATGTGTTTAACCTACATTGGATTACTTATTGTTCATGTAACAGGGTATGGGGAGGGAGAGAGAAAAATTTGTAACATAAGGTATTGCAAGGGTGGATAATAAAATATATATTTGCTTGTATTTGGTAAAAATAAAAGGCTATTAAAATTTTTGAAGAATGAAAAAAAAAAAAACAAAGTACTCTCTTCAAATTTACAAATCTAATGACATTTTTTCAATCCTTTTCCTCCTAGTTTTCTTTGTAGCCTTTGACACTATTGATCATACTTTTCTTTTCCTTGATACTCTTCTTCCTAGGTTTACTCTCTTCTGGTTCTCTTCCTACCTATCACACTATTCTCTCTGTGTTGCATTCATTTATTTTGAGCAGCTTAGTTTAATTATTCATCATGTGGTACTAAGAAGGTTGTGGAATATTTCATGAAAGAAATGAAGGCTCAGCTTTATAATGGGAAATCTTATTAGCAATAATGAGATATAATAATCAAGAGTCAGGAATTAGCTTCCTTTGCTGAATCCTCATCCAGGTCACAGCCTCTAACCATAGGTGTCCCTCAGGATTCTGTCTAGCTTCTCTTCTTGTCTCCTTCTATATATTTCACTTGGAGATCTCATCAGCTCCCATGGATTTAATTACATTCTCTAGTCTGTTAATTCTTAATTCTATCTATCTTACTCCCACCTCTCTTCTAATGTTTAGTCTCTCATCTGCAACTTCCTTATCAGGCATACTTAAGAGACCTTAATCTTAACATGTATAAAATGAAACTCATTATCTTTTGCTCTAAGCCATCCCCCCCAAAGTTTTGTATATTGTCAATTTATATATTGATTTTTTACTAACATTCTTCTTTCCAATGACCAATCTGTTTTCAAGGGCTATTGATTTTACCTTAGTAACTTGTTGTGAATATTGCTTCTTTTCTTATTCTGATGGTGTCATAATGGTAGTGTAGGATTTCCTTTCCCAATGGTTAGACCACTGCAAAAACTTCCTGGTAGGTCTAGCTACCTCAAGTTTCTTCCCTCTTCTCCCTTACTGGTGCTGTCCTCCCTCAAATAATACATCCCTCCTTCTTCTGTGGGCATTTTCTCTGTATGTCTCCCATGATTTCACTCTTTATCTTCCACTACTGTATTCTCTGTCCTTCAAAAATCCCAATTAAAATCTTGACTTCTATAGGAAGCCTTTCCAACAACTCTTAATTCTGCCTCCTTTCCTCTGTACATCATTTCTTATTTCCCCCTTGTATGTTGCTTCCTTAAGCATATTTGTTTGTTTGATTTTGTTTCATTAAATTGTTAGCTAAAGGAAAGGGGAGGCTTTTGCCTCTACTACACAGTAGTAGCTAACATGTTTGCTGACTAGCATGGAGTTATACCTGAGTATACCTGGAACATCATATGCATATGCTTCTAATTAGGTGTATGATCTTGGACAAATCATTTAGTACTTACTGTGTAGTGTAGAAATAATATGTTATTACCTGCCTCATAGGATTGTTGCTTTGAGGCAGAAATGCCACCATAGAATATTAGGATAATTAATTGAGATTTTGAAGATTCCTTCAAGGTCTATCTGATTTCTTCATTTTATAGATCTAAAAACTTTAGAACTAAAATCTTTATGTTATTTACCTAAGGACATAACACAAGCTCATAAGCGGAGAAAGTACGCTTCATCTCTGAGTTCTCATTCAGAACTCAGAGTTCGGTCTCCTGGATGAAGCTACTATTAATATTAAATGCTAAGGATACTAACAGATAAAAGACAGTTCCTGCCCTCAAAAAGTTCACAATTTAATATAACAGGAACATACAATAAAGAACGTGTACAAATAAGTCCATATACAGATAAAAAAAAAGAAATAATTGATAGAGGGAAAGCACTAGAATTAAGATGGGTTTGGAAAGGCTTCCAGGAAAAGGGAATTTTAATTGGGACTTTAAGGAAGCTAGGGAAACCAGTAAAAGGAGAGCATGAAAGTCACAGATAAACCATGAAAGATCAATAATATATATATATATATATATATATATATATATATATATATATATATATATATATATATATATATATATATATATATATATATATATATATATCACCATATAAATTGCTATATAAATGCCAGTTATTAATATTATTACCTGAACTGCTTTCCTTAGTTCAGAAAACTAGAGAAGCCAAGTTTGCCCTGGTATCTTTCCATTAGTCAAAAAAAGTCTTCTTTTTTGCCCAGGATGCTTCTGCTGGAAATGCTTTCAGGATTCAAAATTATCTGATGGCAATGAAACTGGCAATGAAGATGAAAATCACCTGGAAAATTTTGTCTGGCGAGGGATCCAGAACCAAAAAATGGATATGGCACTCTGGATAGCTCTTGTACATTACTTTATTACCTAAGTTTTCAATAAGTGACCAAATGTACTGTACAGAAAAAATTGGAATATATTTTTCAATTCCAACATAGAAAAATGAAGAGAAGCACAGAGGGAATAAGAAGGGGAAACAGCTCTTTATGTAGCCAAGGAAAAGCACACTGCAGCAACTACAGAAAGATTTCTGTAATAAGTAGAGACAATACGATTTCTGAGGTAAGTTGCAAAAGGCACTGAAGACAAGAGTGAAAAATAAAATGAAGGAGACAGCATATTTGGGACTCATTGGGCAAAAATAAAATCACTTTTTGCTTGCATCCCACACATAGACACTTAGGCAGATTTAACTGATCAATTCTGACAATAATAAAAAGCAGTACAAATGGGGGATGACCACACATCCTCCAGGTACACCGTTCCGTTAGAAAATTAAGCAACTATCTTCTAAAACTGAGTAACACTCTCCTAGAAGGAGGGAACAATAAGCCCAGCATATCTTATGTTATTTGCAACATGCCATGGAATTATTAAGGGCTGTTTTGAACTGAATCTGCTCAGCTTGGAATAGTTGGTGTTGATGTTAAAGCTTTTCTCCCAGATGGTAGATGCGGCAAGTTATAAAGGGAATAAAATAGCAGAATCAGTTTGATAGAGGAGACTCTCAAGTCTCTCTGTTAGAAACAGCTTTCTCAAATCCTTGTCAACATAGATAATGGTCTAAAGAGTGTACATTTATGTCATTTTAATAACACAGTATATGGGAACATCAGCAAAGTTGACAATAATACTATAAGCAATTATGAATAGATTGCAAGGAAATGAGCTGACTTCATAAGCTTTGGATTTTTTTATGCTAAAGTACCAGACAAACTACACTTGTAGGTCTTTAGATCTAATTGGCTTCTTCTCTGATCTAGGTTCAACAAAACAAATATGAAATGAGCTCTCTAATGCTCACTAATAACTGGAATAGCCACTGCATAGTACCAGATATCACAAATCAGGAAAGTAAGCAAAAGCCTGTGCTGAAAGGAACTAGAGACTTGGTCTTTCCCAATGTGCTGTGTTCATTTATTTTGACAAGTACAGCTTAGTTTTAATTATTCATCATCTAGTACTAAGCAGGCCACGAAATATTTCATAAAAGAAATGAAGCTTCAGCTCTGTAATGGGAAGTCCTATTAACAGCAACAAGATATTAAATATTTGCTCAGAAGAGCAGTTTAAAAAAAAAGAAGAAGAAGAAGAAGAAGAAGCACACAGGATGATTCATTGAAATTCCAGGTGAGTAAGCATTCATCCCTTGGTGTGATATTGGGGGTGGGGCCTCTCAGTTCCTTCTTGGTGCCCCAGTGGAACTGAAATCCAATTCTCTCTACCCCCAGCCTCATTTCTCATCATCAGCCACCAACCACTACTCGCCCCTCCCTGGAACCAATTTTCAACTCCATTAACTTTCAAAAGAAGAAAAGATGAAAATGCAAATGACCTGGATAAACCCTGGAAATGATCAGGAACCAAAAGAATGACACTTGATAAGGATAAAGCTAGGATAAAAAAACCTGGGAGGGAACACAGACTGGAACTAAGCAAATTGCAAAATGCAAGGAAAATGAGTATCTGCAAGGTCAGGGCAAGACACAAAGATCATCCTGATGAAGCATTTTTCTGTCAATGAGGTAGAAACATAGGAAGATTTTTCAAATAAATAAATATTTGCAAAACTGAGCATCTGGAAGGAAGCACTTCTGTTCCTATTTAGGGGATAGAAGGTTAGCTATCCTTCTTTAGCCCAGATAAACTAGGCTATAAGTTAAATCAAATTCACAAGCACTTATTAAGCACTTGCTACATATGGTCAGATACTAGCTAGCAGTGTGACTCTGCTTACCATTTTTGTCTCAGTTTTTTCATTTGTAAAATGAGCTAGAGAAGAAAATGGCAAAGCACTCTACTTTCTTTGGCAATAAAAGAGTTGGATTTGTCTAAAAATGACTGAACAGCAACATATGCTCCATAGTCCATGGTCCATGTTAAGCAGTGGGAGCTTCTTGGGGCACAGTGAATAGAATTTGAATTTTGACTCAGACCCTTATTAGCTATGTGATATTGGGCCAGTCATCTTCCTCTTTAAAGGGCCATTGGACCAGTTTCTTCCTCCATAAAATGGGCATAATAATGGTGGCTACCCCTCTGGGTTGTTACAACAAATGAAATATTTGTGAAGTACTTTGTGAAACTTTGTGTACTACTTAAATGCTAGCTATTATTGCTGTTGTATTGACGGTAGTTGATGTCCTTTATAATAAATGTCAATAGCAGAGCTTAAAATTCAAGGGTCTTCTTGATTCCACAAGGTCAGATCTTTATCCACTCTAGTATATTGCTTTTCTCCTCCCAGCGTTATTATCCCTATTTTATAGATAAGGATACACAGTACTTGAGAAGGAAAGTTGCTTTCTCAGACTCATACAACTCCTAAGACTCCTTAAAAAAGCTTCAAATCTGCACCTTGTAAATACAAATCAAGGATTCCGCTCCTCTTTTAATATTTTAAAAAATACTTCATCAATAAACATTTATTCATTGTGGTGGTTATTTAGTCGTTCTGTTGTGTCATACTTTTCATGATCCTGTGGACCATACATCTTGAAATATCAACCAATGCAAGGGAAGAAATGAGTAGTACAAGCTGACCAAAGAACCTGGTTGTCAACAATTGGGTATCCTATTAAAGTCAAAACTCAGTCAAGATTTTTTGCCCTCTAAAATCTGGGCAACAAGAAATTAAGATCTAAGTGAGGGATTCAAATAAAAAGCAGCACACGAGTATTAGCAAGAATAGATTTTGATTTTAAACTAAAGGATTTATAAACCAGGGCTGCTTAAACTTTTTTTCATTCATGATTCCTTTTCATCTGAGAAATTTCTATGTGACAGCAAGTATATAATTATATAAAATAGGAATGCAAATCAGAAATTTACTGTTAACAAATTATAATTTCACTACCATCACATTCAATTACAAGATCTCATATGGGACCATAATCCAGAGTTTAAGAAGCTGGGGTATAAACCAAGGAATAAACATAGATATTCATGCCCAAGGTTAGCACCAATCAAAACATACTACCTCTGCAAGCAAAACCAAGTTGACACATCAGTCCACAACTAGAGAGCAAGGCATTTCAGGGAAAAGATTTCGTATACTTCCTTTCGAATTTAAGTTCAAAATATATTCTCTTGAATTATAAATCATTCCAGGCTCAATACTTAGAATTGCAAAATAAAACTTCAATTTATAAATGAGGATACATTTCTACATTTAAGCAATAAAATAAAATAAAATCCTATCCCCTACTGGTTTTAAATTGCCCAAATGTCATAAAGGGTCGTGATAAAAAAATTAATTCTTGATAATTTGAAATATTTTTATAGATTGAGGTGTGACAATTATCAACCACACATATTGACTATTAAGAAGTTAGTGAAAGGCAAAACCAACACAGTGGAATAGCAAGAAGCACAATAAGCTTCCTCTTCCACAATTCCTTCAAGTTGATTTAGAAAATATACAAGACTGAAGCTTAATTGAGAAATCAAAGAAAAAACTCAGTAAGTCCTTTATTTTTCCCTAGCCATAACTGACAATCAGTGTGGTCTGTGGAACAGTCAGTCAGTGAGCTTTTATTAAGCATTATATGTCAGGCACTGTGCTAAACACAATGTGGATACAAAGTAGGACTGAATGCAGTCCTTGCCTTCAAGAAACTCATAATTTAATGATTCACTTTGAAACACAGATCTTTATATTTGTCCGAGAATAACTGAGTTTAGTAGCAACCTCCAAAGGAAGCAATAAGTATGGTATTCCCACCCATATTGGAATCAAGTGCATTCAGAGATCAGACCAAGAAAAAGTATTCAGAATTTGGTTCAATACATTTTGGGAATATTAAAAGCTTTCAAGTCCCCAGCCTGGACTATTGCTGCCATCCTGTAATAATAATACAATGCTTAATAAATTCAAGAAAGCAGAAGCAGGACTAGCTCAGTCTTTCACTTCAGAAAGATCAATCTCAACCTTAATAAAAAATCAAAATTCTGGAATTAGCCTAAAAGAATAAGCAAACACACGAAAGAGAATACTGATGTAAAAAGCTATCCTAGTGACAAGGACTTTTGAAGACAGGAACCTAAAAAAAGAAAATGAATGGAAAATAACTTTGAGCACAACATGAAAGGAAATATAGCCTAGTCTCAAATTCCGTGAAAATTTTTGGAAATTGAAAGTTAAATGTGAAAGTTAAAAAAAAAAAAAAAAATCATGCTAATCTTGAAAAAAAAAAAAAAAACAACAAAACAAAACAAAAACTGAGCACTAGAGAAAAAAAAAATCAACCAATTAGTAAATGCCATGACAAAAGAGATATAAAACCATACAAGCAATAAACTCCCTGAAACTTGGAATGGACCAATTAGAAGATAATATTACAATAAGGAATATTAAAACAAAAAGAAATGACTGGTACAAAATAAGAGGAAGTATAATATATCTTATGGCAAAAACAACTAACCTGGAAGAGAAATTAAAGAGGAATACCTTAACTATCATTGTATTATTTTAAAACCTTTACAAAAAAAGAAGTCAAGCATTAAGTTTCAAGAAATTCTAAAAGCAAATCATCCAGATATTTTAGAACTGAAGGACAAAGTAAAATAGATATAATCAACCTTCCAAAATGACCCCAGGATGAAAACTCTCAGAACATTATGGCCATATCTAGAGCTTCTAAGTCAAAATAGAAATACAACAAACTTCCAGAAAAAAAAAAAAAATAATTCAAGTACTGAAGAGTCACATGTAAGACCTTTTGATTTAGCAGTCTCCTGTACAAAGGAAAAGAACATGAAATATATACTAGAATGCAAAGAATATAAGCTTAGAATCTATAGGTTACTCAGGAAAGCTTAGTGCAATCTTACTAGTGAAAAAAAATAATGTAATTTTAATTCTTTTTTTTTCCCCCTGAGGCTGGGGTTAAGTGACTTGCCCAGGGTCATCCAGCTAGGAAGTGTTAAGTGTCTGAGACCAGAACTTGGGGCCTCCTGAATTCAAGGGTGGTGCTCTATCCACTGCGCCACCTAGCTACCCCTGTAATTTTAATTCAATAGAGGATGTTCACGCATTCCTGATAAAAAAGGTAAGTGTAAACATTTATAGTGTGTATATATATGTAGTACACATATTCATTTATAAATAGTAGATCTATGTGGATATATAATTTTTCCCTAGCCATAACTGACAATCAGTGTGGTCTGTGGAACACTCAGTCAGTGAGCTTTTATTAAGCATTATATGTCAGGCACTGTGCTAAACACAATGTGGATACAAAGTAGGACTGAATGCAGTCCTTGCCTTCAAGAAACTCATAATTTAATGATTCACTTTGAAACACAGATCTTTATATTTGTCTGAGAATAATATATATGTATAATTTGTGTGCATGTATACTGTGAACATATTATATATTATAACTTTCCTTTTTCATAGGGGAGTAATTCAATAGAGTTATACAACAAGCAACCAATCAAAAAGATTTTTGGAGTTCTAGACTACTTGTGCCAGTGATCCTTTGTGAAGGGACACTAGCCAAATGTGGAGCTGTCTAGAGATCCCAGACGTCATAACAGTTTTGATCAGCTCAAGAACGACCTTAAGCAGAATCTGCAGACTCAAGATCTTGCTTAGAACTTTATAAAGGTCCTTCTGTCTGGAGCAGTGTGTTTATAAATTTCTTCTTCCTTAACTCCTCCCACTCCTCCCCGCCGAAATCCTCTATAAATTATATCTTACTTTTTTTCCCCCAATCCCCTTTGAGAAACTGAAGAATTTATTCTCCCTTTCTGCTCCCTTGTAAGATCTTCTCTCTTTATAAGCCTTTTCTCCAACAATAATTGCTTTTAATTAATTAATGAATCTGACACTGCTTCATTTCATGTTGCTTTATGGATCTGATGGAATTTATTAAAAGTATTTATCTATATTTGTAGTAGTCATATGCATAGTATATATGTGTATCTACTATATACAATATACATATATATATATATGTATGTATAATCAAATACATATACAGACATATATATGTATAAGCTGTAATACAAACTGAGCAAATGGATTATATATTTGAAAATTATCTTATTGCTTTGATGACTTTCAATGTTAACATTGAATATACTTTCTCACTCTCCACTGCCTGTCTACCCAATTGTACTTTTTAAAGACTGACACTTATCTGAATTATTTTCTAGTTCATTTAAATTAACTGCAAAACCCATCAAATTTCATTCTGCTTTGTAACATAGAATCACAGAATTTGAGAGTTGACCATGATGTCAATGATTATTCCATCTTACAACCCTCCATGTGTCTCTATATCAACAAGTAAATGATTATTTATCCTCTGACTTAATACTCCCAAATGTGGTAAAACCATCTCTTCTCCAAATAGAACATTCCACATAGGTATAAGGTTAATTGCTTTCCTCTTCCTCTGAAGCTTAAATTTACTTGTATATATAATCTGTTATTTTTATATGCATTAGTCCATATTACCTGAGGTGTTAATTTTTTTTAAATTAGCAAACCAATGAACAAAAATAATTAAAAGACAAAAGATAAAAAACATAATACTTGGTAATTAAATATCTGTTATAAATTACTTATTCAGAATAGCTAAAATGATTTTGCTCTTAAGGTAAATACATTGAAGACTAAAAAATGCAATAAAGGCCTAGAACACAAAATTCTAGTCAATTGAGTACTATTTTATACTGATGTAAGGGAATTCAACATCTGAAAGTGCTCATCTTAGGCAAGTATAAAAGGAATAATTTTCACAAAAGTGTATGTGATGGAACCAGAGCCAAGATGGCGGTATAAAGGCAGAATCTTGCCCAACCTCTTCTCCAAACTGCTTCATATTCCTTTAAATAGTGACTAAAGAAATTTTAAAGCATCAGAACATCCCACAAAATGGAATAGAACATTTTCTGGCTAAAGGCTACTTAGAAGCTCAACAGAAAAATCTGTGACATCAGAGTAGGAGTCCAGCCTGCAGTTCTGTGCAGGTCAAGCCAGAGCACTTGGACCCGGATCTGGACTCGGACCCAGCACCAGCCTGACCTCTGAATTAGCAGCAGTACTGGTGGCTTCCAGACTTCTCAGCCCAGATACACCAAAGAAAACCTGGAAGGTCAGCAGAAAATGTTTGTGGAACCAGGGTGGGAGTCCAGCGAGCAGCCCTGGCCCTGTCTCCAGCCCCAACCCCTGGGCCCAGACCCCAGCATCACTGAGGCAGAATATATAATCAGCAGCAGTTTTGGAGGCTTCTGGACCTTCAAGTCTGGGGATACCAGGGAGATCAAGAAAGGTCAGCTAAGAGGTCTGTGAGAAGAGGATAAGAGACTAGTGTAGTCCCAGCCCAGGCCAGCACACTGGATCTCACAGCAACCTAATGGCTGCTGGTAACAAAAGAATGCTGGTGATCAGATTCCTAGAAGGATTTCTGAAAACGGCTGTCCAAAAGCTTGGGACTGCACCCTCCACCCTGGAAACAAAGCCCTACTTTAACAAAGAGTTAAACGCTGAATAATAGGCTAGGAAAATGAGCAGAAAACAAAAGAAAAGAAAAAAAAGTTTTGGCCACTGAAAGTTATTATGGTGACCAAGAAGATAAAAACCTACACTCAGAAGATGATAAGGTCAAAGCTCCTACATCCAAAGTCTATAAGAAAAATGGATGGGATTCTCAAGGGTGAAGTGTCATATCCATACTTGAATTTAGTAGAAAGAAGAAATATATTTTAAAATATCATGAAATTTCATTCCAAAGTGTGCTTCCTATGAAGAAAGATTCAGAGCTCGCTTGAAAGAAAGGTATTTTTTTTTTTTTGCAATGTTTCTTTTTTAAAAAAATATAATTTAATTCTTAGGTTTAGAAAAATCCAAATTGAGTGAACAAAATGGGACCCAAAGGTATTTTCACTTTCTTGGTGTCAAAACCCTAGGAATTCAGGAAACACATTCTGAGGCCAGAGAAGAAGTTACATATAAATCAAATTGTTAATTAGATTCCAGAAGAAACAGATAGGAAGGTAATGAGGCTGCCTGGGAGACTTGACCTTTTCTCAAGAAAAGACATTAGAAAGTGAAGGACAATTTAGAGAAAGGTAAGTGTCCTTACTGCAGTACTTAAGTAGACTCATTTTAGATAACCCTGGAATATCTTCAGTGGAGAAATGTATGGATGGAAATTTCTTTTAACTGGACTAGTAAAGAAAGAATATCAGCCTCTGTAGGAAGGAACCGTTTTGGAAATCCCTGACTACATAAAGGTTATTATATCTGCTGAATATGTTGCAAAATCTACCATATTGCAAAATATTTGTAGAGCATGAGGGATATACAACATTGTCAAGTGGTGCTATCAGAATAATCCCGAACACCTGCAATTACAAAGATGCACACTCAAAACCATTTGAATCTTGATACAATAACTGTTTAACCAAAAAAATAAAGTGATTGTTTCAATAGCATTTCTGATCTAAGTACCCAAGCTATGTCTTATAATGTTCAATTTGTTAGGATCAGGGAGAATAAATTCAAGCTGAAACTAAATTACAAATTACAGATGATTTGTTTTGAAGATAGCCAACATTCTCATTGATTTCCACCAAACTACAGACATGATTAGACCACAAATCACAAATAATTGTTTTTACAAATGTAGGCACTTTGACAAATTTAGCCTCTATCTTCTCCTAACCCTAAAAGAACAAAGGGAGGAAATAGTTTAATTTACAATATTTGCATTTTTTCTTCATTCTCATTTTTTTTATCCCTCAGTTTACCACAGCCTGATAAATTGATTGACTTTTTTTTTAAAACTTCTAAAGCAATCTGGTTTCATATGCAAAGATTTCCCTAGTTTTCAAAGGAATCATGGGATTAAAGCACAGTAAAGAAATATGGATTCTCTTTTCTCCAGGAGTATGTGTAACTTCTCTGAAGGAAACTATTTTTATTTTAACTTTTTTTCTTCCTGATTTCATATCCCCAGGGCTTAGAAAAACCCACTAACAACATGAAATGTTTATTTAATTGAATAGAATTAAAATTTTAATTATGCTCCTGGCATTTTAGGATATAAAATTAAATATAAGGAACTGAAATCAGAATACAGAATTCTGTTGGACAGTGCCAATAATTTCTCACATAAGTGACAAACTGAATTGTAGTATGAATTAATTGTATCACATGGCACCAGGAAGCTCTGTCATTATTATGCTATAGAATGTAGCCTACCAGGAATTTCTGTAGGTTCTGACTTAAAACATTCTTCCTTTCTGCATTTTTGAATTCTGAATTCTGAACAAAATTGTCTTCCCAAAGAAGACAAAAATCTTTTTCTACCTAATGCTCTGTGAAAAAAATAACACTTTACCTTATTATTTTAAATAATTTTGGCAAATATGAAAAAGACATGTATAAGCTCATATTAAAAAATCAACTATTGTCAAATTGTGAGGTTTTTACCTTTTTACTTCACATAATACTCCATTCTCTCTATTCACACAGCCATCACCCTAATTCAGGCTTTTAACACTTTTCATTCTATCTTCTGAAATAAGACTATCTGCCTCAAGTGTCTTCCAATTCTAATCCATCCCCTATTTAATTGATAAATTTATTTTCCTAATAAGAAAACAGGGCTAAACATATCATTCACTCTGGACAATAAACTTGCTTAAAGATTACCTTCAGGATCAAATTTAAAGTATTATGTTTAGCATTTGAAGGTCTTTAAAATATGCTTCCTTCCTACAAAGCCAATCTTCTTATACTTTAACTCCCATGGTACACATTTGTAACTTTACCAGGTGAAAACAAGTCAACCATCCAATTAGTCAATTATAGGTTTAGAATACTTTTCTTTTTTTAAGCCTTCAGATGAACTAAAGTGATTTTGAACAAGGATTTTTTTGTGCAATGGCTGAGGAATCTTGGTTATATGTATGTATACATATGCCTATATATAAAATATCAAGATACTTAAAAATTCAGAATTGTTTAGGAGATCTAATTGACTTAAAAAGGAGTATTCTAGCTAAATGCTTGAGAGGAAACTATTTACAAGGTGGGAGAGGGGAAAGTGATTGACTGGTTGATTGATTATTTTTACCTGATGGTTGATTATTTTTACCCCCTTAAGTTGCCAAAGCACAACATTTTATCACTTACTTTCACATCTGTAAATGTTAAAGGACATTACAAAATGGTATAAAGAAGAATCAAATCTGGAATCATGTATTTCCCCTCTAATTGATGAAATCATCATTATATTGAAAATCTCTATTTGAACCCCTGAAATTGACATCTGAATTTCCTCTTAGATAGATATCTGATTCTTTCTGGTCTTGAGATCCCCAAACCATAAAACAAAATCTAACATATTCCCCTCCCATTAAACATAGCACCTCCATTGCAATCTCCTTTTCAGATGAAACTTCTCTTTCTCTTTGAAACTTGTTTCAGCTTTTCTCTTCCCTACCTCCCCACATATAATTGAAAACTGTTCTTCCTATAACATTCCCATTTGGGGATCTTTATGATGCTAGTTCACTGGTAGGATGAAAATAAGGTCAAAATAGTATATCAGTTTTTTTTTTTTTTTTTTTAAGATTCTTTTCATCCTACTCCCCATCTACCACTAAAAACTTGAGCTGATAGATTAAGTTCAGCCTTTTCTTTCATGAGACTGTTTTGTGAACAATTCACAAGGGGGAAAAAGTACTTTAAACAAACCACACACTATGTATGAATTGGTAATGATACCAGAGGTAGAGAATGGTAATTTCATCCTCAATTTTTTTAATGGCAAGAAGCTCCAGAATTCCATTGGATTTCAAAGGTCACATTTCCCATTGAAAGGTTATTTATACAGCCATGTATTTTCAAATGATTATACTGGACTTCAAAACATGAGGAAATCACCATGGTGGTACAAAGCCAGAAGGAGTGCAGAAGATGCTCTTCTAGGCTTTATTTTATTTCTTTGACAACTCTGTTTTTCTTTTGTTGTTCTAAACATTTCAAGAATGCAATTTTGGTACACTTTATTAATATTCCTGGAGCAAATGTTTAACAGCCTAGGTGGCCATGCTCAACTTCCCAAATGTTAATTGATGCTATTACAAATTGCTAGTGGCATATTCAAGGTGTACCAGGCAATTAACAAGATGAGAGTTAAAAGAAGAGAAAAAGGCATTTTAATAACTGGTCAGGAGGATACATTTCCCAGCTGCCTCCTATTTGCTGGAAAAAGAAAGCTCATCCTATTTTAATCCTTGAAAAATTAATAGCAAGGCCTCATTTAATTAAACAGCTACATAACATTAACCTCACAAACAGCATTTCTCTTCTTCAGCTTTTGGTGTGAATGCTTGTATAGAATTTGTGATATGACCTTTGGAAATTACCTCATTCTTTTGGAAAGGATTTACCTAAGAGCAAAGGACAGGTTTAGGAACTCAAGAAGTCCAAATTTACCACTTCTCTCAGATTTCAAGCTCTTGAATCATGATTCACTTATTGATTGAATTATTTAAAAAATGTTTAATAAATATCTAACTTGTGCCATGAAAACTCTTAACAAAGATCTGTCTTCATCAGGATTCAATGAGCTATTAAAATGAATTTTTTTGAATGGGGAAGATGCTTATATCATACAAATTCAATTCAATTAACATTTATTAAGTACCTGTTGTGATTCACACTTGGAAGCATAATTGTGAGACTGAGATGAAATCAGTCATAAAGACCTGTGTTTAAATCTCACTTTTGATACCTATGAGCTTTATGTCTTGGGGAAGTCACTTAACCTCTCATTGTCCTTGTCTACTCTTTCAGACAATGAGTTATATAACAGGCATTGATCTTCTTAATTTTCTCAACAGAAATTCTTCCTAAAAATGACAACATGCAATTGCTTTAAAATATAATGATTAATGTGGTAGAGATTTAAAGCTTGACTAAGACAATGTCTGTAAAAGATTGCAATTTAGTAGGGATAATTGTAACTAATATATGAATAACAAGTAATAGGGTAAATGTTTATTAAAAGCCAAAATGGCAATTTTAGGCAAGATTTGCAAGGAAAGAAGTTTTATATATATTCATAGAAAAATTGGTATCAAATCAGAATATCCAATGAAACAAGAAGGATTTCATAAGACCAAAATATTCTAGGCCAAGAGGTTGGTGAAATTACTGGAAGGACACTAAATGATGAGGGGGGAAAGTTAATATTCCAGGTTGGGTGAAGTCAGTGAAAAGGAATAAAATGAAATAGAAAGAATGTATAAATTGGTGTAAAAAAGAATGTTGAGAGATTTAGCTGTTGCTGTTCAGTCCTGTCTGTGCCTATTTTGGGGTTCTCTTAGCAAAAGAACTAGAATTTGTCATTTATCATTCTAGCACATTTTACAATTGAAGAAATTGAAGTAAGCAGAGTTAAGTGACTTTCCCAGGGCCAAAAAGTAAGTGTCTGAGGCCACATTTGAACTTGGATTTTCCTGATTCCAAGACCAACATGCTATCCAATGGATTGCTTAGATGTCTATGAGAGTTTTAACTGCCAGGCTAAGTTTGTATTCTATTATGTAAATAATTGGGACTCACTGAAAAATAGCTTGAAAAATGAAATGTCATAGTTAAGCCTATATATTACAAGAATTCTTCTGTCATCTGTGAAAAATGTATATGCCAAAATTCAATGGATAGAATGGATAATATCCATTCTGAGGTCACTAACAATCCTATTTCTCTAGCTTTGATTGTCTTTTGTTGTTTGGATGTAAAAATAACTGCAATATACTTAGTGAGTATACATTAATTATTTGAACAGACTTCAGATTTCTCTTCCATAAAAAGAGAGAAGTGGTCTGGATGACTTTTATGATCCCTTCCGTTAAATTTATGACATTAGTACTACAGTCATTATTGTAGTTGAAGCTGCTGGGACTCAAGTAATAATCTCATGACAAGCAAAAGTGTATGTATGAACATGTACAATAAACACATTATCAAGAAACTAAATATGATATTTAGTATAATGTTTACTAAGCCTTTGGATATTAATCTTTTAGGAGAATAAGAAAGAAATGATAGGAAAGAAAGAAGCAATGACTCAACTCAGATGGTATTATAATGAGATTAGATGATACCAACTTTAAACCCCTTTCTATCTTGTGAATTCTTAAAAGTTTGAGGAATATACTTATGTTTTTCATTGAGCTAAATAAAATTAATTTAAATATAGTAGCAGAGTAGCTAAGTTCTTAATGGTAAAAATGCTATTTTGGCAAGATAATTATTATTTATAGGCTGGATCAAAAACTAAGTTCTCATCAAAAGTATTTCTGAGGCAAGACATAGGGGAAGTAATTCTGGAAAAAAAGTTTCTGAAAAGCTAACTTTAGTACAGTTTTACAAATCTAGCCATCAATTTAAAATCCATCCTTGTCAGACTTTCTAAAGAATATGGGCATATGAAGGGGGAAAATAACTTTAAAATTTCTAGGTTGAAATTTTTAGATTCTTCCAAACTAACTTAAAATTTAACAACACAAGAACCTGATGATGGAGTGGACTTATTATGATATGGCAATTTTAGGCAGAAGATTATGGAACTTGTCTTTCAAAAAACTGACACTTCAGTCTTCAATTCTTTATTTCTTTTTACTAAACAACCATTGCAATGTACTGCCTAAAAATGGCTTTTCTGCAAAAGCCAGAGAGAATTATGATATTGTTCAACATTCATAATTGGACAGTCATTCCTTCAGCTGGCAAAGGACTCCAGCTTTCAAATCCTCAATACCAAGTTGGGTTTTGACAATAAAATTGGCCAGTCTGGCTCCATCCTGAAGACCTTTCAGAACTAAGAAAAATGGTTTCCTGTACATTTGCAGCTGGGTTTAGCTGGTAATAAGTGTTCATTTGAGAAGAAAAAAATGTGACTTCTGTAGGTATGACTAGTAGGGGTTGATAATCTTTGGGTCCTCATTAAAGCAAAGATAGCTGAAAATAGACAGTGTCTAACTCTCGATTTCGGTTAGTATCATGTCTTAAAGATGGAAATATTGTAAAAGAACAATATATACTTTTTAAAATCTTCAAGTACTTAAAAAGTTTTAATCAGGATAGGAAAATCATGAATCAAAAGGCCAAAGAGGACCCCCAACTCCTGTCGCATGATCTACTCTACAATGAAGATACACAGTAGCCCCTAAATGCCACAAGACTTTTCAGTAGAATTAGGTCTATTTTATAACGTCATTGAACCCTCTAGGCTGTGAAAGAGTCCTTTGATAATACCATGAGATATGTAAAGGGAAAATACTATCTTAATAAAAAGAGCCTTATATTTACCATTAGAAGTTGTTTTATTATGGTATAGTTATTTTCTCAGTCATGTCAGATTGTTCATGATTTTTTGGGGGGTTTTGTTGGCAAAGACACTGGAATGGTTTAGCATTTCCTTTTCCAGCTCATTTTACATTTGGAAAAAATAAAATAAAAATGGTTAAATAATTTTCCCAGGGTCACCCAGGAACTAAGTGTCTGAGGTCAGAGTTGATCTCAAGAAGCTGTCAACCTGACTGCAGTCCTGGCACTCTATATACTATGGCTCCACTTAGTTGCTCCTGGTTCAAATCCTTGGTCTCTTATTTATCACCTATGAAATTATAGGAAAATAACTAAAAATCTTTAATTCTCAGTTTCCTAATCTAGAAAATTCAATGGTTAAATTAATATAATATATATGTATGCACATAAAATATTATTATTAATGTTGAAATGATGTCAGAAATCCATTCTAGCTCCAAATCTTTGATTCTCTAATCCTTCCCAACTATCAGTTTTGGACCTATGATCCTCTGTTCCGTAGATTAGTATGATAGAATACAGTGGCTATCCTTTCAATGTTCTCACAGCAGAATCTGGGAGGGGACATATATGATCTTTGATGAGAAAAAGAATGAAGTGAGAAATTTTTGAAAGTCCATTCATTTTGAATTCATTCATTATTAGAAAAAAGATATTATGTTTCATGATATTCTGCTTGTGGATGAATTCTGTTCTTATGTTTGCCTGACACCTCTTAATTTACTCTCATTTTGCCTTTGTCCAATCTTTGCTTTTACAGAGTTTGCTTCACTTCATTCCCTTTTTCTTTCTCGATTAATGGCTCATTGTGTTATGCTACTCTTTCTGTCCTACATATTTAATAAAAAGAAGAATTTTCCTTCTAACATCTGTCAATCTCTCTTCTTCCACAAGTTCTAACTTCCCTGGGGAAAGAAAAAGAAAAAAGAAAAAAAAAGTTCTGTAATTCTGCAGATAGGCTATGATTGATGTAATATATGATTTCACAGGTCAGCAAGTGATTTTAATCTTTTTGATTGTACTAGTCCTTGCTTGTGCAATGCCCTTTATAGCTGATACTACACGCTAGTTTTCAGTGACTCAAGTTTTCATTTTTCACAAGTATTCTCTCTCCTTGTAAAACAGTTCATCATCCCCTCTAAATAGGGCCCCTGACAGCATCCAACTATATCTTTGTTATTTAAGACTCTCCTTCTCCTTTTTCATTTAATACAAACTAGTTTATCTCAGAGAGTGGATGTGTTTGCTTTCAGCTGTCACCACTTTCACCCCCATTAGAACATTGGCTCAGCCCTCTGAGTGGTTGAGGGAAGCATCCCACTCAATGTACTTTGCCAACTCCTAAGAATGACCTAATGGCCACATTACCACAAAAGCATCTCCAAAACCTCTACAGGCTTTCACAGAGAAGACTTGCACTAAGAAAATTCATGCAAACATATTGCAAGATGCTCTTTTCTCTAGTTGAGAGAATCCATATTTGTTCTGGCACTTTAACAGGCTTTCCCCCCTTTATGGCTTTGCCAACTGACTATTTTCAGCTTTAACCTAAGAGAGTGCTCAAGCTTATCATCCAAACATCCAGATATGATGAATTGCCATAGCATAAATGTATTTGTTAAGGAAGCAGCCCATATAAGCTTGTAGAGCTTTGATTGATCATGTTTACTCAAAAGATACAAATGTTATTGGCCGCTGAAAAATACTTTGGGGGTTCTTTTGTGGGAGGTGTTTGTTTCTGAAAATAACTCTTTCTAATCACATTCTGCTTAGGTTCCTAGAGTTAACAAAATACAATGAAAGGGAAAGCATGATCTTCACTAGAGCTATTGTAAACAGAGGGGTGGTTGCTAATACAACAAAAGAGATGAATGGAGGTACTCCATCTGTAAGTAGGCCCTCCCTTCTGCTAAGATCCTCTATTCATTATTCACTTTAAGAATCATTTTATCTATCCTAGCAGTGAGTATATATGCAGACACAGACACACACGCACACACACACACACATATAACTTTGGATGTCACACTTTTCTTCACCAGCTGTGAAACAGACATCACTTGCTGTTTGTCACTGAAAAGCAATTCGCTCTGGGGTGACTTTTCAAAGTCCACGATAAGTCCTGTCATTCATGTGATGTGTACAGCAACTTCTAAGAGTTTACCCTATAGCTCAGGTTTAGTACCATTTTATCATAGAGGACACAGAACTTTAAAACTCCCTTTTTCATCAACAGAGATACCTAATGTGACAAGCCTGCCCTGCTTCCAAATTCAGAGGACCACATCAGGCAAAACAGAAAAAAAAAATAGACATTTCCACTGCAAAACTGATTTTAACACTATTCATCATTATCATCAATCTTATGAAGAAGCAGCTTTGGCAGCATTATTTGAGTTCCATATTTAACCAGATGACAGCTTAACCTTCTGAGAGAAGCACAGTAATCTTTCCTTCCAACATCAACCAAGTGGAGAAAAGTAGATTGGCTCTAATATAGAAATTGCTTTTCATCTGGTCTTGTAAATATGTGGTGGCATTTGAAGTGTGTTTTTCCCCTTTAAATACTCAGCACTCTATCAGGGTTGAAAACCATATAATGTAAGAATAGTATACAATGGTTATCCTTATACCAGCATGTGATTAGTTTTAAAACAACTGTGTATGAGGGCAAGATAAATAATCATTAGTACACATTCCCTGGAATTATATACAGAGAAAATGCTACTAAAGAAGGATACTACTTTTAATAGATTCTCCAGACTTAAAAACTTAGGCTCTCTTATTTAAAGGCTTGAATTTCAGCCCTAAACTCTTTAAAAGTCATGTAATTTATTTATCTATATAATGAAAATAACAATATCTGCCCCAATTACCAAATGGATACCTGGCTACCAGAAAGAGAGTATAATTATAATATCTATGTTGTAGAAAGGGCTAGGGAATAGGTTACCTTTCTACATCTGTTTTCCTTTCTTTAACTGATTAAATATATTAATATGAGGATTTGTAATTGATAAAATCGCATAATGAACCAAATAACAAAGTGTTCCCCATTGGGGAGTTTTATTATTATGTCAAAACAGTAGAAATAAAACTCAAAATAGAAACCATATCCTCACTGCCCTTTTCACATTGTCTAAAGAACATCTCCAAATGAGAGATGACTGGAGTCCAAAAGATCACAATTCAAATCAGACTTAGGATACTTATTAGTTGTGAGAAAATGGGCAAGTTACTTAACGAGTTATCAGTATAAAGCTGAATCCTTATAGAAAATGATAAGCTTTCTGAGTTCACTATTCAATGATTATTATACTTCTATCCCAAAATGACCTCTCCATCTGAATAATTCCAAAGCCATTATTCAAAACCTATTCTCTGCCCCCCCCCCATTATTCCTACTTTCTCAATTGTCTTTAATTTCCCCTATATACTGGCTGATTCCTTATTGCCTACAAAACATGACCATGTCTCTCTCAACATAAAAAAAAAAAAAAACAACTCTCTCTCAATTCATGTATCTCTGCCAGTTAATCATTGCCTTCCATTGCCACTTATTTTCATGGCTAAATTACTTGGGAAAGGCTTTCTACAACTGGCATCTCTACAACCTTTCCTCTTATTTTCTTCTCAACTCTCTAAAGCCTGACTTCTAATTTCAAATATGATGACACAGACTTTTAGGTGCCTTGAGTAAATCTATTAATAGAGTGAATCCATATAGCATGTAGCACAGCCATCACTGGAATTCACTTCTTAATCGACATTCATTATGATTTCTTTACATTAGACTGTCCTGCTCATGGATTAGGTGTGAAGAGCCATAGCATATCTTGCTATGCATATAAAATAGAAACAACATTTCCCTGCCATCACGAGACTTGCATTTAATTGATCTATTAAAGTCTTGCCACTGTCTTCATTGTGCTTTACATGGAACAAAAATCAGTGATAGTGCTTGTCATAGATAGCTCCTTCCATTTTGTTTAAAGTATTAAAACAGTCAAAATGTTGAGTAATATTTCTTATGAAATCTTTAAATTAGAGGGAAGTTGTATTATTCAAAAGACGAATCATATTTTATATTTGAAATAACCCTCACAGTTCACTCAATACAGTATCCTTACCTTCCAGATAAAGAAATTAGACCAAAACTTAAGAGAGATGATGTAGAGAGAGAATTCATTGAGATCAGCTTAAGACAGTCATAACAAGATTATAGATCAAGCAAAATAAGCAAATAAATAAATATTACAGAAAAGCAGGGGATCAGACTGAATCTTTGTACTAACACGAGTTAGATGAAGTAGAAACTAAAAAGGGCAGCACGATTTAAAAGCTGTTGGTAGAGAAAAAAAAACATTGTATAAGAACAGACCTTTCTTAGGATCAAGCTGTTAACAAATAATAATAATAATCCCTCCAGAATGAATGTATGTGTATGTTGGGGGTTGGCATTTGAAAGAAAGTGGCAAAAATGACTAACAGGATCACATAGGGAATCATAAAGAAGTTTGAAAAAATGAAAATATGTATTTAGACAGCTTGTGATTAATGATAGAGTATTTGGTTACAGGTAGCTGAAAGGTATATAATTTTTCATGACATAATAGCCAATGATGCTCAATTAATTAAATTAGAACAAAACTAGAATTTTCTTTTTTCTCTCATTTCTCTTGTGGTGCAGTTGTTTCCCCAGAGGGAATAACAACTACATCTATTTCTATTGTTTTAATTTAAATGGTGATAGGGCTAGAACATGTACATTGAACGAAGGGGAAAAACATAAAGGATTGCATTTCCATAACCACTTTCTTTGACATGCTTGGCTGGGTATACTCCTTAAAGGGGTTTGAAATTGATGAAAAGTCATAATGAACCGTATCATAAAATGTTATCCACTGAGAAGCTTTACTATCACATCAAAACAACAGAAATGACCTTCAAAGACAACCCATATTACCACTATTATCTTTTTCATCAAATCTTAAAAATAGTACTCAAAAGCATGGCACAGTGAATAAAGTGGATAAAGTGGATAAAATCTGGAAGGAATGGTCTCACATAATACTTCTGGCACATATAGTACCCAGGACATTCTATTTCTCATAGGTGATACAATCCAATCACCATTGCTTTGAAGATGTGGAAAATGAGTTGCAAGAAAGCTAAGTTACTTGTCTAGGTCATGATGTGTAGATGTAGAGGTTGTATTCTCTAATAAAATATAAATACCTTATAATACTATTTTTTTTTGTTTTGCTTCTTATATCCCTAGTATAGGGATCTAGTATAGTGTTGGTACTTGATAAAGTCTTTTGTTAGTTTGATTTCTAATTTTCATAAAAAGAACACAGGACAAGAATATACACATTTCAATATTGAGACCGTGAAATAATTGACTCATATTATTGCTCAAAAGAGTTTGTCCTAATGAGTATCTCCCCTCAGTAATGGATGATGGACCTCTCATCCATGAATTTATATACTCCCTATTGTGCCTTGCTGTATAGAGGAAACACTATAGAAAATAAGACCTGTTTCTAATATGATTCCATTAAGGTAATGAGGTAATAACTTTAATGAGCATACTACCTGTTGGGCAAGGTAATATATGCATAGTGACTGAGCATATTAAGGTACATAAAACTAATTAAAAATTATTGTGCAATAAAGATGGATAAACATGAAAAAATTAAGGAAACATGGGAAGACTTTTATGAAATGTTGCAGAGAGAGGAAATCAAAGTCAAAAGAATAACCATGTAAACATGGATAGGCATCAAATATCTAATTATAGTGAATGTTAGTTCTAGAAAGGCAAAGTTAAAAGACCTATCTTTCTCTTTAAAATGGATCAAATCTTTAAATAATTGTTGCTAATTTACACAAAGCATTAAAGGTTGCATGTAGTTTACATAGACTATCTAGTCAGACTTAAAACAATCCTGTGAAATGCCTTGTAACGTATGGTTATTAGCACAGTTTAACAGATGAGAGGTGTTCATGATCACACAGCTAGTGAGAGTTAGAGAGTTAGAAGAATTTATGACTTCTAGAATAGCACTCTTTTTAAAAGTTTTAATAGTTTTTATTTACCAGATACATGCATGGGTTAGTATAGCACTCTTAAAAAAGGCTTTGGGGAAAAAAAAAAAAAAAAAAAAAAGCACTTTTCATTAGGGAAGGAATTGACAAATTGTTAAGAAGTTCACGTTGTGTCCAAAGAAATTTGTCATTTTTAAAAAGTAAAGTTCCTATGTGCATTTATCAATTATTTCATCTCCATGAAATGCAGTCTGACATAGAGAGATCTGGAAGGCCAGGTTTCAACTGCTAATTATTACATATATACGTACATATAAATATGCATACATACAATTACAATATATGTATATGTATGTGTGCATGCATGTATCTATCAATCTATTAGATATGACTTTTCTAAATATGTGACACCTTCCAGAAAGAAATATGAAGAATTATTCTGATAAAAGTCTGATATTCAAGCAATGCAAGGGATTGATCAGGACATAAAGAATTAGCAAAATTTATGACAAGCTTCCAAAAAAACCTGATATATAACCATTTTAACAAATGTTTTAAATTGTTGATTATAAGAGAACTAAATGCAAATTAAAACAATTTTGAGGTTTACTTTACATACAATAAATAGAAAAAAAAAGATGACCAAAAATGGGAATAGACAATGTGGGAAGAAAATCAAAGTGAGACATTGATGTTAGAGCTACCAATTGGTTCAGAGTCTCCAGATTTTGGGTCAGCTGGGTGACACAATGGATAGAGCAAAAAGGCCTGGAGTCAAGAAAGCTTATCTTTATTCTTCAACTCTAGACTCAGACATTTTCTTGTTGTGTCTCTGGACAAGTCATTTAACTTTGTTTCCCTCAATACTTCATCTGTAAAAAGATATGGAGAGAGAAATAGCAAAGCACTCCAGGGTCTTTGTCAAGAAAATTTCACAATAGGTCAGATACAACTGAAAAAAATGACTAAACAAAATAACTCCAGATATCATTTTGGAATTATTTAGAAAATATGATTAAACTGTCCAGATATCAGAGCCAAGGATTCACTATTGACCATAAATTCCCCCAAAGAGACAAAAATAGAAGTCAAAGATAGAAGTTGTATCAAAGACATTATGAAAGAAAGTTAAAAATAGTTCAAGATATTCAGAGCAGAAGTCTTTGCAATGGGTGCAAAATGAGCACCAATTAACTGATTGGCTAAAAAACAGGCAAATGAATTTAATGCACTATTACTCTGTAGTAAGAAACAGACTGAGAATATTTAAAAAAAAATGCAAAGATTTTTATAAACCAGTGTAAAGTGAAATAAGTAGAACAAAATGAAAATTAAACAATGAAAACATTTTCTCAAAAATGAATATTAGTTTTGATTAACACAAATAATGAAAAAACATACTTCTTAGGTCTGAGAGCTGGAGAATTGGTAAGGGGAAATGTTTTACGTATTTTAATATAAGGGAAAGCTTGGTGACATGTTATTATGGAGCCTCAGGCCTGGAGTTAGGATCACTGGAATTCAAATCCAACCATAGATAACCTATGATCCTGGGAAAGTCATTTCTCTTAGATTTGTTTCAGTTTTCTCATCTGTAAAATGGGGATAATACCACCATCAACATTTGAGGATCCAATGAGATAATAGTGGTAAAGCATTTAGCTGAATGCCTACAGTACATACTATATAAATGTTAGTCACCATTATTATCACTGTTATTAGATACTTTTCTGGGAGTTTTGGTTACCTGGTATTCTTTAAAATAAGAGAGAGTTTAAGGAAGTATGTAGAAAGAATTTTCCCTCAGAAATTACAGAAAAAAGAAGACTCACAACCAATGATTTTTTAATCAAGTATATAGTTAGTTACTTTCTTGTACCAAAATTATTCTCTAGCAATAACTTTGTACCTTGATTATTATGACTTATTGAAAGTAAAAAGAATTCTAATTTCTACAAGCTTGGCTGAGCAGAATGGAAAGTTTCTGGCTGGGTAAGTACAACATTGCTATTCTCTTAAAAATGTACATGTGGAGAGGCCACTGGGGAAAAGGTGATCCTGGTACACCATATAGAGACAGATATTGACCATAAGAGTTTTTAAGAAATGTACTTTTATGAAAATGTTCTTTTTTGTTTTGTTTTCTTTATGAGCAATGCATTATTTAAATAATATTGAGGCAACAACATTCTGGTTTTATTTTTCATTGATTTCTTTGGAAAAGATTAGTGAAAAATTATTTTAACATTTGTTCAATCAATATTTATAAAGTACCTACTATATAGTAAGCATTAGCTGAATACAGGAAATGAGATTAATTAAATCTAATTTTTAAAAACAAAAGTGAGATGAGATTGCTGCATTTAAATACAATTCAAATACATCTTAGAGAATTTGGGTCAGTGATTGTTAAAAAAAGTAGATGAATGAATAATCAGGTTTGAGTAATTAACATCTTAACAATTACATATAATCAACTTCTAAAACTGTGAAACTTCAACACAACCATTATAATGAACTACTGATAAATAAGACAAGCTGAAGAAAGGGAAAAATAGTCTTTTAATATAAAGCTTGTTTATAGGAATTAAATGCAGCATTTATTGTGTCTCTAATTAGGATTACACTGGTCTTAGAATTCAAAAAGTATACCTAAATATGTATTTATATTTTGTAATGTACTTTACAAATAACACAAAAGACTGTACATTATTCTAATTCTTTATTTAAAAAATATTTCCCTTTAAGAAAACATTTACTTATTTAGATTTGTGTGGAAAAAAGAAGCAGAGAAAAACCACAGAAATTAAGAAAACTCATTACTTACTATACTGCCATTATGAAGATAGTATTGAAAAGAATACTTGCCATAAAAAGATAGTTTACTAATAGCATATAATCAAGCCTGTGCTTCATTATTCATTAAAATGTACTGAAAATATTCAACAGTTATATAGAGATTGTAAAGAAAACAATGAAATTGATTTCCCACCATAATGCCTATGATTTGTCTCATAAAATCTGAGGAAAAATTATTCTAAAGGAAAAAACATGAAATGTAATGGATATTTATTCATATTTGATTTACATATGTTAAAATAACTTCTTTTCTAAATTCTAGTAATCTTAATCATGGTTGGTCATTGTCACATTTCCCCCCTTCTTTTTCTTTTAATGTAGCAAGTGTCTTGGTTAGCTTTGATGATCATAATTACACTCATAGAAATCATCCAGATTTAGGATTTATTTTTCTCTAAAACACCAATGCAATGTAGACTTTTATGTGCATGAAAATGATGAATATAAAAATAGAAGCCATAAGAGCATAAGCAAGTTACTGGAGAAGACCCATTTCATAAATAAATCAGGTGAGAATTATAGATTAGTCTCCTTTAGCCAGTCATTTTTCAAGACAATAGGAAATTGACATGTCTCTGATGAAAATCTGACCACAGACTATAAACAGAAACTGAAAAACAAAGTTTTAGGGAAGAATAAATTCCATCATGTCTTATTATTTTAAAATAATTCATTTTGCTTAATTCTTACTTAATTCCAAACAATGAGAAACTAAAATTAGAATTCCAGATAACACCATTTTATCTAAGTAACTCAGGAGCAATAATTGAATTATTCAAATCTAGAAAAAGAAATCATAAAAAAATAAATATTTAATGCTTTTCCATATGTACTTTACATGAATATAGAAATCAGAAAAAAAATAACATTGAGAAAAGGTAGTTATATTTCTCCTTGATCTTCAATATGATATCTCCACTATGATTCTCTATGCCCCAGGTAGAGGTAAGAGAGAGTGAGAAAGGGAGAAAACAGCCCTCATGATCTATTTGAAGACAGGTAAATCCAATCTCCTCAAGAAATCTCTTCTACCTTCAGATTACTCCTTCTGTATGTCCCTTAGCACCTAGGACAGTATCTACAATATTGGTGATAATTTAGTTATTACTTATTGTGATATTCCCAAGATAATATTAGGGAAATGATTTGACCATCATCAACTTCATGGCTCTCAATATTTCTTTTTCATGATGTTTAGAATCCTATAATTGTAGAGTTGAAAGAGCCTCTTTATAGTTCATCTTATGACCCTCTTAGTATACAAATAAAACTGAGACCCAGGGAAATTCTTTCTCTAGTGGCATATGACAGGGATTTGCTCTCAGTCCTATACCACTTGAGAGGCAGTCAATTAGCTCATTGAATAGCATGATGAGGTCAGTAGCCTGAGGTCAAGAAGGCCTGAGTTTAAATCTGGCCTCAAAAGCTCACTAGTTATGTGACTCTTAAGCAAATGATTTCATTTCTATTTGCCTGACTTTAACAGGAAAACTCTATATGGGGTCATGAAGAGTCAGTCATGATTGAACAACAACTGGACTGGTTGATTATTTTTATCCATGGCTTGGATCAAGGTAAAATGAATCTTTTTCACATATTCAGTGGATGCTAATCAGAGAGAACTGGCTAACATATATGATAACCAGCTCAAGGTCAAGCATCTTCCAACAGACAAAACTCTAGAGTGGTCCTCAAAACTTTTTAAATAGGGGGTCAGTTCACCGTCCCTCAGACTGTTGGAGTGCTTCACACTCTGCCTCCACCACCTCAACCCAGTGCTGGAAGTGTGCTTTGCTAAGCACATAAACATCCTCAGAGGGAAGCAACTGGCCCTCGGGGCATAGTTTGAGGACCACTGCTCTAGACTCAAATATAATAATATCAACTTAAAAAGTCATCAATGAAGAGTTCTTTCCATGGAGTCAATACAATTTAATTGCATAAACATAAAATGGGGAATGGATAGCTAAAATTAATTTCATACATAAAAGATCTGAGTTTCCAAAAAGTATATAGATGAATCCATATGGGTCCACAATGTGATATAGAATATTCAAATGATAAGATTATCTTAGATATGAGGTCAAGGAATGTGATCTTGTATTCTGGTCAAGTCAAATTGAGACTATTGAGTTTAAGGGTAGATGACACATCTTTGAGTGAAAATGGATGAAAGGGAAAAATTTTTAAGGAAGATAGCCAATAAATAGGGCAGGAAGTGAAATCTATATGGCATTAGACTTAACAGAAGAAGCTGGGAACATCAGTGCTAAAGAAGAGAACAAAAGGAACAAAATAGCTTTTTATGAAGCTGTCTATTAGGTTCCCATGGTATATATGGATACTATTCATTCTTCTTGGCCACAGAGAATAGAACATGGAGAAATGAATAGAAAATATAGAGAGGAATATTTTACTTAGTCTAATAATAGTCTTATCTACACTTAAATAAGTTCAAAAATGTTTGGAAAGATTCCCCATCCTCTTCTCTCTCATTCAAGGCCCTTCTCTGAGGAGAAAATTAAGTGGCCATTGAATGGACATATTGGAGAGGAGATTCTTATTAAGCTGAAGGTGATATGAGATAATCTTTGTAGTCTCATTTAATTTGAGGATTCTGGGGCTTCACATAACTAAGTCAGTGGTAGAATCTAGCTTTCCAACATCCATGTTCGTTGTTCTATCCATATATTTTTTGTTAATGATTAATGATAAATTAATGGGTTCTTTCCTTAATCTTTCTCAATTTTATTTTGAAAGAAACTGAAAGAACAAAACAGTCAGAGACAACAGATGAGAGATATATAGAAAGAGACAGAAAAAGATACAGGGACATGTCAATGACAGAGACAGGTATAACACAGGTACATATAGATGAGAGAGGAGAAAAAGAGAGACAGTGACATATAGTGAGAGATTCCGGAAATCCTTAGAAACATACATATATACATACACAAATACATACATATGTACATACATATAATTTATGTTATATTATGTATGGTGCATGATTATATTAAACTCAGTTCATACTGTAATATATAGCTAAATATTTTATATTGTTATATATTGCAAAATTTTATATAGCTTATTATATAATTCTGTCATATTATAATAATCTCCTTAATTTGAAGTATACTTCTCTTAAATCACTTTTTGTAATTCCATATTATTATCCATGAGTAGTTATGACTGAGGCAAATCTCTTCACTATTACTGGATCATTTTTTAAATTTATTTTTTATCGAATTTTTTTTTCAAAACTTATATGCAAGGATAATTTTTCAACATTATAGTGGACCATTTTCCTAGGAAGTCTTGAGGAACAAAATAAAAAATATTTTAATTGACTGAATTCATCAAATACATAAAAATGAAGACAACCTCATTTTACTTTGAAAAATGGAAAATGGTTCAGATTGATCCATAGAAATTTGAATAATCAGGAAATAATTGTGATTTAGTAATTCTCTGATATAATATACAATGTATCATTAGGTTTACTCATAATTATGACATAAAATAACATTAGCAAGGGATGTTAGGGAATTAAATACATGTTGAGCAAAGATTTGCTAAGTATAAATAGGAAAATAAAGTTGAAAATTTAACAAAAAAACCCAAAGAAATAAAATCAAATAACTATTTTAAAGGAAAAGTCTTAAAATTTTTGCCTCTTCTATTGAAAGGAGAGTATATATATATACATAATTTATATTTTTTTTCAATTTTATACACACACACTACTATGGGAAAAAAAACCATACAAGCCATTCTCCAATTGATAAATGGTTAAAAGCATGAATAGACAATTTTCAGATGAAGAAATGAAACTATTTCTAGACATATGAAAAGATGCTCCAAGTCATTATTAATCAGAGAAATGCAATTTAAGACAACTCTGAGATACCACTACAAACCTGTCAGATTAGCTAAAATGATAGGAAAAGGTAATATTGAGGGGCATTTAGGTGGCATAGTAGATAGAGCACCAGCCCTGAATTCAGGAGGACCAGAGTTCAAATCTGGTCTCAGACACTTAACAAACACTTCCTAGCTGTGTGACCCTGGGCAAGTCACTTAACCCCAGCCTCAGGGGAGGGAAAAAAAAAAAAAAAAAAAAAAAAAAGATAATTCTGAATGTTGGAGGGGATGTGGGAAAACTGGGACACTGATATATTGTTGGTGGAGTTGTGAATACATCCAGCCATTCTGGAGAGTGATTTAGAACTATGCTCAAAAAGTATCAAACTGTGCATACCCTTTGATCCAGCAGTGTTATTATATCCCAAAGAGATCTTAAAGAAGGGAAAGGGACCTGTATGTGCAAGAATATTTGTGGCAATCTCTTTGTAGTGGCCAGAAACTGGAAACTGAGTGGATGCCCATCAATTGGAGAATGGCTGAAAAAATTGTGGTATATGAATACTATGGAATATTATTGTTCTGTAAGAAATGACCAGCAGGATTATTTCATAGAGGCCTGGAGAGACTTACATGAATTGATGCTGAGTGAAATAAGCAGGAAACAGGAGAACATTATATACTTCAACAACAATACTACATGATGATCAATTCTGATGGATGTGGCCATCTTCAACAATGAGATGAACCAAATCAGTTCCATTTGTTCAATAATGAATAGAACCAGCTATACCCAGCACAAGAACTCTGGGAAATGAGTGTGAATTCCTAATAGCATTCCCAATCCCTCTATTTTTATCCGCCTGCATTTTTGATTTCCTTTACAGATTAATTGTATATTATTTCAAAGTCCGATTCTTCTTGTGCAGCAAAATAAATGTAGGGATATATATATATATATATACATATATTGTATTTAACATATATCTTAACATATTTAACATGTATAGGTCAACCTGCCATCTTGGGGAGAGGGTGTGGGGAAGGAGAGGAAAAATTGGAAAAAAAAAGTTTTGCAATTGTCAATGCTGAAAAATTACCCATGCATATATCTTGTAAATAAAAAGCTATTAAAACACACACACACACACACACACCACACACACACACACACAATGGCATTGAAATCAAGGATATGAATTCAAATCATAACTTTGTGACTTGTTATGGGCAAATTACTTAACTTTTATCAGTTTCAGTATCTTTATAATATGAAGAAGCTGCATTAGATGACCTCTAAGGTTCAATATAATAATAGTGTGACATATGTGGGAAAATGAGTCCTATTCAGTATTATATAAAACATCATGATGATAATAACTTGGGGTGTAATAAAGTACATCAAGAGAAAAGAGGTTTCTTTTTTATAAAGAAAAATGTTTTCAAAATGTGTTTTATGATTCATACAAAATCTTAGTCCTCTAAGATGGAGGTGAGAGGCAGCCTAACATAATATCTTAAAGGGCATTAGAATCTTGACAGCTGGATTTCTATCTTGCCTCCACCCCATTTGAAGTAGAAGAGAAGCTAAATCACTTTTCCTCTCATTGCCCTGATCAACTCTTCAAGAACATAAATTACAGATAAATTACTTTTTTTTTTTTTTTTTTTTTTATGTGTTGGGAATTAGCAAACTGGGAATACATTATACTGATTAAATACTATAGGTCCACACTCTCATCACTCTCCTCAAAAACAGAACTAATATAAGTGTTTAAATAAAAATAATAATTTAATAGATAAAGTGCTTAATCATAAACACGTTTTAATATATTGTTTTATGACAACTCCTATAATGTTGAATTCTCAACAGTTATAAGATTTATTTCATGAGATGCCCACAAAAATATATCCATATTTAAGTCATATCATGTAAATATTTTCCATTAGTTCAAATTTTATTAAAAATACCATCTTAAAAATTACCTTCTATGGAGTAAGGTATTTGTCTTGAATGTTCAGCTGCACATTACCTGTAAATAAAGAAAGGATGATTTTTCAGTATTGTTTACAGAAGTTAAAATTTTGTTAAAAATCAAAGTTCTAAATTATATATAAACCATCAGAGGGAATAAAAATTTGTTCGTAGTCTAAACAAAATTTGTTTAATAGGGGATTGTTCCAGTGTGTTTCAGTCATATTAAAACTTGAAAATTCACACTCAAATATTTGCCACGCCATAATACTAAAAGCAAAAACAGAAAGAGTTAATACCTACAATGACATATTCACTGGCTAAGGGGATAAAAGAACAGGACACAGCAAAGAAGGATTCAGAGCCAACATTATCACAGAAGTTCAGTCACAGAACTGGGAAACATATAATTATGTTTCAGTCTCTGAAGGGTGTGTGGGGAAGAATAGTAAATGGATTACTGATACTGAAATTTTAAGTCACAGCAAAAAACAAACAAACAAACAAAAAAAAAATGAGGTGAGAACAGAAGGGAAACTATACAAAATTTCGTCTGACTAGATACAAACAAACAAACAAAAAAACAAAAACATTAAGTTAACCTCTTTTATTCCCCTCAGAATGTTGTCAATAGTCTTGGGACATTTATCACCTGCATAGGAGAATAGCTTGGTCACCAGACAAGTGTCAGATTTATTCATTTTTGAGAGGAATGCATTGTTACCCGGGCATATACATTTGACTCTTTTTGCATTTATGCTGCCTTGAGGTTTGTCCAGAAAAGGGACGCATGAGTATGGTAGGACAGGATACTGAGGAGAGCTGGGTTTCAGCATGGAAGAACTCAAAAGAGAACAAGATAGAATTGGCTAAACAAATTATCTAAGATTTAGAGACAGATTTAAAAATGGAAGACTGAATGATCTGCCACAATTGGGCTTTCAACTACCACAAAATCATAAGAATCATCAATTCTTTGTATCTTATGGTTCAAATTATAAACATTAATGTTTTCACATGCTTATCTCTTTTCATGCCTCACACAGACACTAAATATTTATTGAGTTGAGTGGAGCATATTTCAAAAGATCTAGGCATAAATGAATTACTTTATAAAAGCAAAATTCTAGGATGAACAACAGACATTAAAACTGCAATATCTGCAAATAAGAAAATGAACTATTTGAATTTTATGTGCAGAAACTAAAGCCCTGCCTTGTGTGAAATTAAAAAAGTAAATTTTATAAGGATATTAGTAGAAAGGGATAATACAGAGTGACTCTAGTTATCATTCATTCTTTATCACAGAGTAAGGAAACTCAATACCTAACAACGCCCTTTCCATTTTTTCTTTGGGAGCACTGGCATAGTCTTAGGTGTGAGATATTAAAGAGATCTAGATATTAAATTAAAAAAAAACTAAAATGGAAATGGAAAATATAAAGTTGGAAGTTAATAAAACAAATTAATAGCATGTATAAAAATGTAAGGATCACCAAAAGCAGATTTTTCTACTACTCTCTCTCAATGCTGTGTTTCTACTATAAATACATTTTATAATGTATTGGTACATTATAAACAATTTGAATAATATAGATAATATAATCTACCTGCACATAAAAATAAATATAAGGATCATGAATTCAAATTTATACTTTACCAGGGTCAGCAAACTATATAGCTCAAATCTAAATGCAGCCTACTTTCTTTTTTCTTACAGTGATTTAAGGTTATTTTTTAAAATTTTCAAATAAAATAAAGCTTTTATTTAAAAAATATTTTTAAAAAAGAGTTTCTTTTATCTGGATCATGCAGTGGGTCAAGTACCTGCTAGAGATTTGTATCCCAGTAATTACCATAGGTGATGGGGGAGAAGTATACTATTAATACATAGGGTCCTGAATTAAAATGCATATGGAAAATTGATTTCTATTGGTCCAAACAAAATCTTGATTATAACTCAAGAAAATAAATAGGGAAATATACCTTTTATAGACTGTATACCTTTCATGTGTATACATACACACATATACATATACACACATACACACACATATACACACATACATACATACACATAGGTGCACACACAGATGCATACTTACAAGGAAGGAAGGGAGGAAGGGAGGAAGGAAGGGAGGGAGGGAAGAAGGGAGAGAGGGAAGGAAGAAGGAAGAGAAAGGTAAAGAAGAAAGAGAAAATGGAAAGAGTAAGAGAAATTCTTTTTTGAAAATAGGTAAAATTTTTAAAAGTAATGAATGAAACTTTTTGAATCAAAGAAGAAAAAGGGAATATATGTAAATTAGCTGTGTACAAGCTGGTGGCCTTTTTATTGTAGTAAGTTTATTTATTTTTAATACACATTGCTTTTTGAATAATGTTGGGAGGGAAAAATCAGAACAAAAGGGAAAAAACATAGGAGAGATAAATAAAGCAGAAAGGAGAATTGGAAATAGCTTGTTTTGATTTACATTCAATAGATCTTTTTCTGGATGCATATGGCATTTTCTGTCCAAAGTCTATTGGGATTGCTTTGGGTCACTGAACTACGGAGAAAAAACAAGGTTTTCATAGTTGATCATTGCACATTCTTGTTTTGTTGAGCATTGGTTCATTTAAATCTTCCCATGCTTTTCTATAATTCTCATGTTCATCATTTTTAATAAAACAATAATATCCTATTATCTCATATGTCACAACTTGTTCATCCATTCCCCAATTGATGAACATCCACTCCTTTTCCCATTTTTTACTACCAAAAAAATAGCTTCTACAAACATTTTTGCACATGTGAGTCCTTTCACCTCCTTTAGGATTTCCTTGGAATACAGACCCAGTAATGGCACTGCTGTGTCAAAGGACATGCACAGATTTATAGCCTTTTGGATGTAGTTCCAGGTTACTTTCCAGAATGGTTGCATATTTTCACAACTCCACCAACAATGCATTTGTGTCCCTGTTTTCTCCCATCCCTTCCAATATTAATCATTATCTTTTCTTGTCTAGCTGATCTGAGAGTTATGATATGGTGCTTCAGAATTGTTTTAATTTGTACTTTTCTAATCAATAGTGATTTAGAGCATTTTTTCATATGACTATAGATGGCTTCAATTCATCATTTGAAAATTGTCTGTTGATATACTTTGACCATTCATCAATTGGTGTATTCTTAATGACTTGTATTCTTAAAAATTTGACACAATTCTTTATATATTTTAAAAATGAGACCTTTATCATAAATAATGGCTGTAAAATTTTTTTTCTAGCTTTGTACTTCCTTTTTAATCTTGTTTCTGTTAATTTGGTTTGTGCAAACCCTTTTTAACTTAATGTAATCACAGTTGTCCATTTAGCCTTTCATTATTTTCTCTAGTTCTTCTTTGGTTATAAATTCCTCCTTTCTCCAAAGATCTGACAGTTAAATTATTCCTTGTTTGCTAATTTTTTATGGTATCATACTATATGCCCAAGTCATGTACCCATTTGATCTTATTTTGGTATGGGGTGTGGGATGTAGGTCTATGCCAAGTTTCTGACATATTATTTTCCAGCTTTCCCAGGAATTAGTGAGTTCTTATTTCAGAAACTGGAATTTGGGGATTTATCAAATATTTGATTGTTGTAGTCTTTGATTACTGAATAGTGTATATCTAGTCTATTTCACTGATCCACCACTATTTCTTATCCAGTACCAAATGGTTTTAATTACTGCTGTTTTATAATATAGTTTTAGGTTTGGTACTCCTAAGCCACCATTGTTTGAGTGTGTATATGTGTGTGTGTGTGTGTGTGTGTGTGTGTGTGTGTGTGTGTGTGTGTGTGTGTTTAAGGGAATATATACACACACACACACACACACACACATAATTGACAGAGAGGGAATAAAGAGAAGAAGAATTAAATGAGAAAAAAGTAGGAAAGAAAAAGAAATAATCAAAATTCCAAAGATAAAAGGATAAATAGGGGAGGCGATTAAGGTTAAGGGATCAAGCCCAGTGAGAATAAAACTTTATCTTTAAAAAGATAAAGCTAAAGTAACTGATGAGACAAAGTAGCATATTTATAGGAAGAAGAAAAAGTCATAATTTGAAAAAAAAATATGACAAATGGAGGAAAGCACAAACTGAAATCCCATAACTTTAAATGTGAATGGATTGATCCTCAAGACTTCCTGAAAACAATGGCAGAATAAGTAGTAAATAGCCATAATTCACTCATATTCACCACCAAAAATTTATAAAACAATGCCCCTAAACAAATCTTTGAAAAGCTAGGCCAGCAAAAAGAATGGTTCATCAATCCTTGAGCATAAGAAACTTGGAAGATCAACAGAAAAAGTCTGGATCACTTGAATAAAAGGAGGGTTCTGTCCTTGATAAGAAACATTCTAATAAGCTGCACCTCAGTAAACCAGTTGGAAAGCTTGATTCCCAAGATGGTGGAGAAAATAACACCAATTCCAAGATTCTCCATGTGTCTCAATATAGCCAAGGGAACTGGAAGATTATAGATCTGAGAACCACCATGTGCTTCAGCAAGTCCAGAGCAAACAGAACACTTCCAATAAGCACCTTCTCTTGCATCAATATATCCCAGGGAAGCCCATAATCATTTCACCAGCATCTGCATGTTAGACAATAGCATTGGGATCTTGCCTTATCGCTAAACTGATAGATTCCTACAGCCTCCAGTAATGCTGGGCATTCTCATCTTTTTAGCTTAACACCAAACATGAGAGCCCCCATAAGAGGACATCAATGCAGCATCAGGTAAACAGCCAGAGCCTAGAGTCCCTGGCAAATGAAATCTCAGACAGTATCCCTTCCACTTCAGGAGAGCTCAAATTTAAAAGAAAAAAGCCAAAAAAAAAAAAAATGAGCAAAACAACAACAACAACAACAACAAACAAATAAAAAAGAATCTGACCATAGAAAGTTAATCTGATGACAGGGAAGATCAAGACAGAAACTCAGAAGGGGACAACAATGTCAAAACACTAAAGGCAAAATCCCCCCCTGCAAAAAGGAAGTAATAGCAAGTCAAGAAAGAACTTATAAGAAAGCTTTAAAACAAACAAACAAACAAAAAAAAAAAACTGAGAAATGAGTGATATAAGAGAATTATTGAAAAAAGAAATAACAGGCTTGGAAAAAGAAAACCACTTGAAAAATAGAATTAGCCAAAAGGAAGAGAAAATACAAAAAAATTGCCTGAAGAAAACAACTCAAAAAGGACAATTGGGGGAAGCTAGGTGTGGCAGTGGATAGAGCACCAGCCCTGAAGTCAGAAGGACCCCAGTTCAAATGTGATCTCAGACACTTAACACTTCCTAGCTGTGTGACCCTGGGCAATTGCCTCAGGGGGAAAAATTGGCCCAATGTAAAAACAGTACAAAATCTAATTAATGATAATAACTCCATAAAAGTTAGAATTGGGCAAGTGAAAGCTAATTACTCTGTAAGACATCAAGAATCTGTCGATCAAATTCAAAAGACTCAAGAAATAAAAGAAAATGCAAACTATCTCATTGGAAAAAAAATAACTTATTAAAAAAAAAAAAAAAAAAGACACAAAAGAGACAATGTCAGCATCACTGGACCACTTGAAAGCCATAATCAAATGAAGGACCTGGACAGAATCTTTCAAGAAATTATCAAAGAAAACTGTGCCAGTATCCTGGAACCAAAGGGCAAAGGAGACATTGAATGAAACCACTTATCACTTTGGAAAAGAGCTCTCAAAATAAGAACTCCAAAGAATATTATAGGCCAATTACACATCAAGGAAAAAAATACTGCAAATGGCCAGAAAGAAATAATTCAAATATTGAGGGATTCCAACCAGGATTACACAGAACTTAACACCTGCAACATTAAAGAATTAGAGGTCATTGAACATGCTGTTCCAGAAGGAAAAAAAGCTAGGGCTATAACCAAGAATCATCTAGCTGGCAAAATTAAACATGATAGATCAAGGGAAAATGGCTATTCAATGAAATTGAAGGAGTTCAAGCTTTCATAAGGAGAACAGAATTAAACAACAAAACATTTGCTCTCTAATATCAAGATCTAAGAGAAGCCTACAAAGGAAAACAAAAGGGAAAAGAAAACATGAAGGATTCCATAGAGCTGAACTGTTTACATCCATATATATATATATATATATATATATATATATATATATATATATATATATATATATATATAAAACGATGATACTTGCAATACTTAAAAATATCAGCATAGTTAGAATTATATAGATGGAGGGCATGGAAAATATACAGTAATTGTAATTATGAATGTGAATAGGATGAACTCTCCCATAATATAGAAGGAGATAGGAGAGGAGAGCAAAACCCGGAATCTTACAATATGTTGTTTACAAGAAACATTTGAAAGAGAGACACACAGAGCAACGAAGCTAGAGCAGAATCTACTATTAAAAAAAAAAAAAAAAAAAAAAAAAAAAAGCAAAACAGGACTAGTAATCTTGATCTCAGACAAAGCAGAAGCAAAAAGAGACTATTTAAAAGAGATAAGGAAGGAAACTGCATCTTTTCAATGGTATCATAGGCAATGAAGTAATTTCAAACTAGTCATTTTCATTTTTATCCATACATCTGATATTATTTATGTATGGAATACTAGTGAGTAATCTCCTGTGAAGTCTGAGTTAGCTCCCTGTTGACCTCAGGCTCAGCCAGTCAGGATCAGCAAAAGTCCTTGGTCTTTAAGGGGAGATGTAAAGGAGATGGACAAAACTCCTAGAGGCTCGCCGCTAACCTTCTCCTTCTCATCCTGCAAAGTGACTAGCTTGTCTTACAAAATCCCCTAATTCCTCCTACAATTATCTATATACACCAAAAGATCTAAGCCAGCACAAAATAGTGAGAAGGGCCATTTTCTAAGTATATGCTAATAGAGTATTATCCAATAGGTAATTAGTCTTAATGCTTGGTTGTCTGATTTCAGTGCACCTATTCAGAGTTTTAGCCCTTTACCATCCAGAGAGAAAATTATAAAGACCATCTACAAGTTAAAGTTCAAGAGTAACAACTGTATAAGTTTTGTCAGTGTGCTTGTGTACACACTTTATATGTAAACACAAGCAAACAAATAAGCAAAATAACCCCAAAAAACTTCCATATATAAGCTTATTCTATGATTATGTTCCATGGAAAAGAATATTAGAGTAATCAACTGGAGGAGAGTCAAACTATAAGTAGGGTATGAGGAGAAGTAAAAAATGGATAGAAGATAGAAATCATACTCTGGGCTGCAATTTTTATCAATCACTCAATAATAAATATTTATTGTCAACTATATGCTGGGCACTATTTTAACTTCTGAGGATGCAAAAAAAAAAAAAGGTAAAAACTAGTCCGTGCTCTAGAAGAGCTTTCATTCTAATGGGGGAGACAACATGCAAACACATATATACAACAGAGAAAGCTATAAAAAAGATAGATAGGAACTAATTAAAAAGAAGCCCACTGGAATTAAGAGGAATTAGGGAAGACTTTCTACAGAAAGTGGGATTTTAGTTGGAAATGAACAGAAATCAGGGTGCAGTGTTGTCAGGTCAGAGAAGGGAGAATTTCTAGGGATTAGGGACAGCTGGAGAAAATGCCTGGATTCCACAGCTACACCTTAAATAATATAAAAACAAAGCTGATTATCAAAAAGGAAGAGAGCAAAAAGACCACAATATTCTAGAAAGTAGAATTATGTGGAATGATGGGAGAAGAATACAAAGGGAGCACTATTTGAGAGTACAAATCTATAGTATTTTCTGGGAATCCAAGTCAACATAAAGACACAATGTCTCCAAAATCAGGGAAGTCTTAGTCTGCTCCAGAAATATGGAAGAATGTGTGCTAATTACCCCCTCAGGATATTACCTAAAACAGTGCTGGAAATTATGTATTCCATCCAGTTTCAACAAAATCATTAATCTCACTCTGTGTCACTGTCTCTGTATTTCTGTGTCTCTTTCTTTCTTTCTATCTGTCTCTATTTCTCTCTCTCTCTGGGGGCAATGAGAAGTATTACATGAAGTGAGAGTTCTTCAAAGAATACTCAGGACTTTCCTTTTAGGAGGAAAATCTATACACTTAAACTTAATACCAGGAGATTTATTCATTATGGCATGGTATTTATATTTTATGAGAAGACAAAGCATATCATATAAGAAAGTTTTAAAGGCTCTGATAGACAGAAATACACAGTAGGTGAACTCTCCAAAGCTTACCTGGAGAACAAGATTATTCCTCCCAGCTTAGTTTCCCAATGTATTTTACTCAAATTTCTTCCCTAAAAACCAATTATTTTACCTTTTTTTTTTTTTTTTAATTTATCCACATGCATGTCAGATGTCCCTTATGAAATTATCCTGAAGGACAGAATCCATGTAGATTTTGTCTTTGTATGACATCCAGAGCTAATCACAGTTGCATAAGGCAAAATTCTGAATTTCAAGTCAGATGCAATGAGTTTCAATCCTAACCTTTCTATTTTCTCCTTTTGTGATCTTGGAAAAGTCATAACCTCACTAGGTCTCAGTGACAACTTCTGTAAAATGAAGGAGACATTTTTGGGTCCCTTCCAATTTGCTCTCTATGATGTATATCCAGGATGGATGGATGTTATATGCTTATTGCTTTTATTTGCTTAAAATACATATATACGTAAATGTACATGTGGATTTGTGTGTGAATGTATGTATTTGAAGCAAAGAATTAGAGTGATATAGTGTTTAAGGTACTGATCTTTGAGTCTGAGTAATCAAGTTTCAAACCCTGTCTCAGATACTAGATGTAACCCAAGATGTAAACTCATTTAACAACTCTATCCCTCAGTTTCCTCATTTCTAAAATGAGGGAATTGGATTAGATAGTTTTAAAGATCCAACTTTTAACTTGTCGTTTTATGAATAAACATTTGAAAACAAGTACTCCATAATGAAACATATGTGGGCACACATACAGAATCAAACAAAAATAATTTTCTTTGATGTTTAAAAACAGACTATGGATTTCCTGTGATAATTTATCCCTTTGTGCATTATAAAGCCTTCAGTGAAATCTGAGACAATGATTGTTATCAAGCATACAGATGAACCATGGGAAAGGAGAGCTCATCTTTTTTCCAAATATGGTTATTTTTAAAAACAAATTAATAAAAGTTTGAGGAATCACTGCAGAAAAGGATTTAAATAGATTGCCATTGCTTCACATTAAAAAAGAGAAAGAAATATATGAACTACTTTTCATATAATTTTCATATACTTTTTTTAGGGTTTTAAGAATGAAAATAGAATGTGACTACTTCCCTAGAAAGTAAAATGAGAGAGAGAAATGGAAAGACACACACACACACACACACACACACACACACACACAGAGAAAGAAAGACAGAGAGAAGGAAAGAAAAAGAGCAAGAGATGAGAGAGACACAGATGCATAGAGACAGAGATAAAAAGAGACAAAGAAACACAGAGAGAGAGAGAGAGAGAAAGAGAGAGAGAGAGAGAGAGAGAGAGAGAGAGAGAGAGAGAGAGAAAGAGAGAGAGAGAAAGAGACAGAGACAGAGAGAGAGAGAGAGAGAGAGAGAGAGAGAGAGAGAGAGAGAGAGAGAGAGAGAGAGAGAGACTGACAGAGAGAAAAGGAAAGGAATAAGGGGAAAAGATAAAGATGAAAAGAGTGTGTGTGTGTGTGTGTGTGTGTGTGTGTGTGTGTGTGTGTGTGTGTATTGTGTGGGTGTGTGTCTTGTGTGTGTGTTTAACCAACCAGGCAGATAACTATATACTTACTCTTTATTAACATCTTATGAGAATGTTTTTTTTTTTTTTTTAATTGTAAAAGGAAGGCTATGAAAGGAAAATTCACAAACATTTAAAATAAAATAATTTTCCTTCCTATTGATATATGTGTATATATACATCTATATATCAACAAATCTCCTAACAGATTTGAGGATTCTCTTTCAAAAATCAAAAAATAACAAGTGAGAGATTGACTTTGCATGATAGCAGAGATGATAAGGGCAATCTATTAAGTTGCTGAATGGTGCAAGGAGTTTTATAGAACCTGAGAACTAGCAAATAAAATCTACTTTGATTATTCAAGGATTTATAGTCTGGCATCTGGTCTTGCTTGTAACTCTACCCTTTTGTCCTTTCACATTCGTTAGATCCTACTCTGGCACATAACATTTTCAGTCAAAGTCATTAAAATCTAACCCATATTTTTTGTGGAAACAAAAAATTGATTACAAAGCTGATGCCCCTTTATCAATCAGGGAATGGCTAAACAAACTCTAGACCAACATTGTGATTGAATATTATTATTTTGAATTGATGAACATGAAAAATTCAGAAAAGCTTGGGAGAATATTTGAAATGATGCAAAGTGGAATAAGAATAAGGAAAATAAAATAATAACTACAATGATATAGACAACAAAACAAATAAACAAAACATACTGGAACTAAATGTTAAAAGGTAATGTTTTAACTTGGCTCTGGATATGAATTTAGAAAAATGTTCATCTGTTCTTTTTTTTAGTTGGGGAAAGAGGGATATGAAGTGTTGCATATTCTATAAGGCATTGCTGATATATTGATTGGTTATCCAAATTTTTCCTTCTTGTTATTTTTATAACAATGCATGGCTTCCTAAATAGGAGCAATTAGAAAGATATTCAGAAATGGAGGTGATGGAAAACAAAGTGTATCAATAAAACTAAATTTAAAAATAAAATCAACTCTTCTTTGTTGCCATTTTGAGTACAAATGCATTTGCCAAGGTGGAATGTTGGAACAAGCAGATGTACATTGGTGTGTGTATATACTCTACATTTTCCCAGTTATCTTTCCATTCCTGTCTCCAGCATTCTCATAGAGAATAATGAATTGGTTCATCTTACATACAGTACTCTATCTTCCAATGAGAAATTTGGCTCTTTTCGCGAAGGCAATAATGTGCACAAACCTTCTGGCAAACAACCATTCTAGCCCAAGTGGATTATTGTTTCCTGGTACTCATCCTGCCTTCTTCTAAATCTTGGAATTTTTGCAGCCTATCCCAGCTGTTTGGACCATTCCCATTCTTACCTCCTCATTTGCGTGCATACGTGCACACACACACACACACACACACACACACACACACACACACACACACTGTTGTAATATTTTCCTTTTTTTTCCAGGAAGCATGCAATCCATCAAGAACTATTTTTAATTGTGTATTATGTGAAGATCACTTTGTTAGGCACTTGGGAAGTACAAAATTTAAACAGGAAATGGTTTGCACTCTCAAGCAGTTTATAGCAAAGGAAGATAGAGGGTGAGAACTAATTCTGTTAGCTATAATACATAATCGTATCTTTTAATTATAAAACAAATCTGAGGTCTGAGGGAGGTCATCCCTCAGGGATCAGGGGAGGCTTGCTGGAGAAGATTTTGTTTCGGGTGGGCTTTGAAAGCAATTAAGAGAGGGAACCTCTCAGATCCCCCATGCAACTATCTAAGCCTTTAAAACGTAGGTCCTATTGAATTGGTAGAAACAGTTTCGATATCATCTATATATTAATGAACTCATAGTTATAGACTGAATTTTAAAATGAATAAAGAGCTTGACAGGCAAATACAGAGGAGGGGGAACTGTTTCATACATAAAGAACCAAGTGAGGCAGGTGAAAACAGTGAGTTTTTAGGAGGCAATAGAATTTTGCTGTTGGGTCTCAGACTAAGAGCAAAAAACATGAATATGAAATCAATCATAATGTAAAAGTAGAAGCATTGTGGTAGGTGGTTGAGAAGTTTAGGTTTGGCTCAGGAAGAAAAAGCTAGCCCAAGGGGCACTTTCTTTGAAGTCTTAATGAATCCCTACCTATCCCATCCCGCCAAACAGAAAATGAATCCTTTCTTCATAGCCAATTTCTCATCTCTCTCTGTTTTACTTCTCCAATAAACACATTTCATTCTAAGACACATATTAGCAAGTCATCCCCTCACCGTGAACACAAATATATTAAATTGTATCCTTCATGTGGTCACAGACTCCATCATGTTTAAATTTCATAGCCTCAGAGCCAATCAAAGTGCAATAACAACAAAAACAATAATAGCAAGAGCTTAATAAATGTTTATGGGATGTGGAATCAAGATGGTGAAGGAGCAGGAAGAAATTCAGTTAGCTCCCTACCCCTTCTTCCCCCAAATTAAAAAGCAAAACAAAACTTCCTTCCTTTTCCTCTTCCTCCTTTTCTTTTCTTTTCTCCCTCCCTCCTTCTATTTCCTTCCTTTCATTCCTTCCTTCCCTCCTTCCTCCCTCCCTCCATTTTCTTTCCTTTCTTCCTTCCTCCTCCACCGCCCTCCTTCCTTCCCTCCTTTCTTTCCCTTTTTCTTTCTCTCTTTTTCTTTCTCTTTCCTTCCTTCCCCTAACTTTTTCCTTTCTTTTCTTCCTTCCTCTTACTTTTATTTCCTCCTCCTTTCCTCCCTCCCTCTTCTAATATCTCTTTTCTTCTTCCCTTCTTCTTTCCCTCCTTTTTTCTTCCTTCAGGAAGTCACTTCACTGAGCTCAATTTCTTCATCTAAAAAATGAAGAGACTGAGATCAATAAGCTCTAAGGTCCCTTTCACTTTGAAAGCTATTATCCTAAATCTACTAAACTGAAGCATGGTTGTAATCTTTATAGGTGATGGTACCATCCACACCAAGGAAATCATGGATCCTTCAGGTAGTAAAGTAGTCCAAAGCAAAGTAAAAATAGAACAAATGCCTTCTTCAAATAAGTCTTTTTGCCTCAGGGAGTAAAGTTGGCTGTTGGAGAGGAATCATTACTCTTCCATCAGTGGGTCTAGTGACAAGCTTGCTGAACTGGGAATTATCAGAGCTGGGTTCCCTTTCATGCACTGGCTCTTAAGAGTCCTGGGATTGCTGACAAGTTATTTAGTCTCTCTCAACCTCAGTTCCTTAGCTGATAAAATGTGGAAAATAACACTAACATTTCCTTCCTCCCAGGGTTACTTTGAGGAGCAAATGAGAAATAAAATCTATGCAAAAGGGCTCTGTAATCACAAAGTACTACAGAAATGTGAAATGATGATACTGTTGATTATCATCTACTGTTTGGGGTAATAATAATAGCTAGTGTTTATATTATGCTTCATGATTTAAAAAAAGCCTTACATATATAAATTCCTTTTATCCTCCTAATAATTGTGTATGTTAAGTGCTATTATTACATCCATTTTACAGATGAGATAACTGAAGCCAACAGGAATGTAAAAAGTCACACAAGTGCTAGAATGTGAAGAACAATTCAAATTTAGGTTTTCCTGACTCCAAGTTGTTCACTAAAGGGACTGCAGCATCAGACCATTTCTCTGGTAAAGAAAACTCCCAGATGAAACAACTTTCTCTTCTGCTGCAAGCTGGCAGTGTCTCTCTGATTCATATATTATACTTTTGGACGAGTAACTATGATTTTAATTAATACTTTGCTGGGAAAAAGTCAAAGAAGTCACCGGTTTTAGACTGATTACCTAGACTATGGTTTTTAAGCTTTTTATATACTATAAACCCTACTCACTGGTAGTAAATAAAAGCCTGTGGAATAATATGTTTCTGTTTACTAAATAAAATGCATAGAATTACAATGGAAAGCAATTATATTAAATTATAGTTATATGTCTACTGTCTATTGATATGGAGACAGAGAACTAGATATTGACATATAAACTTGTTCATGCTTCACAGGTTATAAACTCCTGACATGGAAGATAATACACATATCACTACCAAGCCTGAGGCAGGGATAGAGGGCTTCAGTGTGGTTAGAGAACTTTAAAAATAGCACCAACAGCCTACAACAAAATGCTCACAGTACATACATTGGTATGAAATGAAAAACCAATTGCTGAAACCAGACTAGAATCATTTCAGGGCCTTATATAATACAAATAAATTCACCTCAATTTCCACCATCCCTCTGGGTTTTTCTTTCTTTCTTTCTCTAACTTCTGCTTCATCTCACTAGCAGCTAGTATTGACCTCCATTTAGTTTAAAAATGTAATGATAACAGGCTGAGCTGTCAACCATGGTTGGATGGCTGTAGTGTATGTAGCAGGTGCCCCATTGACCACCTTTTTAGTGTGTGAGCTGAGATTTATATCAATCATGTTTCTGAGTGCCACAATAGGAAATGAGAATATTCTCTCATTTTACAAAAGTCAAATCTGTGACCCAGGGGCAAAAAGTCTTCCCAGTCATTTATAGGGTCCATTTTCCCCTAATTCCCCTACTGTGTCATCCCACTTGAGAATGTTGCCACTCTCTCTCGTCATTATGAATGGGCAGTGGCTTTCCTGGAACTTGTTTTATTAGTTTGTCCTCATAGCCTGGTCTCACCCCATCTCATCAATATAATTTTCTCATTATTCCCTCATAAAAACCCTCTTCTCCAGCCAAGCTAATCTAACTGCTCCCTCCTTTCTCCACCCCTGCCAGGTACATAAGTAGTCCTCATAAATGAATTTCCCTCTCGCTTCCAATTCATGCTGATGACCACCTTCAAAGCTCTATCATAAAGGCCATTCAGATTAAACACCTCAGAAGCACAGCATTAGGTATTTTTTTGGTTTTTGCTGAGCTTATACTTATGCTTCTATCACTACAATCACCATCATTAAAAGGGGTGATATTTATTTATTTTGTTATTTACCAATGCACTAGATGGATAGAGTGTTGGGATTAAAGTCAGGAAGAACAGATTTCACATCTAGCCTAAGATACATGCTACCTGGGTGACGCTGGGTAATGAAGGGGGATTGTAACAGGGTTTTGCAAGGGCTAATATTGAAGAATTATCCACGCATATGTTTTAAAAAATAAAAAAGCTTTAATTAAAAAAATAAAAATAAATAAAATGTTTATTCTATCTACTCCTCATCTTTATTCAGTTAAGAAGGGTTCAAAAATCACTTTAAAACCTATTAGTTTATCTGATCCTTTCAATAATCATGCAAGATAGAATGTGTGTAATCCTATACACATACACACACATATATACATATACACACATGTATATGTAAATGTGTTTATTCATCTATCTATTCATACCTCCATCCATATTTCCATCCATCCATCAATACATATGTACATACATACACAATATATATCTTTGGATTATACTTATGTTTTCATTGGTTTAGGGAATTGACAATGAATAAACTCACTCTTATCAATACAGGTTAACTTCTCATTCTTAAAGAAATGTATACAGAAATGATCTTATTAGATGATGTTTGTGAAATATATAATGTAAAAGCAGTAATAACAACAACAAAAAAAAACCCATTAAAAGCACAGTAGATGACATACTTAGCATCTAAACATCTTAGTGTAGGTTTAGCATATAACAACTTAAATTGAGCTAAGATTTTTGGGCTATGATGTTTAAATAAGGTGAGTGATTGGCCTGGGATTTCCTTGATATTTGGGATTCCTGGGTAGGGAAATTCCCTCTACCAAGGCAGGTTGATACCTTCTTTGAAAATTAAAGTCTTAAAGTGTTGCCTAGACCACTGAGGTGCTAGATGACCTATCTAGGGCATAAATTCAGCAAGTGTCTGAGGAAGGATTTGAACTCAAGCCTTCCTGATTTTAAAGCTGGATCTCTATTTGCTAGGTCATGCTTCCTACTGAGAATGATTATTCCCCTTTTCCAATTGAGGAAGCTAGGTTCTGAGTAGTTTATTTATGTATGTATGTATCTTGGAAATTAAATTTTATTTCAGGTCTTTTAAACTCCAAGGCTCCTGTTCTTTATACTACTTTTCATCCTCCAGCTGCTTCATTTTCAGCTGCTCTGCAGGAAAGGTATCTATCTATAATCTCCTCAAATTGGAATGTGTGTGCCTTAAGATCTGGAAATGACTCTCTGCCCCAAGTCTCTATAGAGTATAATGCAAGCAATTAACAAAATATTTTCATTCATTCATTCATTCATTCATTCACTTTGCTCTCAATAGTGAGAGTAACATTCTCACTATTGAGGGACATACATATACATTTGCTCTGATTGACTAGGAAACCACAAAACTCTTAAAAGAGAACACCTCCTTGGACTCTGCCTCAGGGAGGGAACTCCACCCTAAGCACAAACAGTTTTCACCTTTGTTATCTGGCTCAGTCCTGAAACCCATTGAATTCAATTCAAATTCTAACCCTGGCTGAAACACAGCCTGGAGCCAACCTGGGACTCTGCCCACAAGCCTCCTTCAGCTTGTAGCTAAAGCCCACTATTATAAAAGAGCCAGACTGGAGCCCTCTCTTTGCAGAGGTCTCAAACATGGCAGCCTTATTCCTGCCATGTCAAAGGATTTCTGCCCACTGGAACTCTGGTTCTGGTGCCTTTTATCTTTACCTTCAACTTTACTAACTAAACTTTACTTCCAAACCCCATAATAAACCTCTTTTATCAATCTAGGTTTTCAGGTCTGTATATTCCTTTCCAGGGGACTCTTGTGCCACTACTAGACCTCATTTAACTCTGTATCCTTTCACTGAATCCAAAGAGGTTGCAGGGGAGCTCCATTTGACTCCCTGTATACCGAACCTGCCACTAGACCTCAATTAACCCTAATTTTCATTTAGTTACCCCTTATCTAGATCTCATCATGATCAGTGTTTTAATATAACATCATAAATAAATAAAAACAATCCATATTAAGTTGTGAAACCTATATTATAATATCATTCAGCAACTGTTCATATAGTACAGTGTTTCAATGGAAATAAGTGCACTCCACTAATTTGCTGTTTCTCATGAAATCACACCTGTAAGACATGGTATGGTTGTACTCAGTTCATAGAATTTTAGCAATCATCTATCTAAATCATTATCATTATTTTTTTCTATCTCCTTATTAGACTTTTTTATTTTTTTAAATTAATTTTATAATTATAACTTTTTTTTGACAGGTAATAATGCATAGGTATTTTTTTTTTTTTTTTTTTTTTACAACATTATCCCTTGTACTCCCTTCTGTTCTGAATTTTTCCGCTCCTTCCCAACATTCCCTCCCCTAGATGGCAGGCATTCCCATACATATTAAATATTTTATAGTATTTCCTAGGTACAATATATATGTGCAGAACCGAATTTTGTTGTTGTTGTTGTTGCAAAGGAAGAACTGTATTCGGAAGGTAAAAATAATCTGGGAAGAAAAACAAAACAAAAACAAAAACAAAAATGCTCACAGTTTACACTCATTTCCCAGTGTTCCTTTTCTGGGTGTAGCTGATTCTGTCCATCATTGATGAATTGGAATTGGATTAGCTCTTCTCTATTCTGAAGATATCCACTTCCATCAGAATACATCCTCATACAGTATCGTTGTTGAAGTGTATAATGTTCTCCTAGTTCTGCTCATTTCACTCAGTATCAGTTGATGTAAGTCTCTCCAAGCCTCTCTGTATAACTCCTGTTGGTCATTTCTTACAGAACAATAATATTCCATAACATTCATATACCATAATTTACCTAACCATTCTCCAATTGATGGACATCCATTCATTTTCCAGTTTCTAGCCACTACAAAAAGGGCTACCACAAACATTTTGGCACATACAGGTCCCTTTCCCTTCTTTAGTATTTCCTTGGGATGTAAGCCCAGTAGTAGCACTTCTGGGTCAAAGGGTATGCACATTTTGATAACATTTTGGGAATAATTCCAGATTGCTCTCCAGAATGGTTGGATTCTTTCACAACTCCACCAACAATGCATCAGTGTCCCAGTTTTCCCACAGCCCCTCCAACATTCATCATTATTTGTTCCTGTCATCTTAGCCAATCTGACAGGTGTGTAGTGGTATCTCAGAGTTCTCTTAATTTGCATTTCTCTGATCAATAGCGATTTGGAACACTCATATGAGTGGAAATAGTTTTAATTTCATCATCTGAAAATTGTCTGTTCATATCCTTTGACCATTTATCAATTGGAAAATGGCCTGATTTCTTATAAATTAAAGTCAATTCTCTGTATATTTTGGAGATGAGGCCTTTATCAAAACCTTTAACTGTAAAAATATTTTCCCAATTTGTTACTTCCCTTCTAATCTTGTTTGCATTAGTTTTGTTTGTGCAAAAATTTTTAATTTGATGTAATCAGAATTTTCTATTTTGTGATCAATACTGATCTCTAGTTCTCCTTTGGACTCAAATTCCTTCCTCCTCCACAAGTCTGAGAGGTAAACTATCCTATGTTCCTCTAATTTATTTATGATCTCATTCTTTATGCCTAAATCTTGGACCCATTTTGATCTTATCTTAGTATATGGTGTTAAATCTAGGTCCATGCCTAGTTTCTGCCATACTAATTTCCAGTTTTCCCAGTAGTTTTTGTCAAATAATGAATTCTTCTCCCAAAAGTTGGGATCTTTGGGTTTGTCAAATACTAGATTGCTATTTTTATTCACTGTCTTGCCCTGTGAACCTAATATATTCCATTGATCAACTAGTCTATTTCTTAGCCAAAAGCAAATGGTTTGGTGACTGTTGCTTTATAATATAGCTCTAGATCAGGTACAGCTAGACCACCTTCATTTAATTTTTTTTTTCATTACTTCCCTTGAAATTCTCGACCTTTTGTTGTTCCATATGAATTCTGCTGTTATTTTTTCTAGGTCATTAAAATAGTTTCTTGGGAGTCTGATTGGTATAGCACTAAATAAATAGATTAGTTTAGGGAGTATTGTCATCTTAATTATATTTGCTCAGCTTATCCAAGAGCACTCGATATCGTTCTAATTACTTAAATCTGACTTTATTTTTGTGGCAAGTGTTTCATAATTTTGCTCGTTTAATTCCTGACTTTCCTTTGGTAGATATATTCCCAAATATTTTATACTATTGACAATTATTTTGAATGGAATTTCTCTTTGTGTCTCTTGCTCTTGGATTGTGTTGGTAATGTATAAAAATGCTGAGGATTTATGTAGATTTATTTTTAATCCTGCAACTTTGCTCAAGTTCTGAATTATTTTTAATAGTTTTTTAGCAGAGTTTTTGGGGTTCTCTAAGTATACCATCATGTCATCTGCAAAGAGTGATAGTTTGATTTCCTCATTTCCTTCTCTAATTCCTTGAATCTCTTTCTCGGCTCTTATTGCTGAGGCTAGCATTTCTAGTACTATATTGAATAGTAATGGGGATAGTGGGCAACCTTGTTTCACTCCTGATCTTACAGGGAAAGATTCCAGTTTATCACCATTACATATGATGTTTACTGACGGTTTTAAATATATGCTCCTTATTATTTTAAGGAATAGTCCATTTATTCCTATACTCTCAAGCATTTTTAGTAAGGATGGATGTTGGATTTTATCAAATTCTTTTTTCTGCATCTATTGAGATGATCAGTTGGTTTTTATTAATTTGATTATTAATATGGTCAATTATACTAATAATTTTCCTAATATTAAATCAGCCCTGCATTCCTGGTGTAAATCCTACTTGATCATAGTGTATTATCCTGGGGATGATTTTCTGAAGTCTATTTGCTAATATCTTATTTAAGATTTTAGCATCAATATTCATTAAGGAGATTGGTCTATAGTTTTCTTTCTCAGTTTTCAGTCTACTTGGTTTAGATATTAGTACCATGTCTGTGTCATAAAAGGAATTTGGTAGGACTCCTTCAATCCCTATTTTTTCAAATAGTTTATATAGCATTGGAGTTAGTTGTTCTTTAAATGTTTGGTAGAATTCACATGTAAATCCATCTGGTCTTGAGGATTTTTTCTTAAGGAGTTGGTTAATAGCTTGTTCTATTTCTTTTTCTGAGAAGGGACTATTTAGACTACTTACTTCTTCCTCTGTTAATCTGGGCAAGCTATATTTTTTGAAGGTATTCTTCTATTTCATTTAAGTTATTGAATTTATTGGCATAAAGTTGAGCAAAGTAGCTCCTAATTATTGTTCTAATTTCCTCTTCATTAGTGGTGAGTTCTCCCTTTTCATTTTCAAGACTAACACTTGCTTTTTCTCTTTCCCTTTTTTAAATCAGATTTACTAGGGTTTGTCTATTTTGTTGGTTTTTTCATTGAACCAAATCTTAGTTTTATTAATTAATTCAATATATATATATTTTTTTTTACTTTCAATTTTATTAATCTCACCTTTTATTTTTAGAATTTCAAGTTTCTTGTTTGTCTGGGAGTTTTTAATTTGTTCCTTTTGTAGCATTTTTAGTTGTAAGCCCAATTCATTGACCTTCTCTTTCTCTATTTTATGCAAGTAGGCCTCTAGAGATATAAAACTTCCCCTTATTACTGCTTTGGCTGTATCCCACACATTTTGGTATGATGTTTTATTATTGTCATTTTCTTGGGTGAAGTTATTAATTATGTCTATGATTTGCTGTTTTACCCAATCATTCTTTAGTATAAGATTATTTAGTTTCCAATTATTTCCTGGTCTATTTTCCCCTGGCTTTTTATTAAATTTAATTTTAATTGCATTGTGGTGTGAAAAGGATACATTTACTATTTCTGCCTTACTGCATTTGATTTTGAGGTTTTTATGTCCTAGTATATGATTAATTTTTATATAGGTTCTATGAACTGCTGAGAAGAAAACATACTCTTTCTGTCTCCATTTAGCTTTCGCCAAAGATCTATCATATCAAACTTTTCTAGTACTCTATTTACCTCTTTGACTTCTTTCTTATTCATTTTGTGGTTTGATTTATTTAATTCTGAGAGTGAAAAGTTGGGATCTCCCACTATAATAGTTTTGCTGTCTATTTCTTTTTGCAGCTCTCTTAATTTCTCTTTTAAGAATTTAGATGCTGCACCATTTGGTGCATATATGTTTAATATTGATACTGCTTCATTATCTATGCTACCCTTTAGCAGGATATAATGCCCTTACTTATCTCTTTTTATTAGATCAATTTTTGTTTTTGCTTGATCTGAGATGAGGATGGCTACCCCTGCTTTTTTGGCTTCACCTGAAGAATAGTAGATTTTGCTCCTCCCTTTTACTTTTAGTTTGAATGTATCACCCTGTTTCAGGTGTGTTTCCTGTAAACAACATATAGTAGGATTCTGACTTTTAATCTAGTCTGCTAACTGTTTCCTCTTTATGAGGGAGTTTACCCCATTCATATTTATGGTTAGAATGACATTCTATATTGCTTGCCATCCTATTAATCCCTGCTTAATTCATTATCATCATTATGTTACTTGGGAAATTATATTTGATTCAGTTTTATAATTTTCTTTAATGTGTGTGTGCTTTTCAAACCTTCTTTTGTGTTATATTCAATAATTTGAATTTCTGAACACTTTTTTGTTTATAGCTTTCAAGTTATTGTTATGATTTAAAATGAATTATTAGCTTATTCTTTATTTTACTTATAGACATATTAAACTGTTCAAACTTTTTTGCAATAAAATACATTTTCCCCTGCAAAAATAATGTTAAATTTAAAAATACATATTTAATGTAAAGATATATTTTATTCATTATAAAGACTGGTACTTAGGAACTACAGTGGATCACAATTAGTCAAACACACTTTAATATATAATATTTTATTTCATTCAAAGTAGATGTGATTTGACCCAAATGCCCAAAACTATACTGGGATGTTAAGGACATACATTATTACTATAGGTACACTAATTATGTCCCTTAGTACACTGGATAGAATATTAGACTTTAAAGTTAAACTAGTTTTCAAGTACTCCTTTAGATAATTCCTGTGTGACTTTGGGCAGATAACTTACCCTTGCTTTCCTATGGTTTCCAATTCTATAAATTAATGGAGTTGAACTGGATGGCCTCTAATATCCTTGTCCCACTCTAAATCTATAACTCTATGACCAAATCTTGTCTCTAGTTATAGAATCTAAAGTTCAAAGAATAAAGTTTGACAAAGAAATCTACCTGAATGTGTTTATGACTGGGAGAATAGGCAGAAAGCTTCACCAATGCAGTAAAAAAAAATAAAAAAAAAGTTGTGATAAGAATTAATATGAGGAATATGAAAGGAAAATGGCCCTTCTGTTGTGATCTCCACTATCTTGTTCAATTCATTTACTAAGATAAAACTCTCAACAGCTCCTGAAGGGAAAAGGGAAAGGGAGAAGAGAAGGAATAGAAGTCAGTGATCATTCATTTCTCACAGAAAGAAGTACAGTATCCCACACTCTAAAGTACTTGTAAGTTCCTCTATCAGTTTTTCACAAAGGACTGATTAATGTACTCTTCTCCCCTATTGTTCTGAGAGAAGTAGTAGTTCACTGGGAAGTGAAATTAGTGCTCACTAGGAATCACAGAATGGTATGAGATGGTTCAATACCTTAATCAGTTCCATGTTCTTATTTAATTGTTCTTTTTAACCAGATGTGTTATGTTGAGCTTATTAGGTTTGATTAGGTTGAAGAAGCATTGTCAGGAGCTCATGAGCTATTATTTAAGTATTCAATTAGCCCCATTAAATCAGGTAAAGAGAGTAGCCTTACTGAGGGGCCTCAAGTGTGCCTTATCAGTTTCTTTATCAAATGAGAAGGTTGGACTAAATGTCTTCTATGGTCATTTCTGGCTTGGCCATCCTGTTACTGATTCTATGATTCCAAGAACCTAGTTTCCTACGAGCAGTGAGAAATTCTATGTAACTAATTTTACGGTAATATTATGTGAGAAATAGCTGTTAAATCCTAAATATCTCAGGAGAAAAAAAGAACTGAATAAACCCAATAATTTTGTTCACATAATTATCCCCAGAACCTAATTGATTGAAATGAGTTGAAGAGTTATCTTAATTTCAAGTAAGTTTTACTTTTCCACTCTTTGGAAAGTTAAATTACCTTTTAACCATCAACTCTGTACCAGACCCAATGGCCCAAGCAACTCTCAGTCTGACTTCACCTCAAAATATCAATTTGTTTCTCAAGAGACTAAGATGTTGCCATTGTATATTCATTAAATTAGAATGGCAATTTTTTCCTCAAGAATCTTCTAATTTTGTTCCAATCACTAGAGTCATGTTTATGTATTTCCTTGCATATAGACACACTTTTCCTTTAGAAAACTCTTGAGAATAGAACCTTTCTATCAGATGAGTGAATATCAAACAGGGAGATGACTAGCCAGTTAGGTTAAAAATATAAAAAGACATTTACATTTAAACATAAATAAGATCATCTGAATGACAAATTATGTGGAAGGAAATATATGGAATCAGAAAACTTCTGTATTTTTTCTAATCTTTCTCTTTAAGTAAAAATATTTTACTGCAGCCTATTTTGATAATTTCTTGTGTACTGGTCCAGACTGTTCCCTTCCTCTTGCTCAATTCTGGGCCAAGTTCATTTTCTCTCCACAGTATGTGTGTGTGTGTGTGTGTGTGTGTGTGTGTGTGTGTGTGTGTGTGTATGTGTGCGTGCACTTGTGCACACACTTGTCATGCATTTGTATGCATATATGTTAAAATATTTAGAGATATAAAGATCTGGCTTAATCATTAAGAATTATATTAAATTCCTGTAGTTGTAAAAATTTGGGTTAATAACAATCTTTGAGTGACTTAGGAAACTCTCTAAAATTAGATGTTGCTCCCCAGTTGCTCACCCAACTGTATTGGTAGTTTCCACCATTTGCAAATTAACAATAAGTTAATCACAGAGCCTGCCTTTGCCTTTCTATTCCTTTATATTATCTCCTCTGTATATGTTTATTTATATTCATGGAGAAATTAAAGATCTAGGCCATAGAATCCTAAAACTGGTCTTAGGATATTGTGGGTTCAAATCCAGGCTCAAATAGCTGCTATCTGGGAAAGTCACTTGACTTTTAACCACTTCAATTGTGATTAATATTAGAAACTATCTCCTAGAGTTCTTGAGAGGCTTAAATTAGATTATATTTGTATAGCACGTTGTAAACTTTCAGGTGTTATGTAAAACTTATTTTCTATTGATGTTATTAATATTACATTATTTCTCCCTTTACCTAACTTGGGAAGTTTTTGATAGTTTCCTTAGTCAATTATTCCAGTTGCTGTAGTTGGCTGATGACACAGTTCTAATTAATTCAACCTTGCTGAGCCCTTCTAAATGAAATCTATAATCACCCCAATATCAACCCTGGAAAAATCAAATGGGATGAACTGTATTTGTAGTCCAGACTATAGTATTTTGACCAGGTAATTAATTTCTTTAATTCAAGCAACTGCTTGCAAGTAAAGTTCCTCCATTATTATGAATAAATAACTTGAGATGTAAGTGATTTGTTCAGGGTTACACCATGAAAAAACATCAGCCAGAGATAGAAGAACTTAAACCCAATTCTTGTGAAATATACTATTGTAAGTAGACTTTAAACTGGCCTTGTATGTAGTGGAAAGAAGAGAATAGGTTGAACCAAACCTTTGAGGAATTTTAATAAAGTTATTTTAATGAGGCCAAACTTCTCTTTCAAACTATGATTCATTTTTTGAAATAAGTGTTCTTTCTGTGATGTTATACAGTTGTGAGTCATGAAGTGTTAGAATACCTGGGAACTGATGTTGAGGATTACTCCAAGAACAATGAAGAAAAGCACAGTGGACATGAGCAGGTTGTAACACATTATAGGTACTGAATTATGATGAAGTGGTATAGAGGATAACATTAGGAAATATATGACCAAAAGGAGGGGATAGCCTGAGCATGAAGGATGACTGATTGACAACATGGATGCTTCACTGGTCTAATTGAGATGTCAGAAGAATTCTAGGAAAGATGCCAACATCCTGGGTGAAATCCTACGGTGACCTTATGGGATGATTCAGATAATAGAAGCATTGGATGAACAAGCATGAACAGTTTGGGACCTGATTCATTGGAGAAATTTCCTATATCCAAGAGAGAATTGTAGAATTGTAGAATTAGATTACTGGAGATTATATGAGCATAGGAAAACTGAAGGGTCAAGTCTTATCCCTTGTTAACACAAGGGATAACCTTGAAGAACAGCTATTTTTGAACAATTAGTTTCAGGCAAAAATTGGTTCACTGCTTCTTTTTAAATTGAAGAAAACAAGCTTGCAGTAGTGTTGTTGAGTGTACCGCTGTGTAGGCAGACTGTGGTTGATTGGTTCTATCAAAAGTTATGGTCAGAATTATTCTGTAATGACTCTGTTCCCAAGCACACAGCTAGAGGCTGAGCTTCTGGGAAAGCTTGTTGAAATGAATACAGAACCAAAATTGAGAAAAGAAAAATCTGGGTTTGAGAATTGAATATACTATGTCTGGCTCTACACCACATTAATTAACATGCAACATTACCCAAGAATGTTTCATAGCTAGGACATTTGTTCTCTTGCTATCAATGGCCACAGTAGTGACATCAAAAAGTCTTTTTTAGCATCTTTGCAAAGGATCACACATAGAAACATTTAGTAGTCTACTGACAGATAATGTAAAGATTCAGATTTTAACTATTTTTACTGTGTTCAAGTATAGCCCAAACAGTAAAAGTATAAGACATTATGTTGTTATTGTTGATTTCCTGAAGCTCTGGGACATATTATAGTGGAAAACTGACATAATTTTAAACATTTTATGTGAAGTCTGGGTTTGCTCCCTGGAGGCCTCAGAATCAGCCTGAGTCAGGATAAGCAAAAATCCTTGGTCTTTAGGGGGAGAAGTGAAGGGGATCAACAAAACTGCCAGCCACATGCTCTCTACCGACCTCCCTTCTCCTCATCTTCCTCCAAAGTGACTCTGGCTTATCTCACTCCACCCCACCTAATCCCTCCAAGATTCTCCTAACCCCAAGCATTGAGCTAGCATTAACTGTGAGAAGAGAAATTCCAAACATGCTAATAAGAGTTATTGTCCAGTAGATAATTAGTTTTAAGTGCTTGGTTGTCTGATTCAAGTGCATCTATTCAGAGTTTCAGCCCTTTACAATTTTGTTATTCAGAAAGCCTTATAATAGTGTATCAGTCCCAGTTCTTTGGATGCAACTAGGTAGCTCAATGGATAGAGCATTGTACCTAGATTCAGAAATACTTGTGTTCAGATGTGGCTTCAGACACTTAAAAATTGTGTGAACCTGGTCAATCACTTAATTTTTCTGTTTGCCTTAATTCACATAGAAGGAAATGACAAACAATTTTAATATCTTTGCTAAGGAACCCTCATGGATAGCATTGGAGCACCAGTGTACGCAGGATCATGGAAAGTCAGATGTGATGGAACAACTACCAGTATTTTATACTTCCACTTCCCCTTATATCAAAGTTGTGATTAACTTTATGAACTAGGCTCTCCATTTTTACTATGTTCTTCTTCCTTACTCCTTTCTCCTTCTTTACTCAAATTATTGAAGTCTTCAAAAGTCTTATGTATCTGATCATCACCAAATATACACATTGTCCTTGACCAATAATGCAGTAATGTAATTTTGGACCTCTTTGAGAAAGGACAACAATCATACCCCGACATTTCGTTTCACTTTGCCTTGCATTGCCCCTATTGCTTTGTCTCAACTGCTCAGCTCCATCTCTACCTTGCCTGTTTAGTCTATCTCTCCATTTTTCTCTATTATTTTTCTTTAGTGGTGTCAGTCAGAACCCTATGTGAAATTTTCTTGCCAAGGATATTGAATTGATTTGCTATTTCCTTCACTATCTCATTTTACAAATGAGGAAATTGAGGAAAACAGGTAAATTAAATTGTGCAGGGTCTCACAGCTAGTGTCTGAAGTCAGATTTGAACTCATGAAGATGATTTTTCCTAAATCCACTTCCGGTGTACTTATCTATTACTGAGGCATAAATGCTCGGCTATGTTGTAATATAGTATTCTATACTCAGTATTCTCCAGAATATTCAGTATTCATCAAAAGTAAGACCTTTATATTGCTGAGCATCCTTTTCTCCTTGACACTCTTCTCTTTATGGTTTTGTGACATTGCTATTTCTTGGTTTTCATATCACTTATCTTATTTTTTCCTCATTCTCCTTTGATGGATCATATGATCCAGATCATATTTGCCAACTGTGGATATTTACCAAAGATTTGTCCTAGATGCTTTTGTTCCTATCCCTCTATGCTATTTTAAAAATCTTATCATTTCCCATGAATTTAGTTGTTATCTCTACACAGATAATTCTCACCTCTTTTTGTTCAATACCAATGTCATTTCTGATTTACTTTTTTTTTTTATCTCCAATTGCATATTGGTCATATCAAATTGGATGTCCTATAGATACCATCAACTTAACATAACTCTAGAACTTAATTCATTGTTATTATTCAACAAAACATTCCCTCTAACCGTCAAGACCACAATGGTCATTTCCTATCACTCAACTTTGGAATCTAGATGCCATTCCAACTCTTTGGTCTTTTTCAATCTCCTCATCTAATCTGTTGCCAAAATATCTATCTTGACTACATTTTTGTAAAATATTCTATGTATACCCCTTATTTCTGCACTGATATTGAAAGTAATAACCACTCAACACCTGAAATCTGCACTATTAAATTAACCTATAATTGGTCTCCTGGCCTCAGGTATCCCCCACCACTCAGTTATCACATCAATTTTCTAGTTCAGATATGACCATATTACTCTCTCATTCTCCATTTAATAAAATTTAGTGATTATTCCAGGATTACATGTTATTCTCTGTTTGGCTTTTAAAGACTTTCATAAATTTGAATCTCTTCCTTTGTTTTTCTAGACTTTTTTATTAATTTTTTTTGAAAATATATGCATAGATAATTTTCAAAATTTATCCTTACAAAACTTTGTGTTCCAATTTTTTTTCCTCTCTCTGTTCCCTCTACCTCCTCCTCTTGATGGAATCCAATATACATCCCATTCTTCTATACATATTTCCACAATTATCATGCTGCACAAGAAAAATCAGAGATTAAAAAAAAAAAAAGGAAAAAAATGCAAGAAAACTACAAGAAAAAAGTGAAAATATTATGTTGTGGTCCATACTCTATCCCAATAATCCTCTCTCTGGATCATTGAAACTGGCCTGTATCACTGGAACTGACCTGTATCACCTCACTGTTGAAAAGAGCCAAATCTGTCAAAATTGATAACTATAAAATCTTGATGTTTCTGTGTATATTGATCTCCTGGTTCTACTCACTTCAATCAGCATCAGTTCATGCTAGTCTCTCCAGGTCTTTCTGAAATCATACTGCTGATTGTTTCTTTGAGAACAATAATATTCCATAACATTCATATACTATAACTTGTTTAGCCACTCTCCAACTGATGGGCATCCACTCAGTTTACAGTTCCTTGCTTACAAAAAAAGCTGCTACAAACATTTTTGCACATGTGGGTCCTTTTCCCATTTTTTAAATCTCTTTGCAATACAGGCCCAGTAGAAACATTGCTGGATGAAAGGGTAGGTACAATTTGATAACCCTTTGGGCATAGTTCCATATTGCTCTCCAGAATGCTTAGATTAGTTCACAACTCTACCAACAATGTATAAGTATCAGAGTTTTCCCACATGCCCTTCATCATTATCTTTACCTGGCATCTTAGCCAATCTGAGAGGTATGTAATGGTACTTCAGAGTTATCTTGATTTGCATTTCTCTAATCAATAGTGATTTAGAGCATTTTTTCATATGATTAGAAATGGTTTTAATTTCTTTATCTGAAAATTGTCTGTTCATATACTTTGACTATCAATTGAAGAATGGCTTGTATTCTTATAAATTTGAGTCAATTTCCTATTTTTTTTTTTTTTTTTTTTTTAGAAATGAGGCTTTTATCAGAATCCTTGCATGTATTCCCACCCTCCTCCCAGTTTACTGCTTCTCTTCTAATATTGTCTGTGTTGGTTTTCTTTGTACGAAACCTTTTAACTTAATTTAATCAAAATTATCCAATTTGCATTCCATAATGTACTCTAGTTCTTTAGCCTCAAATTTCTTCCTTCCCCAGAATTTTACAGTAGATTATACTTTATGTCTATATCTTGAATCCATTTCTAACTTATCTAGGTATAGGGTGTTAGGTGTGGATCAATGGCTAGTTTCTGCCATACTAATTTTCAATTTTCCCAGCAATTTTTGTCAAATGGTGAGGTCTTTTCTCAGAAGCTGGGGTCTTTGGGTTTATCCAGTGCTAGATTACTGTAGTCATTGACTGTTGTGTTTTATAAACCTAACCTATTCTACAAATGGACTACTCTATCTCTTTGCCAGTACCAAATGGTTTTGATAGCTGCTAATTTTTAGTATAGTTTAGGTCTGGTGCAACTAGCCCACCTTCATTTCCATTTTTTCCATTATTTCCCTTGAAATACTTGAACTTTTGTACTTCTAGATGAACTTTGTTATTTTTTCCAGCTCTGTAAAATAATTTCTTAAAAGGTTGATATGGGGGCAGCTAGGTGGCAGAGTGGATAGAACACCAGCCTTGAATTCAGGAGGACCCAAGTTCAAATCTGGTCTCAGACACTCAACTTAGCATCCTAGCTAACTTAACTTCCTAGCTGTGTGACCCTGGGCAAGTCACTTACCCCCAGCCTCAGGAAAAAGAAAAAAAAAGAGTTTGATATGGCACTGAATAAGTAGATAAATTTAAATATAATTGTCATTTTTATTATATTAGCTTGGCCCACCCATGAGCACTTAATACTCTTTCACTTGATTAGATCTGAATTTATTTGTGAGGATCTAAACTTCTTAAATCTTTATTTCCTTCACATCAACTGTGCTCCTGTGATTCCTTCCATCTTAAATAGAAATACCATTTTTATATTTAGATTAAATATTTGAATCCTGAGGTGATTTGGTTCTATGTAGCCTACAAGGATCAAAAAACCCTGGACAAACCACATTGCCTTTCTGGGGCTCCCAGAGCTCCCTTCTCTCATCTTAGGATATTCGGTGAGTAGAGGGAAGAGGAGGGGAAGGAGGCATGATAAATACAATATGACAATGGTAATATTGCAAGAACTTTTGTGCTTGTACCACAGGATTTTGAGGCTTGCAAGGATGTGGCAAGTAGCATTGGGGCAGATGGAAAACACCATCAGAGAAAAGCAGAACCTTATAAGGGAAGCCAGGATTTACTATAAATTCAAAAATCTTATGATTTAAATATTAGTTGAACAATGTTTAGAAGATTGCACAGAAAGAATTGAAATAGGATTGCATTACCATAACATATATCCACGGGCAATTCACCTGCCTCCCATGGCCCTCACTCCTATATAAAATCATGGACTTCAAAGGTAGAGAGAAGATAAGGAAACTGATCAAGTATCATATCCCAAGTCTCACAATAAAGTTTCTTAATCCAAGAAATAGGTTGTTTGTATGAACTGTGAACCAGGAAGGGTCTGTACAAACTGGATGATAAATCTTTTCTCCTTAAGTTTAGTCAGAGAAAGAAAGGGCAAATAATATAGAGTCTTTGATATAATCATGATTTCTAATCATGATCTTAGTAACAATCTTAGATGAAAATCAGAATATAGAAAGAATTGGGTTTAAATTTAAATTTGAAAAAAAAAAAAAAAAAGTTTTTTTTCGGTGAAAATAATGTACCTGAATATACAGAGGAAACTGCAGGGTAGAAACATGATAGGCCCCTTTTGCAGCTTGTCTTGGAAGTTCTTAAAGTTACTATGAAAATCAAATTCTGGCCTCAGATTGTTAATCTATGTAGACTTTATTTTGTTTTGTACTTAAGCTATGGATAGCTTTAAAACAGACCTTTTAAGTTTCATTTATTCAACTCTTGGAATTTTTTAGCTGTCTTGACTAAAAGATATACTTTTCATTAATATTCAAATAGGCTAGTTTCTCCTTTCCCACACTAGCAGAGTTCATCATATATATTGTAGTCCCATTACCCCTTTAACTGCTAGTGGAAAGATATTATAATATATAATATCATAATATCTCAGAGAACTTTGGGTGAGAAAGGAAATATCCCAAATTTTCAGGAACTGATGTAGTGTATTTAATTTTATCCATTAAAGGCATACAATGCACAAATTCTAAAACATGTGACTTAAAATTCTGGTCTCAAAGCCTCACTGCAAAGTCATACTACAATAGGTAAAAGTAATCACTATTTCTAATTGACAACACAATTGAAATATTACAAGCAGAAGAAAATAGTCTATAAATTACATGGCTAGGCTGATTTTAAAATTATGTACAAATAGGAAAAGGAAAATCTAGATCAAAAGGAGAAAGGATTGTTCCTTTGTGATTAGCCAAGGGAAACCCACTGAGAGACACTATGCACCAGTGCTTTCTTTTGTGTTCAAAAGTGATTAAATTTTTCAATAAAAATTGTTCATAAAGAAAGTTGGAACCCTTCTGACAGGCTGCTTATTCTAGCTTTTATTTATGCTGTGAACTCCAGAAAAACTAAATTAAGAGCTACAGGACTAAATGAGTGTAATTTCTTTTTCCTGATGGGAAGACCTGGGGACTAGATATAGAGATGTTGTCCAGTAACCTAATGCCTATCTTCACTGGTTCATTTCACCGATTTAATTCTAATATGATGATTATCATCATTTTTAGAAATTCCTTGATTTTATTTTCATATTCACAGTACTTATTCCAGTGTCACGTACCCAGTAGGTGCTTAAAATATATTGAATTGATTAAATTCCATTTGACAATTATTTATTGTTTAGGATGGTGCTAACAGAAGGCAGAAGACAAAATACTAAGAAAATTTAAAAAATATTTTAATGATATAGAACTGAAGCCATCAAACATGTCATCCACTGACTACAACATTCCCAAGTGCTACCAGAACCAGGTTAAAATATGACTGGGAAACATTTGAAAAATAAAGAAAAATATAATAGAACATAGGTAATATTAATATGTAATTTTAGGGCAATATGCATCTATAGGCAGGGTTTATTGGTCTCATTCCTATTTGAATAGGACATCCTCTCAGAGAAGATAAGTTCTGAGCCCTGAAAAAACACCTGGACATCACATCTACCTGCTTTCATTCATTTCTTTCTGTGTAAATAGTAGATAATATTAAGTATTAAGTACAAGAAAATTGTATATTCTGATCCAACTCTCACATAAGTGTGAATGTCATTCATTTCTGTAAGCAATTCTCAATGTTACAACAAATGTTTTCCCCTAGTGCATACATCTTTTTCTATATTCAGACAGAACACTCCAGAGTACTCAGTTCTTCTAATATCACTTATTTCATCACTCTTTTACTGTAATTTTACTTCTAAAATATTAAGAGATTCAACTGTGGTACTTCATTGTACTAAAAATAAATTTATCTCAAATGCTTTATAACTCTATTGCTTCTACTCTTTGTCAAATTAATTGTGGTTTGGGAAACAAACAAATGAATCAAGCAATACAGGATGTAAAAACAATTTTCAATAAATAGGACTTCTTTTACTATTTAATCTCTTTTCTCCCACTGACTTAAAAACATCTGTCAGAAATAGGTATAAGCACCATCTTTCTCTGGTTACATAATGTTAATTATAATGGGATTTCACTACAAATAAAATCTTAATCATGTTGGCTATTCTCCTCTATGTTCCTATTATTCATCTTCTGATTTCAAGCTCATTAAATCTACCACTTGACAAGGTAAAAACAGGGGGAGGCACAGGAAATGGAAAAACCATTTGGTGCAAAGGTCACAAATAATAATTTTCTTGCAAAATTGTTGAAAAGTAATGGGAGAAATAACATTTTCTTTGAAGACAGAACTATGCATTTTATAGAAGTTTGAAAGAATGTTAGACTAGAAGTTTAATGAAAGCTTTGCATTTGAGTCTCCATTCTGACAATTGCTAGCCATTATACATACATACATATATGTTTGTAATAGATTAAATATAAATGAGTGGGTCTGCATGTGTGTGTGTGTGCATAGACATTGATTATTGTAAGGGCATATAGAGAGAAAAATTTTAAAAATATAAGAAGTTAGGAAAATTTTCTCATTTTTAAAGTTGGCCTTTAAATTTCTTTAAAGAAAAATAATAACTTGATAAAATATTAATATTCCTAATTGACTTCAGGCCATGAAAGAGCTCAAAAGGGATTTTGAAAATAAAGTAAGAGAGGTAGAGGAAAAAAAATGGAAAAAGAAATGAAAGTTATACAAAAGAAAATATGAAAAAAAAAACTAAATGAGGAAAAGAATTCCTTAAAAAAAAATGGACAAATGAGAAAGAAGTTACAAAAGCTCACTGAGGAAAATAATTTGTTCAAAATTAACATTGAACAAAATACAAGCCAATGACTTTATCAGAAATCAAGAAACAACTAAACAAAATGAAATGAATGAAAAAAAAGAGGCAACTATCTCATATGGAAAACAACTGACTGACCAGGAAAGTAGATCCAGTAGAAATAATTTTAAAATTATCAAAAGTACTCAAAATCATAGATTTTAAAAAGAGATCCTAGACATCTTCTTTCAAGAAGTTGTTAGAGAAAATTCTCCTGATATCCAAAAATCAGAAGGTAAAACAGAATTTTAAAGAATCTACCTGCTGGAATACACAGAAGACACCTGACAGTGGCTGCTGGAAATCCAACCCAGACCTGCAGAATGGATCTCCTTATGAAAGAGGATGATACAAAGAGACTAAGAGGCAGTTGCTATTCTCTGACCTCTATGACTGAGAGACCTTTATGTTTTCTGACTTCTCTCCTCTTCACTCTGCATCCAATTTATTTCATTTCCAATCTACAAGCAACACCTGTGTCATTAAAGGTTGTTTTGTAACTCCCTCAAGTGTCACAATCCACAGCTTCAGAGGCTCTCAGAGAATTGACCTGCCCTTTCACCCAGGCATGGTTCTTAATATCTATCAATCACCTCCTGAAAGAGATCCCAAAAGGAAAATTCCCAGGGATAAGCCAAATTCCATAACTTTCAGGTCAAGGAGAAAATATTTTCTCGGGGCAAAGAATTGCAAATTTAGTGAATGCTCAAAAATTAGGGAATGTCTAAAGAAAGTATGATATGTGATTATGATGAAATACTATTGTACCATACAAAATCATGAGTATGATGCTCTCAGAAAACCTGTAAAGCCTTCAATAAACTCATGCAAAGTACTGTGTGAAAAGTAGGAACAATATTATAAGATGATCATCTCTGAATGACTTGACTATTCTCAGCAATTCAATGATCTAAGACCAATGGATAGGATTTATGATGAAAAATGCTATCCATACCCAGAGAAAAAACTGATTGCATCTGAATACAAATTGAAGAATATTTTTTCTATTATTTTTTTTTGAGGGGGGTAGGAGAAGTATGTGTGTGGCCATGTTTATTTTTTTCTCAACATGATTTTTATGGGAATGTTTTATATGACTTCACATATGGCATATCACTGGGGGGGGAGTGAAGGAGAAAATCTGAAACTCAAAGTTTTAAAATCAAATGTTAAAACTTATTTTACCTGTAAATTGGGAAAAATACTAAAAAGAAAAGAAAAAAGAAGTTGGGAGACTCCTTGAAAAAGGAAACAGAATTATGCAGAGGCCAATAGACAAATCATCATATTCTACATGGAAAAATAATATGGATAGAATGTAAAAGGAGGAGACACTGCTAAATGAAGGTGAAAAGTGAAGGTGCAGATGAGAAAGTGGTAATTAAAAAGTGGTCCATCATCCACACCCTGCATGAGATGAAATGTTTGAAGAAAATGGCCATGTGATCAATGCTATTGTTCTTTCATATCTATTCTTATCCCCTCATCATTCACACTCATATTCTAAATATTTTTCCCTCATCCCAATGAATTTTATTCTATCGTTCAAGTATGCTCTTGGTTTTGATTGGCACATCAATAAAATTTTTAATTGAAACTGCCCTAAGGAGCTAGCCTGAACAAATTTTAATCCCTCTTTGACAAGATTGTTTTTCAGATACCATTTCAGCTATCATTTCTTTTTCTTCCCTATCCTTTACTCCTCCTATGACAATGGAGTCTTCTCTTTTCTTGGCTAAACATTCATTATTTCTTGTTCTCTATAAAGCATACTACAGTGCAATTAGTGCCTTCTTATTCTTGGAACTTATCTCTCTTAATGATCATTACCTTTTTTTTTTTTTTTTTTTCTTGACAGCCATATAAAAGTGAAAGGAATTATTATTTCTCTCATGTTAAAAATCAATTATTGAATCATCTGAGTTTGTTCCTTCTCTTATTTTCTCATTCAGAAATCAGCTATTGAATGTTATCCAATCATTCTAACAATAGGATGAAATATTCAGCATGACCCACCTAGAAAACCTAAATCTAAACCTGAACCCACCTAGGAAAATTAAAATCTGATCAAAAGATAAAGAAATTCTTGTCCAGGTTAATTGGTGAATTCTAGTCCATTATATTTTAGTCAGATAGGTCTAAGTGGAAATGTATGCCTCCTTTTGTCTAGATTTCCTTGGGTTGGGAGTATGTGGCTGATTACAGATAAGTCTCTTTGTCTAAGTGATAAGTGATCAGAATCAAGTACCCTCACCCTTCATTAGAATAATGTTTCCCTCTAATATAATTGTGAAGTAATGGTCAGCTTATGGGACAAATTACATTAATAAATTTACTGTAGCTCTACTTTTTTCTTAGGAAGCATATTTTGAAAGATCAATACAGTTTATAAAGAAAAGTTTTTTTTTTTTTAATTTTTATTTTGGGATATATACATCTTTTATCAATTAGTTTAAAAAACACTGCTTTAGGTTGTTAAGACCTTCTGAGTTGATACTTTGGAAAGAGCACTGAGCTTGAAATGAGATTTGGGTTTGAATCCTGTATCCATCACTGTGGGAACTTGAGATATCCATTCAATACCTTTGGCTTTTGCTTTCTTAATCTGAAACATTAAGGAGTTGAAGTAAATGGTTCCATGGAGATTTCCTGCTCTACATATATGATGTGATGATCAATTAATTCTCTATAAATGACACATTCATAGGAATGGACTAGTGCCTTGAAAATGGAAAGGAATTTACTTAGTATACATTCTACCTCTAAGATCTCCATTTTTCTGCCCAAAACATCCATAAACAATGATATTGCTTAAATCATGTTGAAATATGAATGATGATTATGACTACTGATTCAGTAAACAAAACTGTAGTAATTTTATGTTGGCATAATGAAAACAAAATCAAATCAGCTTTCTGTTGAATTTCTTTGTTGAAATGGAGCAGGGATTAAAGAACCTGCCAAGGCAAAGTAACTTTTAAAATTAAGCTAAAAGGAAATAGCTTTATGGCTCTAGGCACATATTGCGTTAGCAGACACTTCAAGAAATAATTCAGGGCATCTCTATAATAAACCGGAAAAAAGTAACAATGAGTTAGAGAATTCCATGTAATTTTAATCATCACCTTTGGCAAAGCCAAGCAAAAGAAAAGCTTTCTGTAATAGTCCAGGAAAGACATGCATTGAGAGATAAAAAATTACACAATAGAAATAAGGTTTAAGTTGCTGAGCACAACATCTGAAGGGTTCTTGCAAGCTTCCAGAAATGTGCTGTGATGTTGGGTTGAGGAAATTTATGAATTTGCCAGAAACACAGATATCTAAAACAAAGTATTGGCTCTAGCCAAGACTGATGAAAATCACAAATAAGGATTCAATTAACATAGTAAATCTACTTCAGAATTTCTACTAAAATCACCATTCAGATTGGGAAAAGAAAAAAAAAAACCTGGCATAATCAACTTATCTTTCCCAGATTTTTCTACCCAGATGGATATTGATATCAAAGGAAAATGTGGGGAAGAAACCCAAATGTTTTTAGCCTGATCTTCAACTTTGAATAAAAGAACCTGAATCCAAATAAAATTATTTTATTATTAGTTTGATATTTTAATAACAACACCTACATCTATAGGATTGATTTCAATATTTTCCTATTATTTCATAGAATAGCTTCTTAGTTCCTAAAGCACATAAAAGGAAACTATAAACTTTAATTCTGAACAAATTCTTAGGGACACTATGACTAATAAAAGCAAGCAAAGAAAAAATTACAATTCTTGTGGTCTATTTACAAAGTGTAGAGTTTATTATCAAATATACTGTTTAGAAATGAACTGTGATTACTGGCTTAATTCCTATTAATGTGTATGCTATTTTGACTTCATCTTAAAGGACTGGGGTTTCCCCAACGTAGTATTCTGGATCTGGAAAAACAAGGAATTTAAATTTCAGATTTTTAAAGGATTTAGCCAATGTTACATAGGTTTTCAGCCTCACAGGATATGTCCTTCGAGTCTGGAGCCAGTGATGGCTTGTATACCACTATACCACACAACCTCTCCCTGTTGAAGATCTTTTCTGTCTTCAAAGTCCAGGTAGTATTTCCATCCTGAAATCTTCATTTGATTAGTCCCATTTCCTTACTAAAATAAAATGTGATTTGTATCTCTCTTCAAATTTCTTATGGAATTTTACTTGGACTATTTCTAAACATCGTACATCTTTAAATATCAGAGTTACTCTCCACTCTCTCACCCTTATCAAAATATAAACTACATGCCAGAAAGATCTCATGTTTGTCTTTCTACTGAATTCAGATCCCATCTCTATCACTTGTTACAAAGGCAAAAAGGTTTCCCTGATAGAGAGACAGGAGGAAGCATATGAATGGCAAGTCAAACTTTTATCACTATCCTGATTACTAATTTCCCTAGGATCCATATTGAGACAGCCTAAGACCTTTCCAATAATCTTGAGATCAAAAATGATTCCCGTTCAATGGTCTGAGCTATCATTCTGAGAAGCAATCTTTGAGGAGAGGCAGCCTGGTAAAGTCCTCTGTGGGTCGCAGAACCACAGCTACAAAATACTGAGAAAATAAGTTTTTTGGCATCAAATTTCATGTCATTTTAAAGATTAGAAAAGTTAGGAACTAACATGATTTATATCTTAATGACTTTGTAGAAGAAGCATTGACATCTGCTTTGGTGAGGATTATTTTCATCTGATTTGCAGATGAAATCTTCCATATTTGTCATCTTTCCATTATCAGGTAAGCTCATTGAGAATAAGAACCTTGTTTCCCAGACTCCTCATTTTTAATTGGAAGGATTAGAAAAGATGACCTTGACCTCAAAATCTCTGCTGTTTCTAATTCCATGCTTTTTTGATCCTATGACACACATTATAAAACTATGTCTTCCATGTAGCAATCCTCTTTATTATTTGCTTCATTGAGTATTGGTTGAGGGACCACTACATGAAAGTCAAAAATATTGGTGTACTACAGAACAAAATTAAAGGGAAAAGAAGTCAAAAAATAAATTTCTGATCCTTTTAGAATTGCAATCAAGGAAGGAAAATTACAAATGCCCAAGTATATAGACTAAACAAGGATGGGAGAGGGAAAAGAAAAGTAAAAGAAGAAAAAGAACATTCATTTTTTGCCTTAATACATATGATGTTTAATATTTAATATCTCTGTTAGACATAAAGGTAGGTGCTAAAATTGAAAAGATTACTTCAATGACTCTCTGATATCTCTGTGATGTCATCAATGTAGGCATTCCATTCAATGAACTGATCACAACTTATATTTGCCTTAAAAGTCCTCTCCTAACTCTTCCAATAGGAGTCTATTCAACATACTGAAACCAATTATCTAGTTCTTATTATATATAAAGGGGATGTGAATACAGCTGCTTACAATGGCCACACATGAAGTGTAATGAAGTGTGAAAAATATTCTTTGGTTATTCCTCATTCTTGTCACCTGAGTGACCTAGATGCTTTTCTAATCTTACATTTGTATAATATCCTGTATGTCTTTTTCCATAAGTAACTCTTCACTGGCAATGGGAATCATACTCATATTCACTGTGTTCCTTTCAAAAAAAAATTTGAATGATTCACAAATTTGAATTTTTAGACCTTTGTATTCTATATCCCAATTTATATACTATAAGAATATTGATATTCAAATGTTGACTTTTGTTTTAAGAATTAGGTTGGCATTGTTAAAAGTACTGCACAAATTCTCAAAGGTAATCTATCTTCTCCATCTTGTGTTAAGTTCCTAGGCACAATTCATTATCATCATCAGCATCTCTCTAAGGAGTAGGTACCAATAGAAGAACTAGTGGATTAGTTCTGGAACCCTACTGTCTTTGGGAAAGGGTTAATAGAGAACAATACATACATATATGTATATTTATATGTATATATGTATAAAAGTCTTTTCTACATTTAAAATTTTCTACATATACATAGTTTCTACGTTTTTACACTCTATGAGATGTTAAAGATAGAGATTGTAGAGAGAACTCGATTCATTTTAGATCTAGGTTAAGGAGAGAACAACATATACATTTAGAAAGGAATAAAAGTCTTTTAAAATTATAAAGAAATGAGGGTGAGGGAATAAGATGAAAGGGCATAGAAGAGCAAGTAGATTAAAAGAAATGTGATAAAGAGGGAGCAAGATATACATGTGGAAGACTATGACAGTCTTCTAAATTCAAAAAGAAACAACAGGGAAGGGGAAAAGGAAGGAATAAGGGAAGGATCCTTGCAGAGGAAGTAACTTAAGTAATAGGAGAGAAATGTAGTAGGTAGAAGTAAAGCAGAAGAGGCAGGTGGGAAGGGAAGTAAGACCCACAGACATAAAAAAGATCAGGAATAAAATTTATTAGGTAAAAAAAAAGTAGTAATCATGATCTTAAAGTGAAAATAGATTTAACCAAAAGAGAAAAATAGGGAAACTACATTATATGTCAACCATATTAATCAATATTGTTTCAGACTATTTAAAATAACTAGACAATATAAGGTTGGAATATTGCTGTGTTGTAAGAAAAAATGTGATTGTGGATTTAGAAAAAAATAAGGAAAGACTTAGGCTTCTTTATAAAGGAAAATGTTATTTGCCTTAAAAGAAACAGAGTACAAAAAAGCATAGTATTGTGTTACTATCTATAACTATATATGTGTATGATTATAGATATTTATGTATATGTTTGTCTATGTATGTGTGTATATGTATAGATGTTGGTGTATATATATATATATATATATATATATGCATATATATGTAAATGAAGTGCACAGCAGAGAAAATAAAAATCTAAAAGGAAGCAAAGAAAACATAGCTCTGAACACAATCTCTAGTATTCATTATATAGGTTTTCTTGAAATGGAAATTTATTCCTTTATATTTTGAAACCTCTCATGGTCTGCTGTGCACATGATAATTAAGTAATATTTTTAGTGATTAAAAAAAATAAGTATCAGTGAAGTTCTTGGGACTTTCTAAACATCAGAGTTTAAAAAACACATAGCTTTCCTACATTTTTACAATAAAGATATTATTAGATTCAACTTTTGTGAGTGATTATTGATCTCAATCAACCAGCAAACATATATTAAGTACATACTATATGCCAAGCAGTGTGTGAAGATTTAGGGATAAAAATAAAAACAAAAACACAAAGTAAAACAAAACAAAAACAAAACTGTAACAGAGTCCTTCATCTCAAGAAGCTCACAATCTAATGTGAAGAGCCAATAATTAAAAATATGTATAAAGAAGTTATATACAAGGTAAATAATAAATAAATAATAGAGGGGAGTCAGTATAATTAAGAGGGATTGGAAAAAGCTTTCTGTAAAAGATTTAATTTTAGTTGGGACTTGAGGAAAGCTGAAGAAGTCAGGAGCTGGTACAAAGAGGAAAAATCTTTCAGGCAAGGAGTTGGGGGAGACAGAAAATGTCTGGTGCCAAAAGATGAAACAACTAGTCACCATCACTAGCAGTATCTGTTAGGGAGTATAGTAAAAGAAGACTGAAAAGGTAGGAGGAAGCTAGTTTATGAATGGATTTAAAATGCCTAAAAGAGCTTTGTATTTGATTCTGGAGGCAATAATGAGCTTCTTGACTTTGAGTAGGGGAATGGTATGGTCAGACCTAGGTCTTAGAAAATCACTATGGGAGCTGAATAGAGATTGAAGCAAGTAAAAACTTGAGGCACACAAACCTATCATCAGTCTATTTCAATAGTTCACACATGAAGGAATGAGGGCTTGCACTAGAGGGATGGTAATTCCCAGGTTGCTAATATGAGGGATTGGGAGGATGGTGTGGTCTTTCATGGTAATAAAGAGAATGAGGGATAATGAGTTCTCATTTGGAAATGTTGGATTTAAATGTCTACTGGAATCCAGTTTGAGATATCTGAAAGACAGTTGGAAATGAAAGACAGAATGTTGGCAGAGAGGCTGAGACATAAGAATTCGAATTGAAAATTAGCAACATGGATATGATAATTATATCCATGGGAACCAATGAGATCCTCAAGGAAAGTAGTATAAAGGGAGAAGAGAAGAGGGCCCAGGACAGAAACTTGAGAGACATAGCTTTGTGTGTGTTCTTGATATGAAAGAAGATCCAACAAGAGATTGATAAAAACACTTTGATGTATGGGATTGCTTTGTCATCTAGGGGAGGGAGTAGAAGGAGGGAGGGGAAAATTTGGAAAAGTGAATACAAGGGATAATCTTGTAAAAAATAATTACCCATGCATATGTACTGTCAAAAATATAATTATAAAAATTAATAAAAAAAGTTTAAAAAAACAAAAACAAAAACAAACAAACAAACAAAAAAAAGAAATGACCAACAGGATGATTTCAGAGAAGCCTGAAGACGTATATGAACTGATGCTGAGTGAAATGAGCAGGACCAAGAGATCATTATATACTTCAACAACAATAACATGTATTGGTCAAGCTGTCATTTGGGGGAGGGGGTGGAGGGAAGGAAGGGAAGAGTTGGAACAAAAGGTTTTGCAACTGTCAATTCTGAAAAATTACCCATGCATATATCTTGTAAATAAAAAGCTATAATAATAATGATTTTAAAAAGCTAAAAAACACTTTGACAGTAAAAGGAGAAAAAGAAAAAAAAATAGTGTCCTGAAAGCTTAGGGGGGAAAGAGAGTATGAAGGAAAAGAAGCTGATTAAAAGCACTGAATGCTGTAGAAAAGTCAAGGAAAATGAGGATTAAAAAAGGCCAATTATTGGGCAACTTAGAGATCATTAATAACTTTGGAGAGAATAGTTTTAATGGAATGATAAAATCAAAAGCTAATTTATAAGATGTTAGGAAGAGAGCAGTAAGAGAGACAGTAGAATTACTTAGTGTAGAGGGTATTTTTGCAAGTTTTTGCTCCAAAATAGAGAAGATGTAGGATGGTAAAGACATGACCATAAATGTAGAGCAGTAGTAGATTGGTCAATAGACATTAAAAAGTTGAAAATAATTAATAGGGTAAGGATAAAGGGGGTGCAGTTTATTCAAGGGAATGAAATGGAATGAGTGCTTGAACAGGTAGAGCTGTTAGCTGTTGTAGGAAGTAGGATCACTTCATCATTTGACATAGACATGAAGGAGGTAATAGTGATAGAAGGTATCTGAGAGAGAGAAAATGAGGAAGAAGAGAGAAGAGAAAACTCATGAAAAATGGCCTTAGTTGTTCCAATAAAATCTGAGGGAAGAGATGCAAAACCAAGATGGCAGAGTAAGGGCAGGAACTTGTCCAACCTTTCCTCCAAACTGCTCCAAGTTTCTTTAAATAATGGCTCTAAACACATTTTAGAGCATCAGAATACTCCAAAAGATGGAGCAGAACATTTTCCAGCCAAAGGCAACTTAGAAACTCAGCAGAAAAGGTCTGTGACAGGAAGGGGGAATACTGGAGACAGGCCCTGGTGTTGCCCTGGCCCAGCCCTGGCCCCCCTGGGCCTGACCTCTGAATCAGTGGCAGTACTGGTGCCTTCCAGACCTCTCATCCCAGAGACAACAAAGAGGACCAGGAAAGTCAGCAGAAAATGTTTGTGAAACTAGTCCCCAGTGTGCAATCCCTGTGCAAATTGTCCCTAAATCCAACCTGGACCCCAACGGCAGCAGGCCAGGACATCTGGAGCAGTAGCAGTGCTGGAGACTTCTAGTCTCTCAGAATGGGGACACCTGAGGAGACTCTGAAGGTCAATGGAGAGAATCTGTGGTAAAAAAGTGGGAGTCTAGTGTGCAGTCCCAGCACAGCCTGAGGCAGCAGAGCCCCTTCCCAAGCCAGAACATCAGATCTTACAACTCCAGTGAGACAGGTCACTCTTAACAGCTCCAGGCAGGAAAGAGCTCTTGTCAGGTTCCTTGAAGAATTTCTGAAAACAGCTGCACAAAACCCCTGAAGTTTGGGACAGGGCACTGCTTGGAAACAGACCTCCTTTAATAAAGAATTTAAAGCTGAGTAATGGACTAGGAAAATGAATAGAAAACAAAAGAAAAAAAAAGTTTCTGACCATTGAAAGTTATTATAATGATAAGGAAGATCAAAACACACTCTCAAGAAGATAATAAAGTCAAAACTTCTATATTCACAGCCTCCAAGAAATTAAAATTGGGCTTAAGTCATGGAAGACTTGAAAAAGGAATTTGAAAATCAAGTAAGAGAGAAACAGGACAAATTAGGGAAAGAATTGAAAGAGGTAGAAAAGTAAATACAGAAAATTAACAAGAAAAAGATTGCTTTAAAAGGCAAAATTGGCCAATTACTTAAAACAAAAGAATTAAGCAAATGGAAACTAATGACTTTATAAGACATCAAGATACAATAGAGCAAAACCAAAAAAACCCCAAAAAACCTGAAAAACAAATAAGAAAAAAATTGTGAAATATCTAATTGTAAAAACAACTGACCTGCAAAATAGAGTCAGGAGAAATATTTTTTAAATTATTGGTCTACATGAAAGTCATGTTGGAAAAAAGAACCTGGACATCATCTTTTAAGAAATTGTCAAGAAAAGCTGTCTAGAGATTCTAAAACCAGAGGACCAAACAGAAATTGAAAGAATTCACTAATCACCTCCTGAAAGCTATCCCAAAATGAAAATTCTATTATATAATAGCCAAATTCCAGAAGTTACACATCAAGGAGAAAATATTGCAAGAATCCAGAAGGAAACAATTCAAGTATAGTGGAGCCATAATCAGAATAACACAAGATTTAGCACCTTCTACATTACAGGATCAGAGGGCTTGGAATGTGATTTTCCATAGGGCAATAGAGCTAGGATTACAATCAAGAATCACCTATCCAACAAAATTGAGTATAATGCTTTAGAGGAAAAGGTGATCATTTAATTAAATAGAGGATTTTCAAGCACTCATGATGAAAATACTAGAGATGAATGGAAAATATGATTTTCATTCACAGGACTCTGGAGAAGGAAGTAATCAGAAATGTGATATCATAAAAACAGAAATGTGATATCTGTTTTCATTCCTATATGGGAGAATGATACCTGTAACTCATTAGAATGTTTTCATTGTTATGACAGTTAGAAGGAGTGTACATAGCCAGAGAGCATAGATGTGAGTTGAAAATGAAGGGGTAATATCTTTTTTAAAAATAATGAAATTGAGGGATAAGGGAGGAATGTACTGGGAGAAAGGGGAAGGGAAAAGTGGAATGGTGCAAATTATCTGCCATAAAAACAAAGCAAAATATGTCTTTACAATGGATAGGAATATGGAGAGGAGATGGTGAGTGTGTGAACCTTACTCTCATCAGAACTGGCTTAAATAAGAAATAACATATAATCAACAGGGGTAAAGAAATCTATCTTAACCTGCAGGAAAATAGGATGGAAAAGGGATTTTGGAAGAGGGGGGGGAGGGTGGTAAAAGAGAGACCATATTGTGGGAGGGAATGATCAGGAGCAAAATACTTTTCAGGAGGGGCAGAGTGAAAGGAAAAAAGAATAAAGGGGGGAAATACAATTAGCAATAGTATTTGTAAAAAAAAAATTTTTTCTCTGATGAGATTTTACTAATCTATGAAATATAATAAGCAGGATGCTCTCAGGGGGAAAAAAAATAAAAACTTTGTTCTCCATGAACAAAGTGAAATATACTGTGTACAAAGTAATATCAGTGTTCTGGGATCACCAGCTGTAAATAACTTTGTTATTCTCAGAAGTACAGTCATCCACACCTACTCTGAAGGACTTATGATGAAAAACCCTATCCAAACACAGAGAAGTAACTGATTCAGTCAGTCTGAAAATAAATTGAAGCAATTTCTATTACTCTCTCTATCTCTATATATTTTTAGCTTAATTTTTCAGGACTTTTGTTTTTATTAGAGTAGGAGATCTATATCTATAGTTTCTTTTACAATTTGAATGTTATGAAAATTTTTATATAAAATGTGATTTTTAAAAATTGTGAGTAGGGATAAGGAAGAGAACTTAGAACTCAAAAATCTTAACAACAAATGTTAAAAATTGTTTTGAATGTAACTGGGATATTAACTGAATATTAAATAAATAAAATGTAACTGAATATTAAATTAATAAAATATTATTAAGTTACTAATTATTTCAAGTAGTTTTTAGTTCATTTTCTAATTATACTATCATATCATTTGCAAAGAGTGATAGAATTACTGGACTACCCAAAGCCATGATAATAATATAAAACTATATAAAAAGAACCTGTACAGGATCTTTCAAGACATTATCAAGGAAAACTACAAATTGCTCTGATATTCTAGAACCAGAGTATTAAAAAAAAAAGGAAATAAAAGTAACCATTGGCCAACTCCTGAAAAAGATCCCAACATGAAAACCCTCAGAAATATTATAGCCAATTCCAGAATTCTCAGGTCAAGGAGAAAATACTGCAAACAGTCACAAAGGTACAACAAATATTGAAAAATCACAGCAACAATTACACAAGTTTAGGAGCTTCTGCATTAAGATATTATGGAATCAAAAGAGCTTGTATTAGAAGCAAAATCAACTACCTAGTAAAAGTGAACTGAATCTTTCCAAGAAAAAAATGGAGATTTACTGAAATAAAAAAACTTTCAAATATCCTTAATGAAAAGGTCGTAGATAAACAAAAAATTGGAAAGAAATAGAATAGATAAATCAACCAAACTATCACTCTTTACAAGTGATATGATAGTATAATTAGAAAATGAACTAAAAACTACTTTAAATAATTAGTAACTTAAGCAAATTTTCTGGATATAAAATAAATTCACATAAATCATTTGTTACGTACAAAACTCAGCAGCAAGAGATAAAAATATAAATTCCACTTAAACTAACAATAGATAATGTAAAATACTTGGGAGTCTGCTTGCCAAAACAAGTTGATGAACTATATGAATACAATTAATAATTACTTTTCACATAAATAAAATCAGATGTAAAGAATTGGAAAAAAAATTGTTCATGAGAAGGTTAAGCCAATATAATAAAAATGACAATTCTACTTAATTTATTTATTCAATGTCATGCTAATTAAAGTACTGAAAACTATTTTATAAAATTAGAAAAAAAAATAAAATTAATTTGGAAAATAAAGTGTGGAAATTATTTTTTTTTAATTTAAAGTAAAGTGGCCTACCTGTACCAAATATCAAATTATATTATAAAGTGGCAATCATCAAAACTATCTAGTATTGTCTAAGAAATAGAATGACAAATGAGTAAGAAAAATTAGCCACACATGATACATATTAATATAGTATTTGAACAAAACAAAGATCTCAACTTCTTGGATAAAAACCCATTATTTGCTAAATAGTCTTAGGAAAACTGGATCACTGTGGCACAAACTAACTTTAGACCAACATATTACAATGTAAACCAGGATAAGGTCAAAATGAAAACATGATTTAGGCATAAAGAATGATATCGCAAACAAAATTGAGAACAAAGAATGTTTTATCTATTAGATCTATGGAAAAAAGAAAGGCTTTTTGATCAAACAAAAGATAGAGAGCATTATGAAATATAAAATGCATAATTACCTTAGTTAAATTGCCTTAAATTAAAATGTTTTTGAATAAACAAAACCAAGGTAATCAAGATTAGAAGGAAAGCATAAATCTGTGAAATGTTTTATAGCAAGTTTCTGTTGATAAAGGTCTCATTTCTAAAATAAATAGACAACTATGGCAAATGAATAAGAATACATATCATCTCCCAATTGATAATCAAAGCATATGAATGAGCAGTTTTCAGATAAATAAAGTAAAGCTATCTATAGATATATGAAAAAATGCTCAAATCATTGTTGATTAGAGTAATAAAGTTGTTAACTGATCCAAATATTCTGGAGAGCGATTTGGAAATACATTTGAAGTGCATTCAAACTATGCATACCCTATGATCTTGCAATACCACTATTAAGTCTGTATCTCCAAGAGATCATGAAAAAAGGAGAAATGACTAACATGCATGAAAATATTTGTAGCAGCTCTTTTTGTGGAGGCAAAAAAATGGAAATTCAGGGGATGTCCATCAATTGGGGAATGGGAGGGAAATCTGTATATGAATGTAAAGGATTACTATTGAGGTATAAGTAATTATGAGCTGATGGATTTAAGAAAAAGCTGGAAACATATAACATGAATTAATGTAAAGTAAAATGAGCAGAATCAGAAGATTGTACAGAATGACAGCAATGTGTTGTGTGTATGATAATCATCTATGAATGACTTGGCTCTTAGCAATAAAAATGATTGAAGAAAATTCCAAAGGACTCATGATAAAAAATGCTGTCCCCGTCCAGAGAAAGAACTGATAGAGTCTGAATGCAAATCAAAGCATACTACTTTCACTTTGTTTATTATTTTTTCTTTTTTACAGTGTTCCTCCCTTTCTCCCCATTTTGGTCTATTATTTTATAACATAATTCACGTTTTAATGACTAAGCATATTCAAATATGTTTAACATAACATATAAACATATAAATTGTTTACTATTTTAGGGAGGAAAGAAGAAAGGAAGGGACAAAAATATTTCAAAAATGATTGTTAATTCTTACTTTACATTTAATTGTAAAATGTATATATTTTTTTCTTTAAAGCTTTTTATTGTAAAAAATATGCATTGGATAAATTCCAATATTCATCCTTGCAAAACCCTGTGTTCCAAATTTTTCCATCCCTTCCCACCACCCCCTCCCCTAGAAGGCAAGTAATCCAATAGGAAATGCAATTTATTAAAAAATAGAAGTGTACAAGTATTGTGGGAATTCATTACAAGGAGTAGAGTATTCACTTCTGAGTAATGTGAGCTAAATCTTGAAGGATGAATATGATTTCCACTGTCTAGATATGAGTGCATTTTAGACAAGCAGAATAACATGAGCAAAGAGTTAAAATATTTATAATAAAAATAATGTAAGGCTTTCATCTATGAAGGTGAAGAGACATGGAATCACAGAAGTTTTGAGAAGGCATGAAAAAGTTTAGGGAATTCTTTATGGAGAGCCACATGATGAGTTGATAAAGAAGAAGGAGTAGGATTGACTAGTTTCAGCATTGACCCAATCTCCATTCAGTAATATGCTGAATATGGAAATAATTCAAAGCTAATGTTTGTCAGAATATGATTGATGGAATAGTATGGGGTAGAGGGGTTAAAAAAAAAAAGAAAGAAAGAAAAGCAAAGACACTGTAGACTTGAACTGGTTTAAGTAAAGGTCAAAATGGGAACAAAAGGAATAAATGATTAATCAAAGAAAATGACCCATGAGGAATTTAAGAGGTTACAGGACCAGAAGTTACAGTATGGATAAAGAGAAAAAAAATTCATGAGAGGGGTCTGTGTTGAAATCAGAGGCAAGGTGATGCTCTTCCCAATGAAGGCTGGAAATTGGGACAGACATAAATCTCTGTCCGGGTCAGATGAAGGCCCAACTTCATTATTCTATTCCCTTCTGTTCAGCTAGGAAAAGAGTACAAATGTGATTAAGATAGAGAGTGCATAGTAGAGAAAGTATTCTAATTCTGCACCATATTTGTTTTTCCTCTTCTTTCAAAGGACAAGCACAGCAGGAAATGGAATGCCTGAAGTCAATGAAATGTCATTTTACTTTGCCCAGAAGACACAGCATTCTAGTTAGGATATCAGCTCAGCCCCACAAGTTGGAAGTTGCCTTATACTGGCACAGATGGAAATCATTGTTTGGGGCAGGGTACAGTTATCTGAAGGAGATGAAAGATTCCTGGCCTGGACTCTTACCTCCCTTTTCCAGGGGACACACTATGTCCAGAAGGAGGTGTAAAGCATAAGGTATGTGGTCAGAAGAATTCTTCTCATCTAAGGAGACTGAATGTTATTTAAGGGTCTTGATGTGCTAAGTGGGAATCCACAAATAGGACTTCATGGAGTACTTTGCCATCTGTTGGAATTTTCTCTCGGATTCTGTTTTGTATGTTGGAGATGGTCCGTGATGATGGATACTGCTTCTGACAAAGGGATGTTACTGTTTTACAATTCACATCATAAATGGAGTCATCAAGCAAAATCATCTTTATTATTAAGTTTTTAAGGGGATCTTTTTATGATTTGGATATAGAACTTAGAATTATTTTTTTTAATTCTTTATATTCTTATAGGGAATTTGCTTTTATCAAAAAGTCATTTGTGGGGCCACATGTAGAACTATAATCTCTCTTAATGCTTTGCCCAATTCAACTCAATATTCATTGTTAAATATCTGTTCTATCCATAGCACTATGTAATGTCCCAATGGTCCAAAATTGAAAAAAAATTGTAGATTCTTCTTAAGAAGCTTCCAGTCATAGTAACTTCCAGTAAGTAGTAAGAGAGCGTCACTATAATCCTCATCTACTCAGGAATATGTATTAAAGTGCAAAGGACAAAAGTAGGACTTTTTATACTTTTTTTTCTTTTAATTTTTGAGTTCTAGGTTCTGTCCATTATCCTCACTCAAATACTTCCATAAAAGGAAAGTGTGAAAGAAAACATAGGTCTCCCATTCTAAAAAAAAAAAAAAAAAAAAAAAAAAAAAAAAAAAAAAAAACTCAAGAAAAAATTAAGTTAAAAAAGAAAGAGAAAGAAAGGACTGTTTCAATTTGAATTCATACACAATCAGTTTCTTCTCTGGGCATGGGCATGATTTTTCATCATAAGTTTTTCAGGGTTCTCATGGATTATTGTACTACTGAGAATAGTAAAGCCATATATAGCTAGGCATCCCAGAACATTGCTATTACTTTGTATACAGTTCATTTCACTTTGTTTGAGTTCATAGAGGATTTGCCAGTGTATTTTTTTTTCTGAGAGGATTCTGCTCATTATTTCCTATAGAAAAATTATATTCCATCACAAACACCATGCTTTATTTAGCCATTCCCCAACTGATGGACATCTTCTCAATTTTCAATTTTTTTAGCCCTGAGAGCTGTTATAAGTATTTTTTTTGTACATCTAGGTCATTTTCCCTTTTTGAAAATCTCTTTTGGTATTCATGCCTAGTAGTGATGTTGTTAGGTCAAAAGTTTTGCATGAATTTTTATCCTTGGGGCATAGATCTTATCTTTTGATCATTCATCAATTGAAGCATGGCTCTTATTTTTATAAATTGCACTCAGTTCATACTGTGTTTGAGAAATGAGACCTTATCAGTGAAAATTGCTTCAAAATTCTTTTTACAATGACCATTGCTAACTGTCTTTCCCCACAATTTCTCTATCTTTTCACCCTGTCACTTCTCAAAAGTGTTTTGTTACTGAAAATCCCTCCCCCAAAATGCTCTCTCTCTCTTTTTTTTTATCACCATCTCCCTTTCCTATATCCCATTCCCCTTCTATTTTCTTGCAAGATAAGATAGATTTCTATACCTATAATCCATATGTGTGTTATTTCCTATTTGAGTCAATTCTGATGAGAATAAGGTTCACTAACTCTCTTCTCCTCCCCTTGTTCCTCTCTACTGTAAAATCTTTTTTTTTTTTTTTTTTTTTTTTTTGCCTCTTTTTATGGCAGATAAGTTGTACAATCCCACTTCTCTCCTTCCCTTTCTTCCAGTACATTCCTTTCTCACCCCTTAATTTCATCATTTTAAAAAATGATGTTAACTCTTTTTATTCAACTCGCACCCATGGTCTCTGTCCATATATATATATATATATATATATATATATATATATATATATATATATATATGAAATTACTTCTAATTGCCATGATAATGAGAAATTTCTAATGAATTACAATATCATTTTTTCATGTAGAAATATAAATTAATAATGACTTATTAAGTCCCTTATTATATCACTTTCCTGATTACCTTCTTAAGTATCTTCAGAGTCTTGTATTTAAAATAAGATTTTCCACTCAGTTGTGGCCTTTTCATTATGATGCTGCTTGAAAATTCTCTGTTTCATTGAATGACCATCTCTTTCTCTGAAGGATTATACTCAGTTTTGCAAATTAGGTGATTCTGGGTTGCATCCTAGCTCCATTGCTCTCTAGAATATCTTATTCCCAGCTCTCTGATTTTGAAATGTAGAAATTGTTAATCTTGTGTAATTCTGACTGTGGATCCCAATGATCTTATGATGAAGAGAGCCATCTAAACCCAGAGAGAATTGTGGGAACCATGTATGGATCACAACACAGTATTTTCAGTCTTTCGTTGTTGTTTGCTTGGATTTTGTTTTCCTTTTTCTTTTTTCTCTTTGGATCTGATTTTTTTTTTATGTAGTAAGATAATTGTATAAATATTTATGCCCGTAGTGGATTTAACATATATTTTACCATGTTTAAAATATATTGGATTACTTGCCATCTAGGTGAGAGGGTGGGGGGAAGGAGGGAAAACTGGAACACAAGGTTTTGCAAGGGTCAATGTTGAAAAATTATCATGCGTATGTTTTGAAAATAAAAAGCTTTAATTAATTTTTAAAAGATACGAGCTTTTTACCTCCTTTTACAATTGGCCAATTTTGGTTTTAAATCATTCTTCATCAGCATTTTTTATTTCCTTCTGCACCACTTTTATTTGTTTCCCTAATTTTTCCTCTATCTCTTTTAATTAATTTTTAAAATCCTTTTTGAGCCTGAGCTCAATTCTTACTTTGTTTTGAAAGCTTTGGATATAGGATCTTTAACTTTTTTATTATTTTCTGAGTCTGTGTTTTGAACTTCTCTGTCACTACAGTAACTTTCAATGGTCAGAATTTTTTTTTTTTTTTTTTTTTTTTTTTTTTCTGTTTTCTGCTTGTTTTCCTAAACTATTACTTGGCTTTTCAGTTTTTGTTAAAGTAGAGTTCTGTTTCTAGGGTGGAAGGTGGACTGTTCCAAGCTTCAGGGCTTTAGTGCAGCTGTTTTCAGAAATCATTTTGGGAAGCTGTCCACAAATTCTGCCCAGGACTTATTAGGATTGTCCCTGCCCTATGTAGTTATAAGATCTAGTGTGCTAAAGTCACTTTGCTGAAGCCAGCAGATTGTGGCTGGGGCTGAGCTGGTACAGCTTGCTTTGAAACTGCATATTGGACTCCCATCTTGCTGCCACAGACTTTCTCCACTGAACTTCCAAGACCTCCCTGGTGTCTCAGGGCTGAGAAGTCCAGAAGTCTCCAGAACTTCTGCTAATTCAGAGTTCCTATCTCACTGACACTGAGTGTATCTGGCCTGGGCTGGGGCTGGAGCAGCATGGTTGAAATCTGTGCAGGATTATGCACTAGTTCTACAGACCTATTTTGCTGACCTTCCAAGTGCATTTTGGTGTCCTTGGGCTGAATAGTCTGAAGCCAGCAGGTTTGATACTGATTCAGAGACTGAGCAGGACCTGGGGCTTTCTGGATCCTGACTGCACCAGGACTGCATGCTAGACTCCCATTCTCATGTCACAGACCTGTTCTGCTGAGCTGGAAAATGTTCTACTGTGTTTTTGAGTGTTCTAATGCTCTAAAATTTGTTTAGAGTCATTATTTAAAGGAATTTTCGAGCAGTTTGGGGGAGAGGTTGTGCAAGTTCCTGCCTTTGCTCTGCCATATTGCCTCCACCTCAGAATTAGGACTTTTAAAAATGAAATAGATAGCAGAAAATCACTTTTGCAAGTAGAACAAACCAGGTTTTCAAAAAAAATTAATGTCAAAATTTGATGACTCATCTCTAGGCATCAAACAATTGATTTTCTCCTTTATTTTCTTTTTCAGCTGTCATTTTAATGAGCTGATTAGGAAACACTATTGTTATAATCTCAGAAGACTGGACTCTATCTTGCCCCACCCATTAGCTCTTTTGCATCCTTTTCTTTCTTCCTCTAATTATTTTCAGTGTGAAATATAATATCTAAATCTATATATTTATAAATCCATATAAATTTTGTATTTGATGGATTGAAGTACATGGCTAACACTTTCCTCCATGAACTAAGCATATTCTATAAGACTTTTATTATATATGCAGTTGATGTAATTCCTCTGGAATCTATCTCATATTTTCCATTGACAAAGCAAATTGCCTAGTCTAATCTTCTTTTTAATTCTTAGACTTATTAGTTAATTAATCTATTGACATTCATTTTGATCTTTCTGTCTCATTGTATCACAGACACAGATATACACTCACCACTGCTTTGGACATGTGCTTAAATATACCTCTTATTATTCCAATTCTTGGATATAATGAAGGTCATATTTAGGTCAACCTCTTAATTGCTTATATGTCTCCTTATCTGCACTCAGATTGCCTAGCTTTTACTCTCATTACATCTCACTTCGACTAATCAAAAAGTCTTGTATAATTGGTCTCTTTGCTTCAAGCCTCTCCCCAACTCAATCAGTCGTCCTGTCCCTCGAGTTTTAGCATAGTGACTGACACATAGTGAGCAATTAAAAAATATTTGTTGATGGACTGAATGACTAATGGGCATCTAATAAAACCCTCAATTTAAAAGATGAGAAAATGGAAGTTCAGAAAGGGTAAGAAAATTTTTCCCAGCCACAAATCAGGCAAATAGCAGAGCCAAACCTTAAATTTATATTTTCTAATTCCAAATCTGGCCCTCAACCTACTGCCATATACTGCCATATATGCGTTTGATCCAGAATATATCTAAATCCCTTCAAAAGTAAACCACATTGGTGTTATTGTAATTTTAATTTGTTTGCTTTTTCTTTTATGATGTCTTAGAAGAATTGTATTTTTTTTATTTGATAAATTTTCAGTTGTATCTTTGCACTGTCAGCACTTAACAATTTCACATAGTAGGTATTTTATTATTCTCAAAAAGTATTCATTAAGTGCTTAGTGTGTAAAACACTGTGCAAACAATGAAAGGCACAATGATAACACATTCTAATTAGGGAGGCAATATATAATCATATATTATATTATTCATATATTAATAAAATCATCTTGAATGTAATTGAAATATATATACAGTATTAATTGTAGGTATCTGAAATTATTCAATTATCCATCATATATATTTCTAATTTTTACATTTTACACTTAATTTTAGATTTTACATTGGGAGAACTGTTATTAAAAAAAAAGAAAGAGAATTTAAAAACAAAAAGCACAAAAATAAACAAACAAACAAAAAAAAAACCCACCACTGGCTTCTCAGTGAAGAAGGAAAAAAAAATGTGCTATCAATTGATCAATTATATAGAGCAAGTCTTCCTGCCAGCCAGACACCATTCAAGATTCCATATTCCTTACTACAATCTGCTCCTCAGCCTTAATCCGATCCTGTCCAAATGGAGGAGAGAATGCCAAATGCGCTGAGCTGGAGAGTGGCGTGGGGATGTAGACATATGTTTGAGCCTGAGATTGAAGAAATTGTACTTGTATCCTCTTAAGCCACGTTGAAGCCGACTTGGATACTTGAAAGGCTAATGTATTTAAACCACATTACTACCTTATCTCCAGTGAAAAACCTTAAGTAAAATTGCCTTAAAATAAATATCAAGGATAGCTTTCATTCACAGCTTTAAACTCAGGTGGGAAACATAGCAGAATTTTGGCCTAGGAAATTATAAGAAAAGCACAATATTCCACTACATGACATTATGGGATGCATTGGCAAGAGAACTAAAGCTGGAAATTCAATGCATTTTCTTGGCTTGTGGCTGCACATAAGGACAGCAATACTATGGAGAGAAGTCTGCTTCCAGAAGCAATGGAAAATGACAGCCTGTCATGGCCACCATTTCCCAAAGACTCATTTCTCATCATATATACCATGGGAAAAATACACAAGCACTTTCACACACATATTACATGAATTCATTGTTGTGTTTAACATATATCCATCCATATACACAGGTATGTATTTATGGAGCTAATCTAGTATAGAACAAAGATAATTTAAAAATAGTAAATCTGAATTAAAAACAACTTTGTTATTGATTTTAGGATTCTTATCTAACATCTTTGAACATCAGCATCTTCATGTGTAAAATAGGGATAATACTTTCATCCTATTATCACAATATTTAGAGTTGCTATATTATAATAATACAATATGTTGTCTCTAGAATCAGGACTAATATTAAGGTCCTATTTATTTCTTATTAATGTAAGTTTTGTAATTATGAGTAAAATAATCAAGCTCCTTACTTATTTTTACCTAGCTTTGAATTACTTGATTGTCAGTTTCCTGATTTAGAAAGGAAAGGGATTGTACTAGACACCTTCTGATTTCTTGTCTATCTCTAAATAAATTAATGTTCTATCTAGTCCAAAGGCATCAAACTCAAATAGAAATGGATCCCTGTGGACAAATTATTAACTTAGAAAATTACAAATTAACAATATTTTTATTCTATTATTATTATTATTATTATTATTATTATTATTATTATTATTATTTACTTTAACAATTTTCCTTAATTTTCTTGGCTCTCACTTGAGTTAGACTGCATTCTTGTCTATTTTTTCATGATATTGATTGGCAAATGAGGCCCAAAGAAGGTTAATAGTAAGACCAGAGATTTTATATTAGAAGCAATCTCCAAAGTTCCAGTTACACCAATTCCCTAATAAGGAATTTAAGTGACTACCATGGGGCCACACAATAATTATCATAGATAAAACTCAATGCCATATTCTCTGACTCCAGTTTTAGGATTTTTTCCATAATAATACAAAAAGAAGACACCATGAAGTAGAGTAAAAATTTGAATCCATGTCCCTTGGCTCAAGATTGGTTTTCTGTCTATAAAATCATCCTGAGATCACATAGCAACTAACATCTGGAAAATGAAGACAGGTCCTCTGACTCCAAACCCAGTTCTCTATCTTCCTCAAAATGCTGGTATCATTATGAGAAAAGAGCACTGAAAACTTTTCATTCACTTTTAGCAATTGTGAGGTGTGATTATTAAAAATGTCTCAGAATCCTGTGACTGAGAAATCCTCAAAATGAGCTGTGTCAGTTAACCAAGTGTACCATTTCACTGCACAACCCCATATTGCATCTTCAGAGAAGGCAGCTTTGGGAGTAACAGGCCACTGGGAGTGCTGATAAGGCTTCTGGGTGCACTGTCAACAGAATTCTTTACTTGGTCCTTTGCATCAGCGAAATATGAGAACTTGCCAACTTAAGGTCACCATTTTTTGCTGATTGTGGCTTCTCAGTGGAGAAATACAGGTGTAGATCACATTCTTCTCTGCCTTTCTCCCACCTCCCCTCCCCTTACCAAAAATTCCACATCTGTTCTGTGTAAAGTAATTAGTGGAAGGTAATTAAAATGAAGCATTTAGAAGTTGATTTAGAAAAAAAAATGGATTTTTAGGAATGTCATAGATAGAAAATTACAAAGGGAAACAAAATATTAGCAATGTCTTGAGGTGATGAAGAGGGCATAGTTGAGATGTGTCAGCCTAAATTTATAAAGACAAGATCTGAAAACACAGGCACCTTTTTTTCAGGTTACAGATTCTTTTGATGAGATAAAAACATCCTTTATGTAGACCTAGAACCTAAATCTGTGGTAAAGGCACTGAATCTGGTAAGATTTTAATGAAATGGGGGCAGCTAGGTGCTGCAGTGGATAGAGCACTAGCCTTGAATTCAGGAGGACCTGAGTTCTAATGTGACCTCAGAGACTTATCACTTCCTAGCTGTGTGACCCTGGGCAAGTCACTTAACCTCAGCCTCAGGGGGGAAAAAAAAAAAAGATTTCAATGAATTCTATAAGTATATAGTTTAAAGGTAAATTATTACTCCAAGCTACAAATAATAGTATCCTATAAACACATCAGAAGGACATTCTCCATGTTTGGAAAGACTGCAAGTTCTCCCTCTATCATTTGAATATAATCCTTTTTCTCTTCCAACACATTAGGAATAATAAGTCAACCCTTCCTCATCTGAATTATTGAAACAGACTCCTAATTGATTTTCTCTGCCACAAATTTCTCCATAGTCTAAACCAGGATTTGAACAGCTGCCAAAAGTTGTATTCTTACACCATAAGTCTTACCATGTCATTTTCCTACTCAATAAACCCCAGTGGTTCCTTATTGTCTCATATAAAACATTAATACTGTTGTCAAAATCTGGCTCAAACCTTTCTTTCCTGGTAGATTTCATATTCCTATTCCTCAAAGACTTTACTAAAAGACATGAATGAAGACAATCAGCCCAGCATGTTAAATTATTGCTATATAACATGAATCTTCTATTTTTTATTATTGATAAGATAAACAAATTTTTTCCAATTAGCAACATAACTAAATATTCTTAGAATTTCATTCAGGATCTTTTCTAAAAAAAATTTTTTTCCATCAGGAATGCTTAAAAATTCTTTATTTCATTAAATTTCAATATTTTCCATTGAAGAACTCTTAGTTTTAGTTGTAAACCCAAATCTGTTGCTTCCATTAATATCATATCCCAAACTATCTACTCTTTAAATGGGGCAGCTCTTAAAAGTTATGTAATTATGTCCATGATTCCACAGTATTTCAATGGCTTTTTTTCTGGCTGTTTGAAGTCATTTTTCTTTGCTAAGGGAACTTTGCAATTTGGATGTCATATTCTTGGGAATTTTCATTTTGGAATATCTTTTAGAAGATAATTGGTGGATTCAACTTCCATCTGAATATATGGATTTCATATCCAGATTTTATATCAGGGAAGGAATTTTGTGATAATTTCTTAATCTATCATCTCCAATCTCTTTCTTTGATCATGTCTTTTAGGTAGTCCAATAATATTTAAATTATCTTTCTTTTATCTACATTTTAGATTGTTTTGTGTTACTGATGAGCTATTTCACATTCTTTTCATTTTCCCCACTGTTTTATTATTTCATGATGTCTCATAGTCATTGGCATCTACTTGCCCAGTTCAAATTTTTAATGAATTATTTTCTTTTTTATGAATTATTTTCTTTAAATTGGCCTGTTTTGATTTGTAAAGATAGATTTTTTTTTTTATCAATATGTGTTTCCACCTCTTTTTCCTTTGGTTTTAAGGTATTATTTTTTCATTATTTTTGTCCCTATTTTAAACCGAGCTGTTAATTGTCTTTTCATAATTTTCTTTCTTTGTTTTCATTGCTAATTTTTCTTTCTACCTCTCTTTTTTGATCTTGAAAATATTCTTTTAAGCTCTTCTAGGAATTCTTGTTGGTCTTCTGTCCAATTCACATTTTCCTCTGACCTTCAGTAGCTGTTTACTTTCATTGTATTTTGAGTTTTAATTCTTCTTTATTCTGCATCTTATTCCTTTTTGTCACCATGATAGCTATGTGAAGGCTTAATAATATATAATTCAGGTTTGCAGACTTAACAGAGGTAGAGCCAAGATGGCAGAGTGAAGCCAGAATGCTGCTTGAGCTCTCTCAGTTTCTCTGGAAAACTACATGAAAGCAGAAACCACAATCTGAACAGAATCTGATGGAATGAAACCAGCTCAAGATAGACTAAAACAACTTCAAGAAATGCCAGTTTTACTAGGGCAAATGGGGTGTTCAGCCCAACTCAAATAAGACTGGGAAAGCTGGTCTTAACCACAACAAAGCAGCAACTAAGACCTTCAGTTCTGGCTCAGTGGAGAGTAGATCAGTGGGTCAGCTTCCAGTTCCAGACCAGAAGGAAAATTCTGGGAAAGTAAGTTGTCTTTTTAACAGCTCAAGCAAAGCCACCCCTGAAAACACAAGGGGCCCCTGTGTTAAAATTCAAGGCTCTGATCTGAATAGGAAAAGGAAAAGGGAGAGAGATAAACAGTATCTGAAGATTGATCTCATCTGTTTGGGCTCTAAGATGGAATAACTACTTAATCTTGTAGTTGGGTAAAGAAATTTATCCAACCCTATAAAGAAGTATGAGGAGAAAGAGGAAAGAAAAAGGAGGAGCAGGATGGAAGGGAGGGCAGAAACACTAGGTAAAAAGATAAGAGAAGGGGTGATGAATGATAGAATGCAAGGCTTTGGGTGAAGTGGGCCAAAAAAAACACATGACTAAGAACAGGGTGGAAAAAGAGAATAAAAGCGTGTTGAGGGGAGAAAATAAGATGGGGGGGGGAATATAAAACTGGTAATAATAATTATGGATGTGAATGGGATGAACTCTTGCATAGAAAAAGAATGAAGAGCAAAGATGATTAATAAAGTCCTACAACATGTTGTTTACAAAAATAACATTTCACACAGAGAAACACATACAGAGTAAAGGTAAAAGGCAAGAACAGAATTTATTATACCTCAGCTAAAGTAAAACAAAACAAAACAAAAATAAAACACAGGACAGGCATTCTGATCTTATATAAAGCAAAAGTAAAAATAGATCTTTTTAAAAGAGATAAGGGAAGAAATTACCTCTTGATAAAGGATACCATAAATAATGAAATAGTAATGTTACTAAATATGTATAAACCAAGTGGTAGAGCAGCCAAATTCCTAGAGAAGATTTTTAAGCCAGTTCCAGGAAGTAATAGAAAGCAAGACTATACTAGTGGAAGACCTCAACCTTCCCTTCTCAGAATCAGACAAATCTAACCACAAAATAAAGAAGAAAGAAACTCGGGAGGTTAATAGGATCATGGAAAACCTAGATATGATAGGCCTTTGGAGAAAATTGAATAGGGACAGAAAGGAATACACTTTTTCTCAGCAATACATGGCATCTTCACAAAAATTGACCATGTATTAGAGCATAAAAACCCTCAATCAAAGGCAGAAGTATTAAATGTTTCCTTTTCTGATGGCAATTCAAAAAATTATATTTACTAAAGGAGCAAGGAACAATAGAATAAAAAACAATTGGAAATTAAATAATCTAATTCTAAAAAATTAGTGGGTCAAACAACAAGTCACATAAACAATCCGTAATTTCATCCAAGAGAATGACAATAATGATACAGCATAAAAAACCCTTATGGGATGCAGCCAAAATCTTTATTAGAGGAAATTTTATATTTCTAAATGGCTACATGAACAAAATGGAGAAAGAAGAGATAAATGAGTTGGGGCATGCAACTAAAAACATAGAAAAAGAACAAATTAAAACCCCACAATTAAATACCAAATTAGAAATTCTGAAACTCAAAGAAGATATTAATAAAATTGAAACTAAGAAAACTACTGAACAAATAAAACTAAAAGTAGGTTTTATGAAAAAAAAAAAACAAAATAGATAAACTTTTGATTAATTTGATTAGAAAAAGAAAACAAAAACCAAATCACCAGCATCAAAAATGAAAAGGCTGAACTTATCTCTAATGACAAGGAAATTAAAATAATAATTAGAAGCTATTTTGCTCAACTGTATAGCAGCATGTCTCACAATTAAGTGAAATTAATGAATATTTACAAAAATACAAATTGCCCAGATTAATGTAAGAGGAAATAAATTACTTAAATACTCCTATTTTAGAAAGAAAAAGAAATTGAACAAGCCATTAATGAATTCTCCAAGAAAAAAGTCTCCAAGAACAGATGGATTCACAAGTAAATTCTACAAAACATTTAAAGAACAATTAATTCTAAGACTATGTAAGCTATTTGGGGAAAATAGTTAAAGAAGAAGTCCTGTCAAATTCCTAATATGACACAAATATAGTAATGACACATAACTCAGGAAGAACCAAAACAGAGAAAGAAAATTACAGAACAATCTCCCTATTTAATATTGATGCAACAATTTTAAATAAAATATTAGCAAAGAGACTGCAGCAACTTATGAGAAGGATAATACACTATGACCAAGTGGTAATTAAACCATCAATGCAGGGTTAGTTCAATATCAGGAAACAACTATTATCATAATTGATCATATCAAAAATAAAACCAATAGCAATCACATGATAATTTCAATAGGTGCAGAAAAAGCTTTTGATAAAATACTGCACCCATTACTATTAAAAACACTAGAAAGCACATGGATAAAGATAGCTTTCCTTAAAATAATAAGTATTTGTCTAAAATGAACAGCGAGCATTATTTGTAATGGAGAGAAGCTGGACCTATTCCCAATATGGACAAGAGTGAAACAATGTTGCCCATTATAGTCACTATTATTGAGGATTATTCTAGAAATGTTGGCTTTAGCAATAATAGAAGAAAAATAAATTAAAGGAATTAGAATAGTCAATGAGAAAATAAAACTATCACTCTTTGCAGATGATATACTTAGAGAATTTTAGAAAATTATCCAAAAACCTACTGGAAACCATTAACAGCTTTAATAAAATTGCAGGATATAAAATAAATCAACATAAGCCATCAGCATTTCTATATATTACTGACAAAGCTCATCAACAAGAGATAAAAAGAGAAATTCCATTTTAAAGTACTGTAGACAAAACAAAATACATGGGAGTCTACTGCCAAGACAAACCCAGGAAGTATACAAATATAAGTACAAAACACTTCTCACACAAAAAGTCAACTCCAAACAATTGGAAAAATATCAATTGCTTATGGGTAGCCTAACATAATATAATAAAAATGATAATTCTGCATAAGTTGATCAATGTTTTCAGTGCCATACCAATTAAACTGATAATAATTATTTTATAGAATTAGAAAAAATAACAAAATTCATCTGGAAGAACAAAAGGTCAAGAATATCAAGGGAATTAATGAAACACACACACACACACACACACACACACACACACACACACACACACACACACAGAAAGAATGGTTACTTAACAGTACCAGACCTAAAACTATATTAAAAAGCAGGAGTCATCAGAATCATTTGGAACTGGCTTAGAAATACAGTGATGGATCAGTGGAATTGATTAGTTACACATGACACAATAATTAAGATCTGTAATAGTTTAAGTACTTGATAAACTCCCAAACAATACTTCTGGAAAAACGACTTATTATTTGGTTTAGAAAAATGCTGGGAAAACTAGAAAATAATGTCATAAACTTGGCATAGAACTACATCTCACATCCCATTCCAAAATAAGTTCAAAATGGATACATAATTTGGTTATAAAGAAAGACATCATAAACAAATTAGAACAGCAAGGGATAATTTGCCTATCAGATTTTTGGAAAAAGAAGAATATTATTGTTTTACAAAAAATGGTGAACAAGATTTACATGAACTGATGCTGAGCAAAACAAGCAGAACTAGGAATATTTGTACACACTAGGGATATTGTACACAATAACATCAAGAATGTGCCATGATCCACTATGACAGAACTGGTTCTTCTCACTGGTTCAGTGATCCAAAGCAATCCCTATAAACTTTGAACAGAAAATGCCATCTACATCCAGAAAAAAGAAACTTGAATGTAATCAATATATAATATGTTCACTTCTTTTTTCTGTTTCTTTAATCCTTCCCATGTTTTTTTTCCCTTTTGCTCTTATTTTTCTCTTTCAACATGATTAATAATGTTCATTAAAAATTTGTAAATTTACTAGGGAAAAAACAAAACAAAACAAAACATGGTAACTATGTCCAGGGTCATTTATTGTTTTTTTTTTTTTTTTTCTTTTTTCTATGTTATTTCTTATTTTCTAATTACTATGTTATATATTACTATATTCAAGTTGGGCTCTGTTTTCAGTATGGGTGGGAAAAGAGCACTATCACAAACTAGGCTTTTTTCTGCTGTTTTGAGAGGTAATTCTAGGAGTTTGGAAGCTTTTGGTGTTTCCAGTGTGAGAAGCTATGTGGTCACAGTTCTCCTGGCATATGTTCTGGTCCTCTTCCAAAAAGGTCCCCTGATTGGTTGGAATTGCAATTGAAGCCTCTCTTTAGGCTATCTGATCCCTAGGTAGTAGAAGTGTTCTTGTTTTTTAGTCCCTGATGTGATTTTATAAGGGCATAATATCCTATTATTTTTGTTATACTTCTTATACTCCTCCTCACTAGATTAATTATTAGGACATTTCATCTGGAAGTTCACTAGCAGTCCGTGGGGATTTCAAATCACCTCATTTTCTTCCCATTTCTAGCCACCTAGAATTTCACTTAACTAATGAATCCACATGAAATAATTCCAAGTGTCCAAATTCAATTTGGAATGCACTATATATGTTATAATAATAATAATAGTTATTATTATTATTATTTGCTTCCTATAAGAAACAAATATCATCATTCTAGAATCTAGTGTTGGCTTTTAACTTCTCATTGTAAAAACAGAATCTGTAAAAATACTCTTTTTACAGATACAGGATATAGGAGGATCCTTGCATTCTTTATTTGGAGAACACTTGCACAAATGTATATTGATCGCTAGGTTTTATAATGAAATTTGCTTGACATAGCTTGCTTCACAAATGAAATGAACATTGACCTGTCTGATTGCATATTGACAATGGAATCATCCCTAGATACAAGAAGTCTTTGTAGATACTGTCAAAGAAACTTAAGAGCTGACAGATCTGAGGTCTGGGTTCCTTTGCAAATAGAGGACATTAGCTTTGAAGCAAAATTTGAGCCTCCTTCAAGGATTGGGAATGGAACAATGAGTGAGCATCCTTTTCTGCTGGCTCTTCTTCAAAATCATCCTATTTTAGAAATGGAGGTGCCAGTTGAAGGAGGAGCAAGAAGACTTATCTACTGAAAAAAAAATACAGGTATAAAACATTCTCAACCTATCAGAGGAAATTGATGTCACTTGAGGAATGTGATTGGAGTAGAGGTCAGCTTAATTTTCTCATCTTTTTAATACAATGACATTTAAAAGGGGCTAAACTCAAGAGATTAATTATTTAAAGGGAAGTCTATTGTTTAAAAGTAAAAATAAGTACCTTTCTATGGTAAACCCAGTTTCTAAAACATTCATGGTGTATCTATCCAGGTGAAATTATCTAATCTTAGAATATGCCTGATTATCTTTTCCTTAAAGCCCAAAGCCTATTTTGAACTTTCTGATTACTCTCTGGTGCCTCAACATCATTCTATTGACTCAGGACCCCAACCTTAGTGAGGTGTCAATATCACTCTCAATAATTATTTCACATATCTAATCTGTTGTCAGATTCTGTGGTTTTTATCTTTGCAGCAATTTTCCTATATATTTTCTTCTCTACACTCACAAGGTTATCTGTATAACAGAAGCCCTTAAAACTTCTTGTCTGGATTATTGCAATTTCCGTGTTTATTAAAATAACTTTATTTGTATTATTTTCTGATTTTTATGCCACTTTAATTTCCTCTGTAATCCTTTCCCCTTCCCTTCTAGAGAGCTATGTCTTATAATAAAGTTATTTTTCCCCTAGAGAAGAAAAAAAGACTTAAACAACAAAATTGAACAATATATCTTTTTTTTAAATGGGATGGTTTCCTGGAAGTTGAGGAGAGGGAAAATGTTGAAATCTAAATACAGTGATTCATCATTTCGTATATTTCTCTAATTATCTGTTGAAAACAACCCTAAACAACCCATCTAACCTTATTCTACTTATTTCTCAAACTGAATTCTATAGTCAGGCCAAATTGACTTCTTTTTCTCTTTCCCCACCCTGACTTATTCACTTCCCTCTCCCATTTTTGTACCTTGCTTTTCTTGCTCTTCTTCTCAATATATCTTGGAATCCCAAGATTAGCTTTAAGACTCCACTAGGGTGGAGTGAGATCTTTGAGTAAGATCTTTCATTCCCCAAGGCCAGTTGATAGTATTTTCATTTCTTATGGTGTCTTGAATTTGCTTTATAAGTTACTTGTTTACCTATTGTATGAATGTTTGTTTGTGTATAAAAACATATGTGTTAAAATGTAAGTTCCTTGAGAGAAGAAACTGTTTTGCTTTGATTTGTATCCCTACAATTTAACATAGTGCCTGCTATATAAAGGTTGTTAAATTCTTGCTTACTATCTGTTTGCAAAACAGGGAAAGTTAGAATAATATACTGGATGTGTACCTGACAATGGAAGAATTAGAATTCATAGCATAAAGTGTGTTGCTGGAAAGAAACTTGGAAAATAACTCGTCTAACCCTATTATTAGTTCAAGAGAAGAAGGACCACATGAGTTAAGCAATTTACCCTCTGTAGTATTTATCATAGTCAAAAATTTGAAATTAGGTTTTCTGAATTGAGAATCTAATCTAGTTGGAAAAAGTTGCAGTCTAAACATGCTCATAGGGAAAATGATGAACCTGTGAAATCTCCAAATCACTTGCAAAACTCTTAGCTGGAGATGAAGAATTTGACCTATACTATATAAAGTAGAATTGCAAAATCTCAGTTTTCAGATTGCTAGATTGGGTTATACTCCCCTACTAGAAAGTAGGGGAGATTACATTATAGAGTTGCCATTTAAATCTTCAGTACCTTCTTAATCCACTACCATTTTAACTAAAAAAGATGTATGGTTTCACTGATATGAAGAGTCCCTCTGCTAGCACCAACTGTAAAGCTTTCACAGTTTGCCAACTTGATAATTCGCTAAGGCAAAAACAAATTATATCAGCTAATTGACAACCATTCCACAATGACTGTCTCTAAAATTATCAAACTGCTCCTCAAATCACCAGTCCCATTACATTACAGACAATGTGTTCAGAACCTTTTTGGCTTGATAGGACCAAAGAGAGCTTTTAGTTCACTGGCCTAGGCTTCAGGAATTGAGGGTAATTTTCTACCACATAATGGCAGTTCAAAGGAAGACCATGGGAGTATTGTACTCTCTGAACCAATTTAATGAAATAACCTCTCTGCATATTCTTTGACCCAGCAATACCATTACTAGGTCAGTAAAGAGATAATAAAAATGGGAAGGACCTACATGTGCAACAAGTATTTATAGAGCCCTTTTCATAGAGGGAAAATATTGGAAACTGAGGAGAATCCCATTCATTGGGGAATGACTGAACAAACGAATAAATATAATGGAATACTATTGGACATTAAAAATTGGTGAACAGGCAGATATCAGAAAAACTTTGAAAGGCTTATATGAATTGATGCAAAGTGAAATAAGCAGAACCATGAAAACATTGTATATGGTATCAATAACTGTGTCATTATTAATTATCATTGACTCAATTCTTCTCAGCAACACATTGATATAAGACAAATACAAAGGACTTGCCAAGGGAAATGTTATACCTGACCAAACAAAAAACCTTATAGTTTGGGAATACAGATCAAAGCACATTTTTCCACTTACTTTATTCTTTCTTATGTTTTTTTTTTTTTTCCCTTTTGATTGTGACTAATGTGGATATTGTGCTTTATACGATAACACATATATAATTTATATAATCTCTTACCAATTTCAGAAGAAGAGAGAAGAGGGAGAAAGAATAATTTGGAATTCAAAAAATCTTGTAAAAATGGATGCTAAATTGTTTTTTTGACCTATGACCAGGCCAAAAAAAAAAAAACATAAAAATATTTTAAAAATCCTTAGAATATTTATTCAACAGTACCTTCAATAAGGAACTTATTAAATTCCAAATATAAGTGATGTGCTCAGTGTATTCTATAAAAAAACAGTCAAATTATTACCAGGTTAATGGTACTAATATCTTGAAAACTTTATAGAGGACAAAAAGTTTTAATAAAGATATCTACTTCCAGTGTTAAATATTTTGATATTTCCACACATGAAGAAATGCATTTCCAAATATTTTTAATGTTACATATAGTTTTTTACAACACTCTATACACAAAGCCAGGAATTTGTCAGGTTACAACTCTCATTTTCAGTCTGTAATTAGCTTTTATTCTATTTTTAATTAAATCATTTTATTTTCAAAATATATGCTTAGATAATTTTCAACATTTGTCCTTACAAAACCTTGTGTTCCAAATTTTTCCCTCCTTTTCCCCCACCTAGATAGCAAGTAATCCATATATGTTAAACATGTGTAATTTTTCCACACATATTTTCACAATTATCATGCTGCAAAAGAAAAATAAAATCAAAAAGGAAAAAAAAATTGAAAAAGAAAACAAAATGCAGACAACCAACAATAAAAAAGGTCAAAATGCTATACTGTCATCCACACACAGTCCCAGGAGTCCTTCTCTTGGTACAGGTGGCTCTCTTCATCACAAAACCACTGGAACTGCCTCGAATCATGTCAGTGTTGAAAAGAGTCATGTCCAACAGAATTGATCATCACATAATTTTGTTGATACTGTGTACAATGGTCTCTTGGTACTACTTACTTCATTCAGCATCACTTCCTGTAAGTCTCTCTAGGTCTTTCTGAAATCATCCTGCTGGTCATTTGTTACAGAACAATAATATTTAATAATATTCATATATCATAACTTATTCAGCCATTCTCCCACTAATGGGCATCCACTTAGTTTCCAGTTTTTTGCCACTACACAAAAAGCTGCTACAAACATTTTTGCACATTTGGGTCCTTTTCCCTTTTGATGATCTCTTTGGGATAGTAAAATCCCAGGAGAAATATTGCTGGATCAAAGTGTAGGCACAGTTTGAGAGCCTTTTGGCCATATTTCCAAATTTCTCTCCAAAATAGTTTATCAGTTCTCAACTCCACCAACAATGTATGTATCACAGTTTTCCCACATCTCCTCCAACATTCATTATCTCTTCCTGTGATATTGGGCAATCTGAAAGGTGTATAGGGGTACCTCAGAGTTGTCTTAATTTGCATTTCTCTGATCAATTGTGATTTAGAGTATTTTTTCATATAATTATAGATGGTTTTAATTTTTTCATCTGAAAATTGTCTGCTCACATATATTGGCCATTTATCAATTGGAGAATGGATTAGCTTTTATTTTTTCTGTAATATATTCTTTCATGTTTCTATCTTCTGAAATTTGCATGATGATTCTGTTAGTCATACTCAGAAAATCAAAATGTTCATTTTTATTCAGGTTTCCAATTCCTAAATTCTCAGATTGTCCATTCATTCACTTCCTTAGTAAATCTATCACAGGAAATGCCTTACTTATGATACTCCATTTACCCCTTTACAGGAGGGTGATTTTTTTTTCCAAAAGAAAAAAGCATGGCCAAGAAAAGCTGGCAGGGACAGATAAAGCTATTTGTAGTATCTCTTATAGCTATAATTGTTGGCTATTAAAAGTTCGAGGAGGAGCAGTATTCAGAAGCTATCTCCTAGAAGAGAAGTGTTTAACCTTTTATTGTGCCATGGATTCCTTTGGTAGTGTGATGAAGTATCCCTTTTCATAAAATGTTTATTGCCTCCATTCACAAAAGAATGAAATGTTAAATTTCAGTTTCCAGTTTGGCTCAGGAAAAATAAAGTTCCTTTCTCAGCCTTCCTCCCCCTGCAAGTTCAGGGGCCTGAACTCTTTTCTTCAGACTCCTTAGATCCCACATTATCAAGCCCTTGCCTAGAGTTTTATAGAGAAACTTTTAAGTCCTTTAGAGTCCTTTGAAGAAAAAAAATATCCTATTAATCTTTGAATGATGTTCCTGATAACCTGACTAAGCAAAAATAATTTTCAAAATATTTCGTTTCATCTTGAGGAAAAAAAAAAAAGAGTCACTAAGCTTACTCCCTACAAAGGAGTTATTAATCCCACAGTGAAAATCAGACAGATTATTTCTAAAGGGTCTACTTTTCTTTATTAAATTACAGAAAGTGTTTCCTCCTTAACTTTGTAGTTTAGCAGTCTTAGCCTTATTGGCAAGCAACTATGAGGAATCTTCTCTGATACCTGTGGGCATAGTAATCTCTTCCTTACATTCACTTGATCTTATATATCTGTGAATATCTTGTAGTTTCTCTCTCCCCCAGTGGAATATAAACTCCTTGATGGAGGGCCTGTTATTAATTTTTTTTTTGCGTGTGTGTTTCCTGCACACATTATCTTTCATGCTGTAGAAACTTTTCATATCTATTGATTTAACCATGTCATCATCAGTTAATTCACATTTTACTTCTATATGTCTAGATGCATATTAAACCTGGCCAAAAATACTTTTGTGGTTGTTCCCTTTGAAAATAAGCATTGATTTAGTTGTTTTGTCCCTTGTGGAATTCTTTTTGTACCATTGCACATTTTTGAAATGTAAATTCTGGTCAGCATAAAGCTTATTTATAAGTCTATAATAAGCCATAGAATCTATTTTGCTAAACAGGAAGATGTACCAAGGTCCAAAAATCCAAACAGAAAATACGAACAAAGCCCATAGTTGCAAGGGAGATAGTTTAATTACCTATTTTCTGGATCAAAAGAGAAATTTGCAATTATTTTTCTGAGTAAGCTGCATATGACTTCATTAAATGTGTACGCAATACTACCAAAGGAATTAAGTCAGTTGTAAAGTCTGGATGAATTTTGAAGTTGTAGGAAAATTAGAAATGGATAAAATATTTTCTTATGAATAAATGTACACCTCAAGACAATTTTAGGAGAAATAATAACAACTATGGAACATGGAAATTATCTTGGAATCTATCCTCAGTTCTTAGCAGGAAACACTTTAACTCAGATGTAATAAAGACCAAATTTTTACTAAGCTCCTTACCAAATATAGGCTGTTCTCCTAATCTTAATACCTGGTTTCTGAACACATTGATGTAGTACCTATTGATGTAGAACCAGAAGTGTAATCATTAACTTTAATTCACACAACCTTTTTGTCATACAAAAACACACCAACTTCTTACAGCCTACCTTTAGACAAGGCTGGTGTCCGATCAGTTACACAGATTCTACCTGGATCCTACCTGGCCCTTCCCCAACTCCTCCCTAAATACTCTTAACTGCCCACATCCTGCCTTAGCTCCTTCTCTCCCCCTAGCTTTAAAAAGTTCCCCAATCTGGAAGCACTTTGCATAATCATATTGCATAATCCTATATGATTCTGTCTTGCTTAGTCATATTTGATCAAACCCATGAGTTATTTAAATGCAAGTTAAATGAGATCTTTGTGACCTGTGAGAAATCTTATGTGATTATTTCATATCTGTTTAATCACTATTCTAAAATTATGTTCTCCCAATCTATTTCACTTTGATGGGGAAAAAGCTTTTTTTTTTTTAATTTCATATTATTAGGTTGTATTTTTATCAAACCTTAACAGAGGCTGTGCAGCATACAGAAAATGAATGTTAAACTAGTTTTCAAATTAAGGCAAGATGACTACCCACTGATGATGTCATAATGAGAATTCTAGTCAAGCATAGTTCAAATAGCACCTAAAGCTTTTCCTCACTCTGAAGTTTTGAGGTTTTGAATATTATGTCACACAGAGGGATGAATTCATGCTCTCTCTATTCCCCCCCCATCCCATTCAATACCCTATTGCCTGATCTCTTATATATATATATATATATCAATACAATATATGTATTTATATGTGTGCACATATATAGTTATATATATATAGGTGTATGCATGTATGCACATAGATGTGTGTATGTGTATATGTATATATGTATGCATATATTGACCTGAAAGAAAGCTCAAAATCCATCTAGTGTGATAATTCATTCATATCAGGAAACCGAGGCCCTGAAAACTATATATATATTTTTTTCAAAATCACACAAGTGGTAAATACCAAAGGTCACGTTTGAACCCAGATCCTTTGAAGCCAAAACCAGTGCTCTTTCTATTATAATAAAATCTCCATTGGCAAATAATTAATCTTCCCCAAATTTTGATTTCTTCCTTTTGAAAATAGGAACAAGAGTACAAGAATACTATCATGAAAGTATTGTAGATGTGTTTATTTTGTTCCATATTTAGATCCTTTTTTGTTTTCTTTGAAATGTAATTTTTGTAAATTTAAAGCCTATTTATAGTTATATAATAAGCCATATTCATTACACTATTGTTAAGACTGAATTAGAATATTTTTAAATATTTTGAAAACCTTTGAGCACTCTAAAATTTAGCTGTTACTTAAATATTTTAGAAGAGTATATTATTAAAGATGACAATACTACCTAAACTAATCTATTTGTTCAATGCTATACCAATCAGATCCCCCAAATACTATTTTAATGACCTAGAAAAAATAACAACAAAATTCATCTGAAAAGAACAAAAGGTCAGACTTCCAAGGGAACTAATGAAAGAAAAATCAAATGAAGGTGGCCTAGCTATACCTGATCTAAAACTGTATTATGAAGCAGCAGTTACCAAAACCACTTGGTATTGGCTAAGAAATAGACTAGTTGGTCAGTGGAATAGGTTAGGTTCACAAGGCAAGATAGTGAATAAAAATAGTAATCTAGTGTTTGACAAACCCAAAGATCCCAACTTTTGGGATAAGAATTCATTATTTGACAAAAACTGCTGGGAAAATTGGAAAGTAGTATGGCAGAAACTAGACATTGACCCACACTTAATACCATATACCAAGATAAGGTCAAACTGGCTTCATCATCTAGGAATAAAGAATGACATTATAAATAAATTAGAAGAACATAGGATAGTTTACCTCTCAGAAGATAAACTGTGGAGGAGGAAGGAATTTGTGATCAAAGAAGAACTACTGATCACAAAATAGAACATTTTGATTATATCAAATTAAAAAGTTTTTGTACAAACAAAACTAAGGCAGACAAGATTAGAAGGGAAACAATAAAATGGGAAAACATTTTTACAGTCAAAGATTCTGATAAAGGCCTCATTTCCAAAATATATAGAGAATTGACTCTAATTTATAAGAAATCAAGCCATTCTCCAATTGATAAATGGTCAAAAGATATGAACAATTTTCAGATGAAGAAATGAAAACTATTTCTAGCCATATGAAAAGATGTTCCAAGTCATTATTAATCAGAGAAATGAAAATTAAGACAACTCTGAGATACCATTATACACTTCTCAGATTGGCTAGGATGAAAGGAAAAGATAATGCTGAATTATGGAGGGGATGTGGGAAAACTGGGTCACTAAGCACTAAGTATTGGTATGTATACATATATTGTATTTAATTTATACTTTAACATATTTAGCATGTATTGGTGTACCTGCCATCTAGGGGAGGGGGTGAGGGAAGGAGGGGAAAAAGTTGGAACAGAAAGTTTTTCAAGGGTTAATACTGAAAAATTACCCATGCATATATCTTGTAAATAAAGAAGTATAATAAAAAATGAATTAATTAATTTAAAAAGAAGAGTATATTATTTACAATTTTGGAGGTACAGTCAATATGGCAGAATAAAAGGCAAAAGTACAGTAAACTCCCTAACTCCAATAAAATTCCCCCAAATAGATTTAGAAAATACATGAGACTAAATCCGCACAGAGGCATCCAAGAAAAAGTCATATGGTTGGTCATTTTTATAACCCCAGTGAACAGAGGAAGATAGAGTGGTTCATGGAATTAAAGTAGCCAGGAGCACATTGGGTAGAGCAATCCAGTGCTCAGTGTTTGAAACAGCCCTAAACTCATGCAGTGAATTAAGATAAGGTCCCAGGACCATAGGGGAACTATATTCTTGTGCAGGATGCAGAAATGGTTGACCAGTGGCATCTTTTTTGCTTACAAGTCAGGAGTGACTGGCAGATATAAAGCAGACTAAGGAGGAAGGCTAAGTCAATGGCTGAACAGGAGAGTAGTTCTATTGTCTCAATGATTTTAGAGGAAAGTAAAGGGAATAGAAAAAGAATACAATGATTATCAGGATAAGGGAGAGAAAGATTAGAGGAATTATATCTCAGAAATCAGGATGCCAAGGGCATGGAAGGAGTAACTGACACTTGAAAATTATTCTTATCTGAACTAGTCAAAGGAGGGAAGCCTGCACATAAACACAAAGATAGGTACAGATACTTATTTCCTTCAGTAGGGAAATAAGATATTAAAGGTCAGAATGGGGAATTTAAAAGGCAGTAGATTAAAAAGAGGAGTTCTAAGTAAAACAAACTAAAGATTATTGAAAAAAAATATGATTTTGTATAATGGCAAAGAACTAGAAACTGAGGGGAAAGGTCAATCAATTGGGGAATGCTTCAACAAGTTATGGTACATAATTGTGTTTGAATAGTACTTTAAGAAATGATGAAAGGAAGAGATTGAGGGAAATATGAGAAATCTTGTATAGGCTTATATTAAGTGAAGTAAAAGAACAACTTGTTACAAAGAAGATAGCTTAAAATTAAACTTTGAAAGATTTAGCTAGATTGTGACAGAAGTTTTGCTTTTCTTTCTCATTTAAGAGTTGGACACTGAGACGGATGGGAAGGAGAAAATACTTTTTACTGTTTTAAAAAGTAACATTTAACTTGAATATATATACAAATATATATTATATAATATTGTTTGATAATAATTATTAGAGGAAAAAATAGGAGGGCCAGAGTCTTAAATCAGAAATTTCACAACATTGGGATCAGTTTGAATGAAAGCTATCAGCCCTTTCAACCATTGTGATATATAATTTTCTAAAACATTCTTTTGGATTCATAAGTAGACAAGTAGCAACCTGGGGATATGGCTATGTGTTATTTGGTTTAAGAATCCAAAAGAGGGTTGAAATGATATTTTAGGAACAATAATAATAGCTAGCTGGCATTTATACAGCTCTTTAGGACTTACAAAAAACTTTACATATGTTATTTCATTTGACCCTGACAAAGATGTGCTATTATTAACACCATTTTACTGAATCTGATAGAGATTAAATGACATGTCCAGGCTACATATCTAGTATTCATCTAGGACATGATTTTAACTCATCTTCCTGACTTCAAGTCCAATACTCTGTCTATTTAGCTACTAACAATAATAACAAAAAGATCCCTACAGTATAATTTTAACACATAATGAAGATTAGCAATGATAATTATATAACAGTATCAGTCTATATTTATATAATACTAAATATACTTACAAAATGCTTTCATATGTGGCATTTCATTTGAGTATTACAGACTGAGAAATGATATTCCATTTTAAAAACGAGAAGGGGAAGCTCCCAGAATAGAAACCCTATTTTCACAACTTCTTGGGAGGCTAAAAATCAGTACCCAGTAGTCCACTCCTCTTTTCACTACAACATTCATAATAGCAAAATTAATGGAAACATTTGTTTGTTTTTCTTCTTTATGGAATGACTAAGAAGAGAAGGAAGGGCACAATGATTGGAGTAGGTAGGCATACAACTGAAGAATATCTTTTAAACCAAGTCTCTCAGCATTTGTA